>NW_028141161.1:3344569-3411828 GCF_030444845.1 Prenolepis imparis
AACCCATAGTAGGATATGTATCGAAAGAATTATAAGTAATATTAAAATTGAATAATTAAAGGTAATTTGAATTAAAAATATTAGTTATTTCTTTTATATATAAAGAGTCTTCTATATATCAGAACTATTTTATTGATAAACGGAACAAACGTTACAAAAAAAAGGTGAAGTCGCTTAGTGAGAGAAAAGGAACGAACTAACTAACAAAGTTTCTTAGCGCAATCACATGCAAAAGAAAAATATATCTAGCGCTGAAGCGCCGCCAATCACTGTCGTCAACTTAGTTACATTAACTCAATTGGTTGCGCGGGCTATTTGAACTCGCTAGATTATACATATATCCAACACTCCCGCTTAATCTAGTGAGCAAAAAAAAAATTATTGTGTAACATTTGGCATGCTTAAGCCTAGACCTTTAAGACAAAATGCGTGTTTTGTACCATTTAAAGGCTTGGTAAAAATATCAGCTATCATTCTGTCAGTGGACATATATTTAAGTGTAATCTCATTCCTTTCAAGAGTTTCTCTGACAAAATGATACCTAATATCAATATGTTTGGTTCTATTATGAAATACTGGATTGCACGCTAGTTTTTGAGCACTTTGATTATCATTATTTAAAGTTATGGGTTTATTAAGTTTGATTAGCTCATTTAACAATCCTTTCAAATGAATAGCTTCTTTGGCAGATTCTGAGAGGGCAATATATTCTGCCTCTGTACTTGATAGAGCTACCGAACGCTGTTTTCGAGCTTCCCAGGATATCGGTCCATTTGCAAACATAAATACATAGTCTGTGTATGACCTGCGATCAATTACATCATTCGCCCAATCTGCATCTGCATAGCCTGTTATTTTAATGTCACCAATCCTTTTATAAACTAATGAATGGTCGAGGGAACCTTTTAAATATCTTAGAATTCTTTTTGCTGATTTCCAATTCTGATCAGTATGATCTCTATTAAATTGACTTAAAAAACTGGTTACAAATGCAATGTCAGGCCTAGAGTTGACAGCTAAATACATTAACGCACCTATCAATTGCTGGTATGGTACATTATTAATACTTTGTTTGTCATTACAATCAATTTTGAAACCTGCCTCCATGGGAGTTGAAGTACATTTTGCTTCTGACATACCGAATCTAACAAGCAGTTCTAGAATATAATCCTTCTGATTTATGCTTATTATTTTTGACTTTCTATCTCTTTCAATATTTAGTCCTAAACATCTTTTGGCTTGTCCTAAGTCTTTGATCTTAAAATTCTTCTTTAATTGTTCTTTTAATTTTACTTTTTCAGTTTTATCATTAGAAAATATTAAAAAATCATCGACATATAACGCAATAATTATAATAAACTTATTGCTTATTTTGAAAAATATACATGCTTCAAACTTTGATTTTTGAAAGCCTAACCTGAGCAATACTTCTTCTACCTTTTTATTCCAAACTCTAGAGGATTGCTTAAGGCCATAGATTGCCTTTTTTAATAGACATACCTTATCTTTATTATTGGGATCAATAAAACCCTCGGGCTGATTCATATAAATTTCTTCTGATAGCTCACCATTTAAGAAGGCTGTGTCTACGTCTAGATGATCTATGTCTAGGTCTAATTCTGCGGAAAGAGCAATTAATAGTCTTATACTAGAATGTCTTACAACAGGCGAGAATGTTTCGTAATAGTCACTGCCAAATTCTTGGGTGAAGCCCTTTGCCACTAGACGTGCTTTATATTTTATTGTGTCACCGGCTGAGTTTCTTTTTGTGCGAAACACCCACTTATTTTTGACTATCTTCTTACTTTCTGGACAGTCCACCAGGGTCCATGCTTTATTGATCGCCATTGATTGAAGTTCTGCTTTCATTGCCTCCTTCCATCGAGCACTATCCTCCTGTTTGACAGCTTCTTCAAAATTCATCGGGTCATTCGGTTCATACATGGTTTGATATAGCATGTGGTCCGGATACTCCTTAGGATTTCTGTTTCTTTTTGGGTATCTTCTGTTTTTCTCTTCAGTTTCCAGGACCGCAGGAGATTCATCCGCCGCCTCTTCTTCTGTTTCTGTGAAACTTCCATATTTCTCTTCCTCTTCTTCTTCTTCCGAATCATCTCCAGTTTCATTCGATTGTGTTGATTTTGAATCCTCTGTCTCTGGGAGATCTTCTGACTCTTCCTTATTGCTTAATAATTTAGTATGAGCAATACTTTTATTTTTTTTTTCTATATCATTTATCGAAAAAATATTCTCCAGAAAAGTTACATCTCTTGCTCTGATTATCTTTCCTTTTTCTTCGAGATCAAATAGTCTGTATCCTTTCGTGTCTTCGCAGCCGACGAATATACACGGTTTTCCTTTTGCGTCCCATTTGCTTCTCAAATTCTTCGGAATGTGTACGTATGCCACGCAACCGAATACTTTCAAGTGACTTAGGTCAATTTTTCTGCCTGTCCATACTTCTTCTGGTGTCCTTCCTTTTATTGCTTTGTGAGGAGAACGATTCTTCAAGTACACTGCAGTGTTCACTGCTTCTGCTCAAAATTTCTGATCGCAATTTGCATCCTGCGTCATGCACCGAGCTCTTTCAACGATTGTCCGATTTGTCCTCTCTGGCACGCCATTTTGTTCTGGCGTGTACGGAACCGTGAGTTGATGTCTGATGCCCTTTGACTTGAGATATTCTTCAAATTCTCTGTTTATGTACTCTCGACCATTGTCCGAACGGAGAACTTTTATGGTGTAATCGGTTTCGTTCTCTACTAGACGTTGATAATCTTTGAAGGTCGAGTACACTTCACTTTTTGACGCAAGGAAGAATACATGGATTTTTCTAGAAAAATCGTCAATGAAGGTTAGTATATATCTTTTTCCACTCCACGAATACTCTGGCATCGGACCACATAAATCTGAGTGTACTATACCTAATAGTTTATTAGCTCTTCTTGCATTTTTATTCCCGAAGGGCTTTCTAGTTTGTTTGCCTTTTAAGCAGGCAACACATTGCTCACCTCTTTCTTCGGCAAAGTTGACTCCTGTTGCTAAACCTTGTTTGAGTAGATTCATGCTTACTCTATTAAGATGTCCTAGTCTTCTGTGCCATATATCCTCGCTGTCAACGTGCTTTGTAAGATTTGCCTCCTGAGAGATAGTGTCCAAGCGATATAAGCCTTTGTGATTGGAGGCTGTGACAACAACTTCTCCCTTTATCGAGCAGTCTTCAGCGTCATAGACTTGACAACCTGTTGAATTGAATACTATGACATGACCATTTTTTATCATTTTACTTACAGAAAGCAGGTTAGTCTTCAAGCCCGGAACGTAAACTACACTGGAAATGTTCTTCGGGCCATCTCTTGTGGAAACAACCACTTTTCCAGTTCCATGTGCACTCAGTGCCTGACCACTTGCAACAGTTACGTTGTGATTTCTGTCTTCATTGTAGTCTTGTAACCAATCCTTCCTATTGGATATGTGTGTAGTTGCGCCCGAGTCTACGTACCATTCTTCAGTTGCTGAGTCCTTTGCGTTTGATACAAACAACGCTTTGTCCTTCTTGCAGGCGTCACCCGCTGCTTTGTCCTTCATTTTATTAGCCTTTTTGTTGGTAGGACATTCACTCTTAAAGTGACCTTCTTTATTGCACTTGTAGCACACTACTGTCTTTCTTTTATAGTGTGTTTTATTTCCTTTCGAGTAAAAGGCTTTGTCATCAGAATTTGAACTATTTGAATGCTTCGTGTCCTGCAGGAGTTTAGCCTTTACAAAGTCACTTGTTAGTCTTACATTTGCACTTTCCAGGGCCATTACCATTGGATTATAATCTTCTGTGAGTCCACTCAACATAATAACCGCAATGAACTCATCATCTAAGGGAGCATCCATGTCAGCTAGTTTTTGTGAAACCGATATTATTTCATTTACGTACGATTCCATATTTTTGAAACTTTGCAACTTAATTCCAGCAAGTGTACGTAATAAGGTTAACCTTCGTGACAGTCCTTTGTCTTCGTATGCCTTTTGCAAATTTAGCCATGCCTCTCTCGCACTTTCTGCCGATCGAACATAGGCGTACGCACATGGCTTGATCATCAAGCAAATCTTTGCTAGAGCCTTCTGGTCCTTGCGTTGTCTTTCTGGCTCCGACGTTGAATCTTTCTCTGGATAACCTTCAATTGTATGCCATAAATTTTCGTGGATCAAAGCCATCTTCATGCCGAATTTCCAGTTATTGTAACTCTCTCGACCGTCCAGCTTCTCGAAAGCCAAATGTACTGCTGAATCGGCCATATTTTCTTCCTTTTATGACTAGCACTGACGAACCTTTTTGTAAGTCCGATTTCAATATTCCAATATAACAGGTACCTGGCTTATTTATTTTATTCTCCTTAAACCTGAGGCGCCTGGGCCCATAACCTATTAGTTATTTCTTTTATATATAAAGAGTCTTCTATATATCAGAACTATTTTATTGATAAACGGAACAAACGTTACAAAAAAAAGGTGAAGTCGCTTAGTGAGAGAAAAGGAACGAACTAACTAACAAAGTTTCTTAGCGCAATCACATGCAACAGAAAAATATATCTAGCGCTGAAGTGCCGCCAATCACTGTCGTCAACTTAGTTACATTAACTCAATTGGTTGCGCGGGCTATTTGAACTCGCTAGATTATACATATATCCAACAAAAAATATACTTAAAAAATGCGTTGGATGGGACTAAAATAATTTGAGAATAGTGTCATAAATTGAATTTAAATTTTCCGTGTCCCTTTGCGAATTTATAGAATTCTTTTGCTTTTTAATAAAAATCATTTCGCTTATTTCTCTCTTTTTCAAGTTAGCTTCATTATGTAGGATCGATACATTAGACCAATCGAAATCATGATTAAGCGACGATCTATGCTTACTAATCACCGAATAATTACTTTCATGTTTTTTGATGTTAGAGTTATGTTCTTTTATGCGCGTTTCCAGATGACGTTTGGTTTGCTCAATATAACAGGAAGTGCAATTCTTACAAGAGATCCCATATACGACATTAGTTCTCTTATAGGGATGAAGTTGGTCTTTCCCTTTCTTAATTAATTTGTCTAGTCTATTAGGAATAGTATATACGACTTCAAGGCCACACTTACCCAATAATCGCTGTATATCTTCACTTAATCCCTTGACATATGGAAAAATGATTACATTAGATGTGTCAAAAGATTTTTTTCCCCTGGATGGATAATTATCATATGACTTAGAGTGTAACAACTTAAGTCTTTTATTAATGATTGAGTTAATTAAAGTATTTGGATAGCAATTATTGGAAAGAATCTGTTTGACCAACGAAATATTCTGTGAATGAAACTTCCTGTCCGAAAGAATAATAGCCCTATCAGTGAGGCTAAGAATAGTACTGATTTTGTATTTATGAGGATGGTTAGAATAAAAGTTAATATATCTTCCGAAAATGTAGATTTCCGGTACCAATTAGTTGTTAATTTCTGATTTTGCCTTATAATGGATGTGTCCAGAAAATTAATACAATCATTTGATTCTATCTCGCAAGTAAATTGTAGTCTAGGATGATAGCCATTAAATTGCGATAAAATATTGTCTATCTGATTTCTCGGAACAATAGCGAAAATATCATCAACATATCTGCAGTAAACCGACAGTGAAAGAGATAGTGCATTCCGGCAGTAAGACTCCAAATCATCTATAACCAGGTCTGATAGAATCGGAGAAAGAGGGGACCCCATAGGCATTCCGAAGATTTGTTCGTAATAACCATTATCAAAGGAAAAACTCGTGGAGTCAATAACAAATTCCAACGCGTACAAAAATTGATTCAGGTTAATGATCTAGATATTTTGAGAGATATCTTTCCATCTATCTTTGATTGCCGAAACAACCAAGGATTTAGGAACATTTGTGTATAAAGACTTAACATCCAAGGATATCATGCATTCATTATCTTTAATATTAGCGCTCTTAATGCCTCTTACAAACGACCAGCTATCCCTTACATGTGAAACAGGCCTCTTAACAGACCGAGATATAATGTCCCTCAAGTATACCGCTAGATTGTACGTAGGACTGCCAATAGAGGATACAATAAGTCGCAATGGAAAGTCTTTTTTATGCACCTTTGGTAGGCCATATATTCTAGGAAGATTCCCATTACTGCAAGCCAACCGTTTGAAGGTCATTTCATCAATTATATCGTTTTGTCGCCACGAACGCATTAAAGAGTTTAAGTTATTAGTCAATTTTTTTAAAGGATCTTTATCAAGTTTCTTATAAGTACTAGTGTCCGCAAGTAAAGATGTCATATTATTTATATAATCAATTCTGTTCAAAACGACCGTGATCTGACCCTTGTCGGCCTTTGTGACAAATATGTCTTTGTTATTTTTAAGGAATCTATCACATTGTTGGTATTGAAAGCGAATTACGTTATCAATATATTTTGGATGTTTTTTACTATGCAAAAATTTTTTAATAGAGTTTACAAATCCATTTTTTATAGTTTCCTTAGATTCATCAGATATCTTGTTATTATTCGTTTCAAAATTTTTTATATGTTCTATAGCTACGAAGGCACGATCTTAGGATTCTGACAATTAAGATTAAGACTAAATTTTTCACCCAAGCACAGTATATTTTGAACAGAATTGGGAAGAGTTTTATCGCTCAGATTTATAAGCCATTTAGATTTGTCAATGTCTGTAAGTGTGGCCTTGAAGTCGTATATACTGTTCCTAATAGACTAGACAAATTAATTAAGAAAGGGAAAGACCAACTTCATCCCTATAAGAGAACTAATGTCGTATATGGGATCTCTTGTAAGAATTGCACTTCCTGTTATATTGGGCAAACCAAACGTCATCTGGAAACGCGCATAAAAGAACATAACTCTAACATCAAAAAACATGAAAGTAATTATTCGGTGATTAGTAAGCATAGATCGTCGCTTAATCATGATTTCGATTGGTCTAATGTATCGATCCTACATAATGAAGCTAACTTGAAAAAGAGAGAAATAAGCGAAATGATTTTTATTAAAAAGCAAAAGAATTCTATAAATTCGCAAAGGGACACGGAAAATTTAAATTCAATTTATGACACTATTCTCAAATTATTTTAGTCCCATCCAACGCATTTTTTAAGTATATATTTAATTCAAATTACCTTTAATTATTCAATTTTAATATTACTTATAATTCTTTCGATACATATCCTACTATGGGTTTATGGAGTTCTTTAGCTTTATTATTGTAATTGTGTTTATTTCTATTTTAATTATTTGACTTTTAATTCTCTCAAAACAATGTCTCTGACTTACTGTTAGTTATACACGTCAAAAATAAACACCATATCTCAGTTTGATACTGACTATAATTCTGTCAAGTTTATATATTTTTAACTCACATTCTAACATAACATCATGTGCGTATAGGGTTTACCACGTTACATTAAAGAATAGGTATTACTAATTACAATATTACAACTATAAATCAAAAGTGTTATCTAAATGTATTAACTGACTCTGTATTGTAATCAATTTTTGTAGCCTGAAGAGGACCCAATTTAGGGTCGAAACGTCGTCCTTTTATAATAAAAGAATTATTATTTTAGCCAGTGTTGGTCAATAAAATACTCTTAACCTTGTTTTTAAAATTCGACTGGCAATCACATCTTCCATTTTGATAATTATTATTAATTAATAATTATTTTTAATTAAAATTTTAAATATAAGTTACTTAATTTATGTTTCAAATATATTAATTTTATTAATATTATTTTATAATATTAAATATATTTTTTATATTTTATATTTTCTTTTTGCATATTGGGTCGCATCGCCTACTCGCTATCGCCAGTATTCCGGATTCGCTCGAAATTCGTAGCTCTATTCTATCAAAAGAAAATAAAGGACAAAAGATATATACCTGTCCTCTTCTACATATGTTCGAAGGACAAGGGTTCTCATCTTTTCGGTGCGCTCTGCGCTGCCGACCTACCCCCTCCACTGCAAGATGGCTGTCGCGAAGTGGCTGTCGCGCGTGAAATCTTGCATCACTGCTTCCGACGATATCTGTCAATGCGACGCTGAGTAAGCGCTCAACCGAAATAAATGCTTGTGGTTTTTGTTAATTTTTTTCAGCGCTATACATGGTCGCCGGTGCCCATTCGCTCTACCGCAAGAGATAGACGGGGGATGTCATACTCCCTACAACGATTTCGGTATACCATGGCAACTTCGGTTTTTTATCGTTATTTTGTCGGATATTTTTGTCACCCCGCTGTCATGTCATTAGTCGTCTACTTAAATATAATATTGCGTAATCTCTTCCTTTTCAATTTTTTCTTACCGTAATTATTATCGAAGATTTCCTTCGAAGCATCGGAACCAATGTAAATACGTTTTATTACCCTTTTTTGTCTCACCGGCGGGACTAATCGGTATTCCCCCCACCATTCCCCTCTCTAGAGTCAGTGGCCGAGTGGTGGGGGTTAGTTTGACGGGCCATACCTGACGGCGCCAGTGGCCGAGTAGTGGGGGTTTGTTTTGACGGGCCATACGTGCCCACTTACTACTAAAGACAATTAGCCATTTGTTCGGAAGCTGACTAGAAGCATTTAACAATTAGCCATTTGCTTGGAAGCTGACTAGAAGCATTTAAATGGCCAAGCCAAAGACGGAAACAATGTAATACATTGTTTTATTCTTCCAACGAACTGTGTAACGGCCATCAGTTACATTGTCCCAGAAACAAGAGCTTGCTGTATATAAATCTGTTCCATTTTTTTGCGTAATGATGCACGTTACTGAAAAAAAGTTATTAAAATATTAATAATGATAATGTCTCAAAAAATGTGAAGTTTAAAAAATTTTTTTAAATATATTTAGAAGGTTTTTGCAATTTGGTCTTCATGACCTTACTAACGTCATCAACAACAAATTGCATCTCAAAAGAATAAAAAAAAGATTATTAACAATCAGAACATCATTTTAATAAACATTATAATTACCGCTTCTTGAGTATCCTGAATAGTTACCAATTAGTTATTTTATTACATTCACTTTATCAATTTATGAATAAGACAGATTTTATCCGATTGCTTTACTACAAATTATCGACAGATTTTATCGATTGCTTAACTACAAATTTAAAAAATCTCTCAATAAAGAAAAGAATGATTAATTCGAAATATTTAATAAAAGTTGTAACATGTTTTCGAAAATCTTTTAAACTAAAAATCGAAAAAAAATTTAGATTTATATAGAGAAAGTTTATATAGAAATTGTTATAGCCCTCAATAGCTATAACTACTTAAATTACATCCGCTTGACAACGCGCTGGCCGCGAAAAAACCACATACGCAGCGAGTCACGCGCGAAATCTAAAAATTGCAAAAATGCAAGCGAAGCGAAGGAGACTTCGAATTTCCTTCGCTTGCATCCGGGACTTTGACCAAGAGGGCCTGTTACCAGGCACCCCCTCCGATCAAAAGACTCCAAAATCCGGCTATAAAACCGAACAATAAACGCACTCGCGGCAGTCGCAAATTAAAAACCGAATTAAGTGTAAAGCCGTCGCTAAGATTATAACATACGCGACCCGCCGAACGTTCTAAGCTATACGAACGTCGCGGAACGACCGTAATCCTAAACCATTCAAGGATACGAAGCGATCGCGAGTACTCTAACTGAGATAAGAGTTAAATAAAAGTGTAAACAGTTAAATAAAAATCAAGTATATTTCTACGAAGATCTACAGTTTATTTTTAAAATATAAGATCCCGGACCGGACAACCCTGACATCCAGAGATCCCAATCTCAAATTCGACGCGACCCCTGTGCCTTACCCGAGGCACACAACAATATTGGTGGCAGCGGTGGGATCGCGCCGAAGGACCGCCAGGATCAACCGGAACCTGAAGACCTGAAATAATACAACAGTATTAGAAATCAGGCACGTCAGATAACAAAACAGCTGACGGACCAAGAGCATCGTACCGTACGTGCACCACGGTACGTATCACATACGGACAACGTGTCAAGCAGAAGTAGAGTAGGCCGCCGTCCAAGGACCAACGCAACCTACGACACACCGAGGAGAGCGCAGCGCAACCGAACAACGACCCGCCGTATCAACTTACAACGCCAGGCCACCAGCCGCATCAACGCCGACGAGCAATGACCTGCAGCGTTAGCAGTCGAGCAGCACAGCGCACGATCATGCTAGCCGTAATACTGTAAGTCCGAAAATAATTACTGTAAAAATTTGCGTGAATGTCGGAAGGGAACAAGACACCCCCGAAACCGATAGCGAACAAATCTTGGCTACACAGCGACTCAGCCAAGCGAGCGATTCAAGTGTTACCGTTAACTGTAGAAAGACTCGAGCGAGTTCGTAGAAAATTAGAGAACGAATATTCAAGCGAAAGCGAAGTCGAATTACCCGCGAACGTTATCGTTAAACGCGAATTCCTCTTTGATAGCTTTGACGAAAGCATACTAAAAGCGCGAACTGACGGTAATAACGAAAATAAAGAGGAAATTAAAATACGCGTAAGCCGAACCCTTAGCAACGCGTCGCAGAAAAGCGGATAGTCAACTACGTACGATAGTAGCGATTTTGATTCTAACGAAGACAACATGTCGGTAATGCACACTCCACCAAATGGTGCAGCTGACGTATCCGAGGGTGCTGTCGACCGCGAAATTGGTCGCCTACGCGAAAATATAACGCACGGAAACGCACAGCGCGTAGAAGTCGACGTACATAGGACACCCGCCGAACATAGGACACCCGTCGAAAACAATACGGACCAGGAAAACCCTTTGATACGCGAAATACTACAAGGCATACGAGACCTACGAATTAAAATGCGGACCGAAATAAACAAAATGCGCGATTCGAGGTCACGCGGAGACATCAGACGACAGTCGTCGAAAGTAGGAAAACTATGAGAGTTCTAACTCAGGTCCTCCGAGAGGGGGTGCGGGGCGCGGGGGTATCTCAATGGCGCGGGGTATGACGTCACGCGGGGGGGGGGTATCTCTGTGGCGCGGGGGCTGACGTCACGCTGGCGGGGGACGCTTATCGCAGAATCGGGGGGGGGGGATCTAAGCATGTTCGGCAACTGATTATCTTTGTGATTTATGGCTACCCGAAGCCATAAAACTATGTTTTTCATTTTATGGACATTTTATCATTAGGAAAGGAATGAAGATTTTAGGGCCGACGCGGCGACGAACATGTCGAATATTATTTATAGGGGTGCAAATGTAAAAGCGTTGACGTTCGGCAGCTTTGTACCCTCGCGGAAAATCTCCCATAAACGAGAGCGAAACATCTTCCTTAATATTTTTTTAAGGAAGAATTGCGACGTATCAGCGCCAACATTCGGCTGCTTGTAACCGGAGCACTCTAGAATCCATAAAACTATGTTTCTCATTAAATGTCCATAAAATCATTAGGATATTATGGAAAGGAATGGGGATTTTAGGGCCGACGCTGCGACGAACATGTCAAACGTTATTTATAGGTGCAAATGTAAAAGCGTTGACGTTCAGTAGCTTTGTACCCTCGCGGAAAATCTCCGATAAAAACGAGAGCGAAACATTTTTCTTAATATTTTTTAAGGAAGAATGCAACGTATCGGCGCCAACGTTCGGCAGTTTTGTACCCTCGTAGAAAATCGATCGTAAACGAGAGCGAATTTTCCTTAATATTTTTTAAGGAAGAATTGTGATAATTTTGAGAGGGATGGGAGTTGAAACTTATGGAGAGAGTCTGTCTCCGTGACGTTTGTCATAAAGTCTTCAACGTTTGTGCAGTTAAGTACAGTGAAGGTAAAGTGGAAAAATGAATTTTGAAAACATTGAGCGTCATGATGATCGGCTCAGGTGGGTCGATATGATATTTCGCGATGATCGGTCGTTGTGTTCACAATTTTCGGTAAAAAGAGTAAGAAACTGATTAAGATCGTAACCGACAGACATATAATATAGAAATACACAACTATATTGTCCGCAAGTTTGTGAAAAAAATCCTTGTAGTTATCGAGTTCCATCGGTATATGATGGAGTTTCGTCGAAGACGAAGGAGAAATCCGGGCTCCAGGGGTGGTATTCCATAGCTGTCGAAGTAGGTGCCTGTTCATCGAGGAAAAAAACGACTCAATGTTCTCTAGGTCGATTATGATCGTCTGTATTAGCGACGATAGCCGTCGACCTCGTCCACACCCTCGGAACTCTGTCGGCGGGATAGACACCCACATGCTTGGCATCGATATGGCGCAATGCTCGTAGAATTTCGCAAGAGTTCATTTTTTGGTACAAAGACGAACGCGTGGATCCTGGTATTATTTGAATAACTTCGGTTCTTATTTCTCTCGCTGTAACGTTTTCGTTCGTCGATTTGAGCTTCGCAAGTCTTTCTTCTTTTTCTTCTTTTTCAATCGCCTGCTCAGCTCTCGACAATTTTTTATCTCTAATACATTATCCGTTTGAGTTTTAATATTATGAATTAGAACGAGATTGCCATTTACGTTGCTAGCAGAATAATCCTTGTCGCAGCTGGTTTTCACGCTTTCGTAGCTGTCGTCGTCGTCGCTGTCACTCAATTGATAATTTTCGGGGGAACTACAAGTATCGGGTTGACTTACGCTGAGAGTATCGCTGCTACCGCTATTATTTTGATCGAGTAGCCAACGTTTCAATTTGTAAACGTTATGTAACGCACAATGAAAGATTTTTCGAATTCCGCGATGAGCGCAATATTGTCCGCACTCTTCCTCTAACATTAGATTTTTGAATGCTGGAGAGATACCTTCCAAATTATATATCTCTCTGGAAAGTAGATTTCGCAAGTAGTGTGCTTTTCACTGCCTCTAACATAAATGTGACGCGTGTGCCTTATAATTTCACGTAAATGCAATGTAAAATATTTTGGATTAACCTCGCCGTCGAACCATTCGATCCCATGATAATTTCGTGTGAGCCAGCAGTTTTGTCGTCTTACTTTTTCGGGTAATTCAGTGAACGGATGCGGCGGCATCATAATCCAGTGGTCGACGATTGACGCGTTAATCGCGACAACCGCGACTTCCTTGGGAAGAAACTTGGGTGGACTTCCGAATACGACCCACGCCCAATTGCTATGAATTTTTGTAGAAACATTGTAAATGATGTCAAATGAATGTCCTTAAGTGGATTTTCACCGATACAAACATTTAATGCTAAAAATATTAAAATAATGTTCTGTATAAATTATTGTCTATTTACGATTTACGAATTACGAAAGACAATATGGCTGATCATTTGTGTGAGTTTCTGTGGAGGCAAGATATAAAAAAACATAAATTAGATCCATTTAAAAAATTAATTGAAGACATTAAAGATGTATATTCTGGCTCAAAAAAGAATAATATAAATTGTTTCTTGTTGACGTTTTCGTTCTGATATTCTATTTTTGTATTTCTTAGGATTCTTTATATATGTATATTGTATATCTTAGGACGCTTTATATATATTTGGTATTAAATGTGTTATGTTATTTGAATATATCTTTCTTGATTGTCTATTGGAATTCACTGTGTTTAGGCATATACTTTACAACGTGAAGCGAGGTCCACCCTGCCTACCGGCGGGAAGGGTGCGGGAGGGGGGCCGAAGGCTCCCTTGCACCCCCCCCCCCGTGTGTGTGTGTGTGTGTGTGTGTGTGTGTGTGTGTGTGTGTGTACCCATGTGAAAAGGCCCTATTCTATATAATTACCGACAATAATTTATATAGAAAGTTATTTTAATATTTTTAGCATTAAATGTTTGTATCGGTGAAAATCCGCTTAAGGACAATCATTTGACATCATTTACAGTGTTTCTACAAAAATTTATGGCAATCGGGCGTGGGTCGTATTCGGAAGTTTATCCAGAAACTTCTCGCTCGCATCGCGAAAGCCTTGTATGTCGATGACTATATCCATATTGCGAAGAAAAACTTATACGTTTTTGTTGGCGAGGTTTAAGCTTTTCACGAACCGTCGACGAGAGCGTCTCGAAGGAAACTGATATTTCTTTTCGTTACATTATAAGTTTTTTTCTCGTGAAACGCATCGGCAAATGAAAGTGGAGGAGGGTGGGGATAAGAAAAATATGTAAAAATTTTTAATCGAATATGTTGCAACGAGAGGCATACCGTGATAAAAAATTTAACCGGAAAAATCGACAATGACTTGACGAGACGAGTCGATTTCTATTACATTATCAAATTCTGCGTAAACAATACAGTTAATTGTCTCGGTGAGCGCCTTTTCGAAACGTGCTTCTAATCGTAAATTACCGTGTCTCATGAGATTCCAATGACTGGCGCAATTAGCGGACAAATCAGGTGTGAGATCAAAAGCAAAAAGAGTGTATCCCTTGGAATAATCATCTCTACTTATAGAATTTACCTCGTTCAAGAAATGGATGCCCGTTCCCGAAAAGAGTGTTTGATAAGCATCGACGTAAAGCGGTTCTTCCGGCGAGAAAATCGGCTGTAACGGTCTACTAGAAATTTGTGTACCGTCGACGTACAGAGAGAAGAAATTTATGCTGTAATTTTTAAAATTAAACGGATTTAATTTTCTATCTCTATTAAATGCTTTGTTATTAACGAAACTATTATTCGTTTCGGCAGTTGTCCGAGTATTACGTTATCTAATGATTCCCCCACAACACACCGCTGTGAATCGTAAATGTTTTAACCTCGACTCTCGTAAGCGGATATTTAGCCGTAACTTTACTCAGCATTCTAGAATGTGCGAGTAACACTCCGGCACTTAGTTTCGCTCTTCTCACTAGCAAACTGGCATCGAGAATATGTATTTTCGACGCGCTGTTGCTTTCCATGAGACAAAATGAATCTTTCGAGCGGACGAGTCTTAATCTTACTTCCACGCCGTTAATTAAGAATTTGTCTTGATTGAAAACGTCGCAATGCAAATGTCCTATAAGATCTATCGCTCGCCCGTTGCGAATGTAATGGGCGCGTCTCACGAGAGCGGTATTGCCTTTCGATTCCAGCGATTCGTCCATGCGACTCGGTGTGTCCGCGTCCCATAGACATGACGTTAGATGGGAAGTTTTTGCGGAAGAGAAATAATTTAACAATGCCTCGATGTACGCGCGGTACGCGTAAGCGTTGTTTGGAGGCGACACGAGCTTTTGATTGAAATAAGAGTCGACCTGATTGAAGATGGAATAAAAGTCGACCTGATTGAAGATGGAATAAAAGTCGACCTGATTGAAGATGGGATGAAGTAAATGATTTACGGGTCCTATGACGGTCTCTGTGGCTGCGCCGGTTGTTCCTGGAGCTCGAGCCGTTGAATCGTCGCCCGATTTCGCGCGCACGCGAAGACTCAGCAGGGTATGCGTGAGATCTAGATATTCTTCTCCGTGACCAGGGACGACGGATTCTATCGGTGAATCGTCCGAGAGAGAGGTCACGGGTTTGTAATGAATCCATTGCGAGCTCTCGATACTAGTCTGCGTAGGCGGTAAAGAAAAGAGATCAAGTTCGCTCTTTAAACACTCGTTCGAATGCGTGTGAAGAAAAGACATACTTCACTGACAATTGTTTCGTCGTTGTTGTCTTCGTCGTGGTTAAATGTGCGTGAATTAAAATAGCGTTGTTTAAGAAAATATATCAGGTACGGTACGTTTTTTGCCAATTTTACATCGTTTCGTAGTTGTGTTGAATCTTTACCCTCGTACGGGATTTCTTCCTCTTATTCTTCGATAATTTCGTCTTCTTTTTTGCCTTGATTTTCGATAAACTTTTCTTATTCGAGCGACGGCGTTTAACGATGCGCGTGTCAAGCCTGGCAAAGGGGAAATGAGCTACGTGTATTTTCGCATCCGATTTATATCCCGAACCTTTCATGAGGCTAGTTATTTTTTCTTTAGCCTGTCTTTTGAGATTGTTACGCGATTCTTTAAAACGATGTTTGGCCGCTATCTTGAACGGTGTATTGTTTTCTACATCATCGATTATATTAACGCCCGCGTGTAAAGCTTCTTTACCCACAGCCCGCGCAGCACTACCTAGATAAGGCAGCACGCGTCTGAATAAGCCTCCAAGAAAACTTCCGATACCGTGCCCGCGTTGATAGGGCGATCCGGCGAAAACTCGTGAAATTCCACCACCGCGAGCTCCTCCGTTCTGTAATTCGTCGTAATACGTCGAATAATAATCCATCAACAGAGAAAGAACGAACAAATTTTCTTTTCTTTTCTTTTCTCTTTGCTGTTTTCTCCGTAATATACACCGAGTATTCTTACGATATCTAATCGATACGTCTAAAGTGCAATGTCACCGTCAGCGTCCCGAATTCGAATGGTATACTTTGACCCAGCTGATCTCTTATATCTATTTCGATCGTACGAAAACACGTTTGACGCAGCGTGATGTATTGAGCGGGCGAGAAATGTCTTATCTGAGTTGATGCGAACGCGTAATCATTTTGTGAGTCGAGCGCGACTATTCGAAGGGGAGATTGTACATCGCCGGTAATGTAAGGTTCACAAATGTCGCAATAGACAAAGAGTTTGTCGGGAATACCTCGCAACAAACTACCTGGCACGTCGGCTATTAACATACGCAAGTGCGTGAGTTCGTAAAATAACATATGCATCTCTTCATCATAGACCCACGAAGGTAAAACGTCGGGTATAACGGAACTACTTTCGATTTTAACTAGCTTTTCGTTGTTATAGTGCATTTCGATACCGATTTCATTATAAAACCACGTGGGCAGCGGAGATGGTACAGCGGGATCGCTATCGAGTTGAACAAGATCTCTACGCTTGATGTGTATATCAAAGCCGAGTATGCGGCGAAGTTTGTCGGAAAAATTTACATAATGCGTCATACTACAATTTTTTTCTTCGCAGTCAAGTTTCATGAAAACTTTACCTCCCATGAAGACGACGAAATGCCAAACGATATGCGAATCGACAGATTTAGCAGCGTGATTCACACACGCGATAATATCGCGCATACTTGAGTAAATACCCGAGGGTACTTGAGATTTCATAGCCTTAACTGATTTATCGTATTCGTTAATATCGATAAATCTGATTAATCCTTCATTATCCTGTATATGTAAAAAACTACACGGAAACTGAATCTCCGTGAGCGCCACTTCCCAACGTCCGTGTAATTCTATACGCTGAGGTAATTCGGTAGTGAAACACGTGGTTGTATTTTCCGGAAAGTAACGCATGCTACTGTTGCTCGGGAGAATCATATAAAATCCTTCCTCCTTCATCTTAACTCAAAGATTTTAAACTCGAAGCGGGTATCCAAGAATCGAATTTGGAGGGATATCCTTGCCAACTAACTAGTAATTGTTTATTGTCGCCGCGCCTCCTGCTTTTTATTACCCGCTCGACGATAAATTCATCCCCTTGCAAATCTTTATTGACCGGAGTTAATTCTTGTTCGTAAAAAATTCCGTCTATATCCTCACCCGCTAAATCGCTTAATTCGTATACGCGTGGTTTTCTCTATTCGAGAACACGGCAAATTCAAAATATTTCTTCGCTCCACTTTTCCTCGTATCCTTTCTCAAAGACTACTTTTGCTCTACTGACACGTACGAGATCGCCCACGTTATATTTAGACTTTTGTTTATCGCCATGATTCTTTTTCTTCTTGTTGTCGTTGTTGTCCTTCCGTCATCGATTCATATTTTCACGCGCGATACGTGCATTTTCTCGCGTAACGACTGTGAGTTGCATTTTAATGGTTGTATGACGAGTATGGTTGTAAGCGCTAACGATATCCTGTAAAACATCAATGTAGCTTCGCGTATTTTTACGTGTAAAATAACGCCACATCCGTTCCTTGAGCGTTCTATTAAATGGCTCCACTACAGCTGCTTTAACATCGGGATTGCGAGCTACGCAAAAACGAATGTTGTTTTCTTTTAAGAATTTTTGTACAGACTGCGCTATAAATTCTTTACCTTTATCCGTCTGCAGGTAAACAGGTCGGCGTTCTTTGTTTTTCAAAAGTACACGTTGAAAGGCTTTTGTCACACAAATAGCTGTTTTGTCGCGTAATGGTTCTACCCAAACGAATTTACTAAGGACATCTATAATTATCAATAAGAATATCCGTCATTATAGCTCTTGAGATTACGAAGATTGATCAAATCTGCCTCCCATAAATCGTCGATATTTGTTACATTATAATGTAAGCGTGGAAATTTCCGACGTACTGGCCGATGTAGCGTATACGCATCTTGCGATTTAAGCCAATGACATCGTTACGCGTAAAATTTGGTTTAGCAGCTCGAGATAAATTCTCCGTCGCGGAATAGCCGGCATAGTGCGAGGGAACGTAATACAATTTTTCGAGTTCCATTAATCGAGTGTGCTCCAATGGGATATACCTTTCTTTTTCTCAGGCGAAGAATCCGGCACTAATGTTTTATTATGCTGTCGTCAGTGGCGGATAAAAACACCGTGTCTCCTTCGGTTTCGTTTAACTCCCGATCGTATGACTTTGAACGCGATAGTGAAGTTTTCGGGATGGAGCTTCCACGTGGCAGGGTTTTTTTAATACGCAGAGATCTACGAGTGATCGTAGTCAATAAATCGCGATTCCCTATAAGACTGGAGGGAGTACCTATGTCTTGCAGTAATTGAGCAAACTGAATTCTCCCGATAGCTTTCACCGTTTTTCTCTCACGTACCGCGTCGTTTATAAGGTCGCCAATATTCGACCCCGCTACAGCAACACCGTCTATAGTCACGAGTCCGCGTCTATCCCAGCTAATCTTCGATGACTGAATATTTAGCAAAAATTTTAATAACGCGTTTGCTTTAAAACGATAAGTTTGCGGCACACTGCTGAGTATTTCTTTGATCTTTTCCGCAGATTGAGCGCGTTTCTTCCCGAAACTACTCTCGCTAACGGTACCATCACTGCTGATTGAAGTATTTCTATGAATTTGTATTTCCATAAGGTCGTCATCAACGGGCAAATCGATATCTTTATTCTGATCGCCTCCGCCTCCGTCGCTGTCAACATTACTTGTGTCGTCGACGTTACCACGTGTATCCTCACGCGAGTCATTGCGTAAGCGTCTTTTCGCTTCTCGAACAAAGTGAAGATAACGCTGAAGTACTTCTTTATACAATTTCCATCTTTCGCCTTCATCTAGAGGAGTCGTGAGGTTAAGAATATGCCACATTTTTGCATCGAGTCGCGATAAGGAGGTTCCTGGAGTCCGTACGGTGTTATTATTATTATCGTTTTCCCCATCCGATATCGTATTATTTTTCTTCGGCGAGTTATCCAAGGTTATTGTAGTTTTTGATATTTCCGGTTGTAGCTGTTGATGCTGTATTTGTCGCATTCTTTAGAGATTTTCCGTAGAAATCAGCACCATTTTTTTTGCTCTTTCCATTATTCTGTACAGCGAACAAACGCGTCTCAAATCTGTTTTATTACTTCTTTTCGAACCCCGGAGGTAATATTTGCAAGCTTTTTTTCACTCACCGATAATCCGGGATAATAAAGCGCCGAGCAAAGGAGCGATAAGATAGGGTAAAAACCCACCGCGCTGCACTAGTAGATTTCTCTTAATTTTCCAGATTTTCTCTTAATTGTCGCGTTTTAGAGCGATGCGTCGAAGAATAAATTTATGCTTGGCTAATCGCGTCTTTTCGTGATTCTTGAGCGCTACGTTACCATCCAAGCGTATTGTAAATACACTCTTGAATGTACTTAATGAGATTATTGTCGGCAGAACGTAAGAACGATGATCTTTGATTTTTTTTCAGATAACATAGAGTTTTTAAAGGACAGACGTTTCTCTCGCCGATGGAACGTCTGGCAATCTTTATCGCGTTGTCGGGTGAATTTTTTGACATCGTCGACGTCTCTTTTTGTTGTCTTTTCCCGTGTGTTACCATTACGCTAAAATTGTACAACTGAAAAGATTCGCGTGCAAGCGCTCTCCTTTTATACGTCCTTCGCTACTGTTCTACTGATCGATCTACGAGGAACGTACACGTAATGCATCGTATCGTTGGGAAAGATACACGTACGAAATCGATATTCGTCTGGAGTCGATTGTTTCAGATCGAGCAATAAATACCCGTGAGGTCGCGAAGTATGCACGAGAGACGCGCGAGATGACGAATTTGAGCGCGATCGCGCGGATTTTTGAAAACTACTATATAATTAGCGTTGAGAGATATATCGTGTTGTCCGCGGCCTTGGTGGAAAAGATTTTGCGAGATGAGTATAACGCTGAGATTCTTATGATGACTTCCTTTGGTAAACAGATCGACGATAGCGTCGCACGGTGACGATTCCCTCATAAGATCGTCAATTATCACTAATTTTGGAGATAGCGGATCGTTGGAATAATCTTCCGGTACCCCCTCGTGAAATTCGATTGTATTTTTCTTTATTTTTAGCAAAGTATTACCATAGCCGCTCTTGTGTACATCGTTTTTTTCTTCTTCATTATTTTCACTCGTATCGCATTGCAGACGTTGATACGCATCTTGCCATTCGGCGTAATAAAATAAAATTCTCTCGAATCGAACTTCGCACATGGCAGATATCGAAGAAAAGTTTTTACAAAAATCGTTTTTCCGCATCCCGTAGGACCGCAGACGATCGACGTCCAGGGATGTTTCCAGTGCACGTCCATTTCACGAAATGAACTAGGTTTTACGCGTGAGTTCATAAATAAAATGGTAAAGAGTAACTTAATATCAATAACTCACGTTTAAAAATACGCACGCGCATTGAATATTTTTAATATATATCTCGAGTCGGAAATAAGCTTATTAGCGTCCTGCAGAGGCCCCACCATGGCGGCCGCATGCTCGCGCTAGCGATCTCGTGCGCATCGTGCCAGCTGACGAGCCAATGCGCGTCGTGGTGCGCTGCTAATTAGCGTAATCGTAGAATGCTCGCGACAGCGTGTATCTCCAGCCTTAAATATTTTTTCTAATTAAGACATCCATAATTTATATTCTATCCTATTCTGCACTATAATATATCCTATACTTTTCAAAAATTTATTTATATTATTTTACAAAACAATTTTACAATTATTTATCTATTTTATTATATCTACATTTTGCTGTATAAAGCGAAAAACGCGCGAAGGTGGAAGAGAGAAGCGATAGTGTGGGATTATTATATCGCGTTTTTAAGCAGTTAAATATCCATAGGGGAGGGAACAACGATTGTTAATAAATCTACGCTTTAATAGCACAGGCGCACATATTTTTGTTTCATCACGAGTTATTATTTCGTGAAACGCTGTACGCAGAATGGCTCTGAATCGCAGATTTATTGACGTTTCCGGAGTTATTTCTTTTTCCTCGTTTTCTCCTGTCTCTCTTTCCTGCTGCACACTTTCTCTTTGTATTAATAATTCCCTAATACTATTAAAATTAATTAAACGAGAGTTTTCAAAGTTTAGGGTTATGCCCTTTACTTTGCAAACTTCATGCATCAGACCATCGGATATGCGAACCACATATGCGTAAAATTTTGGACCGCCGGACACGAACGACTCTATATAACTATCGAGCCCATAGCTTTCAAGTTCGTTAGTCATATCCCTAAAAAATTACTCGTGCGTGGTTCGTACTCGTGTGGATCTGCGCTGCTTACATATATACAAGAATCAGTATCATAATACAAAACGCGCCTATCTAATTTTTCTAAGTATTCATACAATTTTAATCTCGCTTGCGCCGTCGTGTAAGCTGCTATTACAACATTTGTAAGATGCGATGGTGAGATCGCTTCCTCGCGTAATCGAGTCGAGATATATCACTTCATCGTTTACCGGTAATATATCTGTTATTTCGTACTGAGGGTTCGCGAGTAAATTAATCAAACGTTGTTGCGTGTTAACAATTTCTGTCTTTGGTAAATTTGAACGTTGCCCGAATTTTCCCCAGAAAGAGTTTAAGCATAGTTTCGCGACCGAGCGTAGACCGGAGTTTTGTGCGATGTTGTGCTTTTCAAGAACGATACCTTTTCTCTTCTCGTACTCGCGAAGATAACGCTCTTTAGCATCTTCATCCACACAATCGCTCGGCCATCCACTAGCCTCCTGTTCTAACTGTAAAAATGTATTTATATAACCGGTAAATAAACCCCCTTGACGCATAGAAGAATCGTACCGAGTGACATTGTACTGCCATATCTCGCTAATCCCTGTTACAAAATATCCTTTTTCAATTGCTTTTTGTAGTTCGCACGATATCCATGTACCCTCGAATTCGCGCTTAGAAGGATCATGAGTACACGCGGTGGGCGAAAATGTCTCGCTACAAGTGCGGCATAACGCGAATAACAATTTACCCTGTACCCGATACGGTAATACAGGATGAAAGAGATCTTGCGGAGGGAGGATACTTTACAACGTATGATTCCTTCAAGCTACTCGAAATTATACCCCGGAGCAGTGTTGCCAAGTCAGTAGGACTCCTACTAAATCTGGTAGTTTGAAAAACGCGGTTGGAGGAGAATTACACAAACTGTAGTACGTAGGAAATCTAGTAGTTTTTAATTTCTATGATTGGAGGAAAGTAAAAATATATCCTACTGTTTCCCCTAGTGAATTCTGTTGGATGCACTTAACAGCCAATTTTACCAACCTCGGTTAACTTTAACTTCCGGTTAAACTGTCTTTGTCTCTTTTCAGATACGTTCTTTAAAAAGAGACAAAGATATATTAGTTTAACCGGAGGTTAAAGTTAACCGAGGTTGGTGAAATTGGCTGTTGCGTTTTGAAATTCGGTAGAAGAAAGGTTAGATTGAATAAATACTTTAAATCCTTTTTGTTAAATGTATTAGAACAATAATATAAATAATATTGTTTTTAGAATATTAATTTGTTTTCTAAACAAATAAAAAATGTCAAAGAGGAAAGTTCCATATACGCAAAAATATCGTAAAGAATGGGAATCAAACCCTTTGCTTAAGGATTGGATGCAAGAGATTCCCACAGATAAAAATGCAGTTTTTTGTAAATATTGTTGTTGTACTTTGAAAGCACATCATGCTCTCCTTATAAAACATGCTAAGACCTCAAAACATGTTAAAGCTGCTGAAACCATTTTCAAGTCAGAGACAATTAAAATTGATATTTCTGGTTATTCACTTGAAACAGCTACAGCTGAGATAAAAATGGTACTTTTTGTCACGTGTCATTGTGCGATAAGATGCATTGATCATCTAAGTGTACTAAATAAATCTACTTCCAAGAGTTCCAAGACTAACATTAATGAAATTAAGCTGCACAGAACAAAAGCTACTGCAGTTTTGAAGAATATTATTGCTCCTCATTTTAAATCTGATTTAAGAACAGATATTGGAGATAGCTCTTATAGTCTTCTCATTGATGAATCAACAGATATTGGAGTACTAAAACAATTAGGAACTTGTATAATTTATTTTTCTATGTCAAGAAAAACAGTTGTCTCCACTTTTTTAAAGTTAGAATTATTAGAAAGAGGTGATGCGCTGTCTATTATTAAAGCATTCAAGACTACTCTTGCAGACTATGGTCTTTCTATTCAAAAAATGCAAGGTCTTGGAACAGATAATGCATCTGTTATGATAGGTATAAAAATATATGTTTTACATATATGTTTTACATATATGTTTTACATATATTTTTATATTTTTGAATCTTAATATATACAATAAGAATAGATGCATATGTATATGTTATATACATATGCATCTATTCTTATTGTATCTATGAAATTTCATGTTTCATTTCTTTCACTTTTATTTATCCACATATTTTTTTAGGTATTAACAATGGTGTTTTTCGTAAGCTTAAGGAAAAAGTACCCTATATAGTATTGATTCGTTGTGTGTGCCATTCCATCCAACTAGCTGTTTCAGCTGCAGTGGCAGATACACTTCCAAGAAATTTAGAATTTCTAGTCAGTGAAACATACAATTGGTTTTCAAGGTAAATGTGTTACTGATTTTATATTTTCATTTTTTAAATAGTCTTTTTAAATAGAATCATGATAAATTTGATTTATATTATCCATTTTTCGTTTTTTAGATCAACAGAACGGCGAGAACAATATAAAATTCTTTTCAAAACTCTAAATGATGGTTTAGGACCTTTAAAAATTCTTCAAATGGCAGCTACTCGTTGGTTATCAATTGCAAATGCAGTACAAAGAATTCTTCAACAATGGTTAGAGGTTAAAACTCATTTTCAATTAAAAAGGACTGCTGATAAATGTTACACTGCAGAACTCTTGTACAATATGTACAAAGACATACGTAACGAGTTATATTTTATATTCTTGGAATCTATATTGAATGAAACCCAGGCTGTGAACAAAGCATTTCAGATTAATAATGGGGATCCTGCAAAGCTTTTAAATGATCTGATTGTTCTTATTCAAGGACTTGCCCAGCGAACTGTGATAACTGGATGTAAAGAAAATCTTCTAAAAGTTAACGTGAAAGATTATCTTCATCCGCATCCATATCTTGGATATAATTTTGAAGAAAAAATGAAAGAAGCTAGATCAAATAATTTATTAACAGTTGATGATGAAATTCAAATTAGGACTAGATGCATAGATTTTATAATTGCTTTGGTCTGTCAACTTCAGCAACGTTTACCAGATAATATAGAGGTTCTACTTAATATTTCACTTTTTTCTCCTGAAAAATGCCTCCGCGTTATAAAACCATCTGTGATTCCTCTCGCACAACTCATGAATGAAACAAAAGATACTATAACAAAGATTGATTATCAATGGTCAAAACTCTCTTTTGTCCAATGGCAAAATATTACAAATACAATTTCTTTTTGGGCTGAGGTGCAAGAATACAAGGATGCATCGGGTGAAAATCCTTTTAAAGATCTTGTTAATTTAGCATTAAAATACCTTGTGCTTCCATGGTCTAATGGTGAAGTAGAAAGAGCATTCAGTCAAATGAAAATTGTCAAAACTTCTATACGGAATCGTCTTCATCAGGATACAGTTAATTCCATTCTTACTACGCGAGCGGGACTTCGAAGAATAAATAAGTGTTGTTTTGATTATCAATTTCCGTCTTCAGTTCTTCATCAAATGGGAACTATGATAGCATATAAAAAACAAGATACATCTTCTAATAGCATCCAAAGCGTTTTACAAACTAATACCATTGGATTTAATAATCCCATTTTGAAGTCTCCATTTAAAGAAAATTTGGATCCAGATGATCCACTTTATATCTTATTTAGATGATTCAGATATAATAGAATCAGATATAATCGTTTAAATATTTATATTATGTAATAATCCAATATTCATATATATTAAGTACTACAGTATTATAATTTATGTGCAATTTTCAATGTGCAATAAAGTTTATTTCTTAAAATATTATTTGAAATTCTATTTCATTAATTGTAAGAAAAACTAATATATTTAATCATATAATAACATTAATAACGTACTTAACAAAATGTTATATGAAAAAATTATATTTTTATATTATATATGAAAATATATAAAATGAGTAATAATAAATATTATGTAATATACATTTATTTACATTTTAATAATTAATTTTTTAATTATTTAATTATTAACGTTTTTATTCATAAATTAAAATTTTAGTAGTATTTGATGCCTGCGTGTAGGATTTTAAACATGCCCTAGTAGAAAAGACTTGAAACGAGTTGGCAACACTGCCCCGGAGCCGTTCCAATTATTGCTATGCATTCCTCGTCAACGTATACTGTTGGATGTCCAATCGGGAAGGCGCCTATTTTTAGTACATACGGATACAATGAACACACATCCACGTACTGTATTTTCTCACTCGCTGTAATCTCATATCGGGTTACAATATTTCCCGTGCGTCCACCGTAGAATGCCTGACGAGGATCGAGCGGTTCGTTTTCTACCGCGGGATGTTGTTGTAAATATCCCCGCATTTCGACATTTTCCCGCATTTCGCGATCAAAATCACACTCCCATTTCTCCGTCACCCTGTAATTCCGTCTTCGAAGACGAAACGTCGTTGCGATGGTGTGTTCGTATTGTAAATCGATTGTATCAGCGCGATCCGACGAAAGCGATTTATCGCGATTAATTTGAAAACAGTGCGGACACCCATGCCAGTAACATCCATGAAACTGGAACACGTGGTGTATGGTAGTAGCGTTTTCCACTGACTCGTAATATCCGTCGACGCGAGTGCCATCGGGCAGACGATATTCCCGGCTTCGTCCTGCATGAATAATGCGATGACCGAGCTCACGCTCAATCCACAGCAGCCATTGCAGCGCCTTACGCGATTGCATATTTACATGCCTATAACCCCCTGCAGGAATGATACCTATCACTCTATCGTGCAGAAAATTTTTTCTAAAAACTCTCATGCAAGTAGAGGCAATAGTGATGCATTCTTCGAAGGGACACACCTTTCCGCGTAGAAGAAAAATCTTCCTAAAAGCCATACAAGCTCGCCTAAGAATATCTACATCTTTGCGACAATATTGTAATATTTCTCTTTGAAAATCGAACACATAGTTCTCACGGGTCATCTCGGCATGCCACGTGAGAAATTTTTCACGTTCTCTTGTTCTCATAGAATCGGGCGAATAATAGTATACTTCGGGTAGTGGTCCGACATACGATTGATTATCGATAGTATTAAATAAATGCGGAAAAACTCCTTTACCCGATGTGTCTGTCAGACCGAAGGACTTAGGTAAATCGGATAGGCGCATCGGCATGTAATTAATACTGTCAATAAATTTCGTATGTCCTACCGTTAGTACAATTATTTTTGTACCGTTTAAAATTACCTGAGGTACTAATGATGTTCGATTTTCAACGATATATTGCAAAATAAATTGTGCGTCAAAATGTGGCATTATGTGCGATGCAAATTAGTCGCTTGAAATATTTCAAGCGACTAATTTGCATCGCACATAATGCCACATTTTGACGCACAATTTATTTTGCAATAACGGGCGCGTCGCGAAATCTACGAATTCCTGCACCGGGTTACGACGAAATATATATTCGCGAACTCCACACCAATGACATCTCACTGACGTTTCGTTTATATCGGCGCACGACACACAAATTTGTTGCAACACAAAGTGTAGGCACATCAATTTTTACATTGTCAGTACCTTGGAGCGTTTGATCCTGTCGCGTCTCAAAATCGTAAAATATAAATGCTACGCGATTTCTTTTATCACGTGTACGTTCACTCGTTCCCTCGTTTCCGCAATGTTGCAGCTCTCCATTATCATCGATAAGATCGGTATTAGAAGTGGCGGAATCGTTATCAGGAGGGATAGGAAGCATGTAACAAAGGTGATTTGAAGGTTGGAGAGAACGACACACGTTACAGTAACTCGCGCCGCATTCGTGACGTTTATTTTTGTGGATTAAGCAACCGCAGTTGTTGCAAAATTGCACAATTTCGCAAATACTCCGTCGCGATTTTCCATCGTACGATTTTTGAGTGCGGTGACGTTCCAAGCATGCACAGTTAAAAAATTTACGACTACAAATTTCGCATCTAATAGGTTCCTCGTTAGTCAACTCGCACGACGGAACGGCATTACAACGAGGGCATTTATTAGAGCATCGATGTCCACCCCTATCGATGCGATAGCTCATGTTACAGGGAACGCAGTAATCTCTACCCCCCCGAGGCGGCTCTTAAATTTAACATTACATCATAATGTTTAATATTATTACGGTATAGTATATTTAAGCGAGAGTTCGTTTCGCGATGAAGATTGGCTAGAAATTCGACTCCGTCGTATAACGGTTTACCATCCCGTCCAAAAGTATCGCCATTATATATTACAATGGCGATATTATCCGCGGCGAAATATTGCTGAAAGCGTTCGATTTCGGGAATTCCACAGCCTTCCTCTGGAATCGCGACACCGGCATCGCTCGTTAGTTGCAACGCTAATTCTCGTTGTAACACGGAGTTTTGTCTTCTCACTGCATTCCATTTTTCGTGCAAATGTCCCATCCGTAAATTATCACGCTCGTTGAAAATTTGCGCAGTTACAAGCGCACGAGAAAGACATAAATTATCTGCGTTAGAAATTGTTAAAATAGAACGCTTAGCAATAACTTCACGGGTAGTTCCGTTAACATTTCGTCCGCGTCCCGCAGGGGGTGTGACTCTAAAAACGCGAATGTTAAAATCTTGCGTCATATCGAGCCCACCGGAGCTCTGCGATAACGAGCTTACAAGTCCCCAAATATTTTCATGTGTCAAATCGCACGAAGGTCGGAATGATATACCGGTTCGGCCATGGATTAAATTCTCGGAGTCAAAAGAAAGCCCTATGTAATCACCCACTTCGCACGACTGTATTGCGTATGTGTGGAGTTCGCGAAATGCGCTTTCTAACCACTCGTAAACGTTCTCTTCCTTCTATTCCGAAATTTCTAAAACGTCGCGCGTTTGCCGCTAATAATACAATATATCTAAAATTATAATTTACCCGACGAGCTATTTCTTCTTCTGCTTCCTGTGTTGCCTCGTCGTCTTCTTCTTCTTCCTCCTCTCTCAAATTTTCACGGTTAGCGACAGGGAGATTGAGAGATTCCTCGTTGGCTTCTTGCCGTTGTCCCACGCTCCGTCCCCTACCTATTTGCACTGAGAAAAGGATTAAAAATGATTTATTTAAAATAAAAATTCAGTAAAGTAATGTTTTACTCTCTCGTATTGGAGTTTTATAAAGAGATGTTAAATTTTATTCTAGCAATGACTTACACTTATCCTTTGTTTTTTACTTGTCCTCTCTCCTTTTTCCAATGAGTCTTTATGGATACACCGGAGAGTACGAAACACGCGGATTGATAATTGGAGAGTAAGAAAATTCTAATAAAATTTTATTTAATTAAAATAAAATTTAATCAAGAAAGATATAATTAATTAAATTATGTAAAGTCATTACCTTCCGCTCCTATTTCTTCTTCCCCCTCCTGAACTTCCTCTTCTTCTTCTTCTTCATCTTCTTCCTCTTCTCTTTCATTCTCAGAAGAAGAAATTGCATCTTGCTCATTTTCTTGTTGTTGAGTAAAAATAGTAACTTCGTCGAAGGGACTTACTTCACGAGGAGTTTGCTCACGTGGTTCTTCCGTGACATTTTCCTCACTAATCGGTTCATCCTCGGTTAAATCAATAACCGGATGTTCGATCTCGGGATTCGAAACGATACGCGCTCGTCCTGAAACATCCAATATTTTAAAATTTCTTAATAAGAATATGGTACTTTGCTTTCTACCGAGGTTTAAGTTTATATTAAATATTTACGCGAGGGTCCTGCCTCGGGCGAAGTATCCGCTCGACGCCTTTTATCACGAACTAGTGATAAACGTAAATCTACTCGACGATTCTCTATTATTCGCGGAGGCGCACGAAATTGTCCAACTTCCGCGATTAACCCGGGGCACAGTGGTCAAAATGGCTGAAAATGTGGTCAAAATTCTGTACATATTTGAATTATTCTAACCTATTGAATTTTTCTGTTCTCTTAATAATGGAGATGGCTCACGAAATAATAGCTATACACACTTTAACAATCACATAAGTGCCAATAATTTCAGAAATAGAAATTTTAACCCACTAGAACAAACCAACAAAAAATGGTTCATTAATTTATCAGACATAGACATTCCAACCGAGGTGAGGAACTTATTACAATTAGGCAGTAATTTCAGTCTACCTATTAATTTGGACAAAAAAATAGCAGTCCATGAATTCATTAAAGATATAGAAAGTAATTCCAACAGCATTATCAATCTTACCAGAATACGCAACATCGCTATTCCTCAGTTCTCTGTTTTTCTAAATAACAACAATAAGAAAAACACGTTACATGATAAATTGCTGGGTATGTATAAAAAAACTAAAAGATTCTGTCATCAAAATCCAAACATTATGTTTACAAATGCTGATAAGGGGAATGCTACAGTAGCTATGAGCAGGGACATGTATATTAAAAAAGTCGAAAAATTATTAAATGATAGAGATAATTATACAAAGGTCAGCAATAATCCTTCAAAGAGGTTAGAGAGAGAACTCAACAATATTTGTAAAAAATGGTTGAAAAACGACATTATCACGAAGCAAGAATATTATTTTTTGCACTCGAGCGACTCTCACCTTCCTAAAGCATACGGTTTGCCAAAAATACATAAAGACAACGTTCCGTTCAGATTAATAGTATCTTCTGTTAATACAGCACTCTATCGTTTGGCATCTCATTTGCATAATATTTTAATAGGCAGTTTACCCAAGGCTATGAGTTATATAAATAATAGTTTTGAATTGTGCAACGCATTGTCAGATTTTTGTTTAAATGATTCTGAGACTATAATATCTTTAGATGTAATGTCGCTGTTCACAAATGTACCTATGGATCTTGTAATTGAGGGTATCAGCAGAAGATGGGAACACATAGAAAAACACACTAACATTAACAAAAATGAGTTTATCTTGACTATCAAATTCATTTTATCCTCAACGTTTTTTACATTTAATAACACAGTTTATAAGCAAATCCATGGTATGCCTATGGGATCTCCGTTATCTCCCATCTTGGCTGATATCGTCATGCAGGATTTGGAGACAATCAATACTTAACACACTGAATGTCGGGGTTCCGTTTTATTACCGTTACGTTGATGATATTCTGTTGTGTATTCCGGAAGATTATGTCTCACTCATTTTAGATAGATTCAATTGTTATCACAATAGATTAAAATTTACGCTGGAGCGAGAGGATAACCGATGCATAAGTTTCTTAGATTTATCAATCAAAATAATTAATAACGTGATACATATTGATTGGTTTCAAAAAAAGACGTTTTCGGGGAAACTTCTCTCGTTTCATTCTAACCATCCTAGATGTCATAAGACAGGCATTATTTATAACTTAGTAGACCGAGCTCTGTTATTATCTCATCCGATGTTTCACAAAAAGAATTTAGAATTAGTCATAAATATTTTAATAAACAACGGCTATCCTCTCGATCTAACATTCTCAGAAATCAACCGTAGAGTTAAATATATCATTGCTAATGAATCTAATACAATAGCAAAAAACAACACAGCGAGAGGTGACAACGTCTGTAATGATAGAGACCAAAAATTTATTGCTATTCCGTACGTGGAAAGAATTTCTGATCTAATAGCCTCCGAACTTAAAAAATCCAATGTAAAAGTGGGATACAGAATTTTAAAAAAATTGGACGGAATCATTAAGACGCAGAAAGACAAGGATGAAATTCAGAATAATGCTGGCGTTATTTACAAAATAAGTTGCAATAATTGTGATGCAACTTACATAGGACAGACAAAACGACAATTACACACAAGATTAAATGAACATAAGAATAACATAAAATTGGATTCTGCGAGACATTCGGTTGTCTCGGAACACATTGTAAATTTAACACATACATTCGATTGGGGCAATACCAAAATTCTAGACCATGAAAGAAATTATCATAAAAGATTAATTTCAGAAATGTTATACATTAAAGAGCAAAAGAACAGTATTAATTTAAAAAAAGACACCGAACTTCTTGACAGTTCTTATTTTGATGTTTTATCTAAATTGTCTGAGTCTTCATAACATAGAAATATATATAATAACCTTGTAATAACTAAATAAATATTAGTTGGCGTTGTCCCTTAGACTTATCATCATGCTCTATAACAGTTACGTTACACAAGAACAATTATAATGAGGATAATAATCGCGAGTTTCTCTTGACTTGACACTCTTGTAAGTACTGTCGCTTTATTTTGAAATTAAAAAAAGATATGTCTGTAAATTGTTCTCTAGAGTTACATGTCACATTATTTCTACAGCACATGTTTAACACACTGACGAATATCGGATCATAAAATTAGACGTTGTTCAAAATGTGACATCGAGAAAAACCTGATTGTCGGTTTTATGCGTTTACCAGCGATAAAATTAGATCTATCAGCGTCCGGTTTCAGTTGAATATTTGTTACCTAATATAACCATGTACGTGTCACGTTGCGATATATTCAACATTTATAGTAATTTGTTAATTAATCTAGCAGTTAGATATAGTCTCTTTATAAACAAATTTTAATTTGTCATTTTTAAGGTAATAATATGTCTTAAGTTTTTGTATTGAAAAAGACAGTTGTACTGTCGAAACGTTTACATGTTTTTTTAATAACTTAATTTATTCCTTAATAAAGAATCTGTTTAACATCTTGATTATTCGGCTCGCAAGTTGGCCTATTATTGATTGTTTGATTTGAATTATTCTAAATCAACTTTTATTTAATGATTTTTCCATAAATTCTAATAAAATTTAATTGTACAATATTAATTGCAGATATATACAGAATATAAATTGAAAATTCGTAATTAAAGGTAGTAAAATTAATTTGTTAATAAATAAAATAAAACTAAATAACAAATATAAACTATTTTTATTTATCAATAGTGTCATCGCTGTCAGATGAATCGATGTCAGAATTAAAATTATCTAGTTTCATATGTTGCGTTTCGGATATTATCACTAGTTTTATTGCTTCTGGAGACAATTCTGTTGATTTTTTCTTGAATAATGGTATATGCGAAACTATTACGGGGTCTGATGATACCAACAAGATTTTCAATAAATCTTCATTCGTATGACATCTGGTGTCTTTTCTCGTATGGTGCTCTCTGAAGTAGCGATAATCTTTATTGCGGGCTTCCTGAGCTTCTTCTGAGAGCAGTCCTACTGGAAGTTTCGTATTTTTAATTATTTGCCCTCCGTGAATTAACACTTTATGCACGACTACAGGCATTGATAGTTCTTTACAAAAAGTTTTGCGGTTTCCATACAATATTCGTGAAAATCGTTGACTTTGATTGCATGATTACTCGCGATTATATCAAGTATTACTCCAAATCTATAAATAATTTCCTCCTTTATTCCTGTAATAGATGCGGAAATAGTGGCATTATTAAAAAATTTCCTCGCAGAATTACCGACATTGGTATTACCGCCACCTTGTTTAGGAAGATCTACTAATAATCCAAGTTGAGAGCGAAACTTATCTTGAATATTTCGTTTTTTTAAAGCCACTAAAGCTTTGCTTTCATCTCCTCGCACTTGCCATTTCTTCAAATCCAAACGATACGCAATATGGAGTAAACATTCATAAAATCTTATTCCCGCGTGGAGTGGCGAGATACCGAATGAAAGAGCTTCTTCCTTCACTGATCTTCGTACAACACTTTCAATGTCATTCATGTGTATCGGGAGAGCTCCGCAGATAAAACATTTCTGAGTTGCTTTAGTATTTGTTAAAGAGTTGCAAACTTTACCATCTATCATGGAAAGAATTAATTCATGCTTGATGGTAAAATTTGCAATAGATGTCATTTATAATTAATAATTTGATCTTCGATATATTTTTTTTCCATAACGATTATTTCAGGAGTTTCTTTCTTGAATTGAAATCGAATTGGCCGACAAAATCTTGTTGAATTTGATCTTGGATTCTCCCAAATTATTTTTTTTGTTTCAGAACAAATTAATTGCAAGGGTACTAGACATGTCAAGAACATTTGTCCATCGCTATCGGTTCCATCTCGAAATGTTTGTTTATATCTTGCTTGTCCGCCAGAACCATCAAATCCCCATTTACTGACCATGATGATGATCTTAATTTCTTCACATTGCGTAGATAATAGCATTGTTTGTAATATTCTTTGAACCGAAAGATCAAGTAATGCTTGAAGAGAGATTTCGGCCGATGATTCCGTCACTTTAATGCTGGATTTTGCAGGATAACATCTTTCTTTTGCTAATAATATGTGATTATAAGACGGGTATATGTTTGCACCTCTGCATTTAGCTCCCTTCTGAATGTCGCAATATGTCCTTTTCGATAAATGATTTCTAATTAAGAGCGCTAATCCTTCGTCTTCGCTATAGTTTTCAATGTGAACTTTGTCTTTTCTCCAACATGCAATCAATTCCTCTGTCTTAGAAGACTGATTCTCAACTATTTCTTTAAGAATATTAGCAAATATTGTGTGACCTGTATTTCGTAAACTCATTTGAGTTGCGTAAATCAATTCAGAATCTGTCAATGATTTTCGAATGTTTTCTACCTTTCTCCGTTTTGTTCGCTCAGAACAATCTTCAAAATTTTTCATTGGTCTACCGACACTGACAAAAGAAGTGGATAGAGTTGCAAATGTATCAAAACCAATCGTACAATTAAGCCATGTTGAATATTTGGATAAGAATTTGCCTTTTGATCTATCCACAGTCTTCCATCTTTTTCGAAAATCATCGTATAATTGGCGAATCGATTTCTCATCTTCCGGAGATAATATTTCAACGGATAAGGAATTGCACACATACTCTCGAAGATGATCGAATTCTTTCCTTTCTAAATATATTTCGAATAAAGCCTTTCTTGTTATTAAAAAAGACATTGCGAAAAATCTAACCAAGATTTCTTCGTTACAGATGGTAAGATAATTATGATAATTATATCAAGAATATAGTTCAAAAAATTATTTTTGAATATGTCCGACTTATTTGAAACAACATTAAATGACAAAAATAAGAATGATTAAATGATTTTTGAAACGATAGCACTATGCGAAAACTAGAGATTGTGAATGAAAATTTATCTGCACTAAACTGCGCGGAACTATATACTCATACTGTGTGAAGTTGACAGTTCACCGAAGTTCGGTGTGAAGTTCAGTGCGAAATTTGGTGAACTGCCAACTTCATACAGTATGTAAAGTAGTCCGGCGCAATTTGGCGCAGATAAATTTTTTCTTATTTCTTTTGTTATGTAATTACATTTTAAATTCTGTTTTATTCATTGCGCTGACTCACAACGGGAACTTTGAATCGCAATATTTCATTAGTGTTACATCTTACAACAATACAATTTTATTTTATTTAGGAAATGTATATTTTTATTAATTATAATAATTGAATAAATTACGGTGTCATGAGAAACAAATAATATAACTAAACATTGATGAAAGTATCTAATAATCTAATACTATGACAATCCTGTGAATAGAATCAAGAGACACGGTAGTGTCTCGCGCCTAGTTGGGTATAACTAAACATCGACGAAAGTATCTAATAATATAATACTATGACAATCCTATGAATAGAATCACAATTGTGACACTGATTATGGTTCTCAAAATTATATAAAAGACTTGCGATATTTATAAATTTTGCACACTTATAGCTTCCGTAAATGGGATTCTTTTGAATTAAAATTTAGAGAAATTTAGTAAAGACTTAGAACTAACAAAACTAATGTAATAATAATTTTCAAAAATAATTTAAAAAATGAATTTTGACCACATTTTCGCCCGTTTTGACCACTGTGCGGGGTGGGTGTTACGTTGCGCAATATCTAAAAAATTATTAATTTTTATAGTTAAATTTGTTCTATAATTACTTGTATAATAGAAAAGAAAAAATAAAAACTTACCATTTTCAACGGTCCTCGGAAGAAAACGTTGATGATGCAAGAGAAGAAATTCTATGTGTCCTCTCACATCTTCTTCGCTCTCACCAAAACATCGTCGCGCTTCTATCACTTCCCCGGCAATGTACAAAAGTTCACGAATACTGACAAAATGTCCTAGGCGAAATAAAACCGCGAGCACTACGCTAGGACACTCACCCGCGAATTTTCCAAAAATATGGTAATTCGTTTCATCGAAGTTCGATATCTCCGACAAAAATTTTCCCATATTTTTTCCGCACAAACTCTGCGAAAGCAAAATACAGCTCTCGCTGACATTTCTAAGATTTGCCATAATTAAATTTTTTTACACTCACGCACACGTTGGAAAACACAAGTAATTCGTTAGCGTAAACTCGAAATTGATTTTTACTAACGCTTAAACTCGTATTTACGAGGTCTGTAAATAAAGTAATGAGACTGGTACCAGACCGCACGAATTGGTAACACTGCGCGTCTCCGCGCCACAGTGGGCGCACTTCAACATCTTATGTAGCTTCAGCGTGAGTGGCGAGTCGCTCGTGTCAACAGGTGGATTGTGAGAGCTTTTTTTGCAAAGTGATTTTTTTTGCTGCGTCACTATAATGAGCGAGCGGAATTACGAGCAACGGTGTGCGATCAAGTTCTGTTTGAAACTTGGCTACAACGCGACTCTAGCAAAACTCCAACAGGCCTACGGTGATGCTGCTTTGTCAAGAGCCCAGGTGTTCAAGTGGTTCAAGGAATCAGTTGAAGATGAGTCTCGGTCTGGAAGACCATCAACGTCGAGAATTGACGAAAATGTGGAACGAATTCGAGATCTTGTGCGGTCTGACCGTCGGTTAACTGTCAGATTGATCGCAGACGAGCTGAATTTGAACCACACGACCGTCCATCAAATTCTGACCAACGAACTGGGGATGAGAAAAATTTGTGCGAAAATGGTACCCAAAATTCTCACTCCTCAGCAAAAAGAAAACAGAAAAGAAGTGTGCCGCGATCTTTTGGAGCGGATTGAAAATGATCCAGATTTTTTCAAAAATGTGATCACAGGCGACGAGACGTGGGTCTTTGAGTACGATCCCGAAACCAAAAGACAAAGTGAAGAGTGGCACACTGCAAACTCACCACGACAGAAAAAAGCGAGAATGAGCAAATCAAGAATCAAAACCATGCTCATTTGCTTTTTTGACAGTAGAGGAGTCGTCCATAAGGAATTCGTGTCTCAAGGGCAAACGGTCAACCAACATTTGTACCGTGAAGTTCTGGAGAGGTTGCGAAAACGGGTTGCTCGCGTGCGGTCAGACATCAAAGACACCTGGATGCTGCATCACGACAATGCGCCGTGTCACACAGCGCTTTCGATTACGGAGTTTTTGGCACGGAAAAACATTCCTGTCATCCCCCAGCCCCCGTATTCGCCTGATCTGAGTCCCTGTGACTTCTTTCTCTTCCCGAGATTGAAAACTCATCTCAAAGGACACTTTGATACGACCGAAAACGTAAAAGCGGCTGTAACCGACCAGCTGAAGGCCATTCGGGTTTCTGAGTTCCAGCATTGCTATGAAGACTGGAAACAACGTCTCAGGCGCTGCGTGGCTTCCCAAGGGAACTATTTTGAAGGAGACAGAGTTAAATTATAGTTAAATTATAAATAAAAGTTCATCTCGAAAAAGTCTCATTACTTTATTTACAGACCTCGTATACCCGTTTTTATGAAAACGCCTCTTTCTAGAAAGGAGAATTGGAAAAAATTTCTCAATCTCCTATTGGACAAGATTATTTTACAAAATTTAATATTCCTGAAAGACTTTCGGGAAAATTCATAAATATCAAGAGCAGATAGTTTTATGTATCGCCCTTTTTTTATACTAGATAAACTTTACGATAAGGTTTCAGAAAGACTGAGGCTGAGATAAGCAATTTCTACGTTTTTTTCCCATTACTTATTATCATTTTTAAATACCTAAATACCCCAGTCAGCACAGAAGATCCCCTGAATGTACATAGAATATACGGAAACGGATTCTGGATATTCTGTGTATATCGTAACACATCTGAAAGATGTCCATTGCAGGTCGTATATATGTTCAAAAGCAATGCGCCGTAGGTCTCAGGTAGATCCATTATACATCCATTTGTACATCCACTGTACATACACGAAACATAAATTTTCGTATATCCATATAGTCGCACTTTTAGCATATCGTATGTATATCCAAAGAACGTATATTGTACATTACATGCATGTACTGCGTATACCCAATGTATATCCATATGTACATTCAATGTACATACATTTTCGTATATTATATGTATATACTATTTGAGATCCCGGGAAGATTCAATATATTTCCATATATAGGTTTTGATCACTTTGTATTTAGTATTTTATTATAAAGACGTGACAAATTTTCAAATTAATACTTTAATTATCTACCTTTAATTGTACAGGATATATATATATGTGTGTGTATTACGAAAATGTATGTATACATATATACAGTGGAATATACATATCCACTGTACATACATTTTCGTATATCAATATAATTTTTTAGCATATATTTTTTATAATATTCGAAAACATATTTTGTACGTCATATTATGTATATAGTACGGATATCCAATGTCGAATGAACTTATTTGTAATACATACGTATATAATATATTCTGTACACAATTAAATGTAGATAATTAATTATTAGTTCGAAAATTTATCTTTATGATAAAATACTAAATACAAAATGATCAAAACCTAAGATAATACCTGATGTCTTGTCGAATTAATCGATTAAAATAATGAAATATGTAATGAAGGGATAAAGCAATTGGAAAGGACATATTGGAAAGTTTGAAAAAATACAATGCATATTTTTAAACTTTATAATTCAGAATATATATATTTTAAAACGTCTAAATAAACATATATATATATACGTATGTGTATTGTTATATAATATTAATATTTTTTATGTATAATATTAAATTTTTTTAGTGCATAAATTTTCTGTACCAACATTATAAGGCAACTTAATAAAAATAAACTAAATAAATCAAATAATTACGAAAATAAAATAAGTATTTTAGCAAAATGATATATTTAAACGACATGTTTTGAAGTTTTAAAATAAAAATAACTCTCAACTGAAATAAAAACAAAAATAAATACTGATAAATGTACACTAAATTAAATAAAACAAAAATGATAAATGCAAATAGTAGTAGCAGAATAATCAAATTATTTGTATTTAAAACAAATTATTTGTATTAAAACATTAAAGCCTTGCTGTACTTTTAATTTTTAATAAATGTAAAACAAATAATAACGCCAAGTTGTATCTTAATCATGAAGTTCTTTTTCAGAAACGGAGACTGTTTCACAAGCAGAGCCTGTTTCACAAACGGAATCTGTTTGACACACAGTGTTTTGTGTTTTCTTTTTCGGTTGAAACTTGTTACTGCGTTCTTTACTTCTAACTAGCCAATTTTTTATTACTTCTATGATATCCGATTCTGTTGCAGATTTTGTCTTAGAGTTCAGTCGAACAACACCTAAAATCATACAGTGAATATAAAGCTACGTACGCATATGAGGCGAGCCTTACAACATAACTGTGGAACGTAACCGGTGTAAACAGATCTGCGAACTTTAATGCGTAACATCATCGTATAATACACGTATTACAGGGTTACAGCTTGAGACTCGGAGTGACCTACTGATTGTCAGTATTTCTGCGTCGCACGTAAAATGATGTTACGCATTAATGCAATTACGCAGTATTGGATACAACGTCAGACTTTCCTATAGATTGTGTGCCACAAACCTATAGGAAACTATAAATAAAATTTATAAACTATTATAAACTATTAAATAAAAAAAGGAAGTGAATGAAGGAATGAAAGTTATGTAACAAAATTAAATTCAAATTCAAATTTTTCTATTTAAGCATCATTTGATTATGCAACACGATTACGTTGCGAGGCTTGACTCAAGCGTGTGTACATATATGTGCTTATAATTGTTTTGATGTAGAGTATATAAAATAATATATTTTACCAATGATAACTTGGACGAACTTTAACGATTTAAAAGCTTTTTTTTGCCGAGCTCCCTCCCAGGAATATAGCATCCCAACTTCGTTTGAAATTACTCTCAACATAATGCCTTTGATTACATGGGGAAGATCTGTGCCTCCAATTAAACGCAATTGATGACTCTAAAATATAAAATTTACAAAATAATAGAAGTTATTTATTAGAAAATAATTTTTGTCATGTAAAATAAAATCTAAATAATATATAATAAGAGATAATTAAGTACACACCAGTGCATGTATGTTATCAGCTGAACTAGATAGCCATTCTTCCATCGACATTAGTTGCTGCTCTGTAATGACTGGAAATGATTGTAGTAGAGTCTTAACAGTCGTATTAGTGTCATCATTTAGTTCTGGCTCATCAGTATATCGGGCTTTTTTTACAAGTATATTAACATTACTTATAAGGTCATTTAATTTTAGATTAATCAGATGAATTTCTTTAAGAAATTGTCTTCTGAATTCTGAAAATTCTGAAAGTTGAGTTGTATTAGATATTATTAGAATATTATACAAAAAGGAATATTTAGAAAATACAAAAACATATAAGGAATGAAAATAATTATTTACCAGCATTGTGAACGCTGTCGGTAGTTGGCTTGAAGTTATCTTAAAATAACAAGAAAATATTATCCATTTAATTAATGATGGTTATTTAATGTAATTGTTGTTGTATAACAACAAACTTGTTATATTAAGGCCGGTAATACACGAGTGGATTCAATGCGGAGCAGAAAAAGTTTCAACACATATATTCCTATGATAGTACACTACGGCGGACTGCGGTAGGCCTGCCGTAGCTATCTATTATAGGAATACATGTGTTGATGACTTTTTCCGCTCTGCATTAAATGTACCCATGTGCTACCGGCTTTAGAGTGGAATAAATTAATATACTATTAGAATTGAAAAAACATCAATGTTATGTTTTAAAATAATTAATTTTTTAAATGTACATATATATTATAATTGAATATGTTACCTAAAACAAAAGTAGATATTTAAATGTAAATCGCTAAGCCGTGTTCAGACTTGCTGCACATCCGTGTATTGTATAATTTTGAATTATAAGTAATGGTGCGATAAAGGTATACGCAATAAAATTATTTCCCGTTGCTTTACAGCATAATCTATATTTTCGATTAATAATACATATGAATGATACGTTGTTCACAGATTTATATGAAACCAAAGGGATGAACTTGCAACGGGCTTATGCAATGCGTGCACATCTAAACTTGCCTATTCATTACCATATCATTTCTATTATATGTTAGCGAAATAGTGACATTGAACGGAGAAGCCCGTTTGTTTATCATTGTATTCAATTTTTGATTTACAAGGTTATAACGGGTCCCATCTTAATTGTGATGTTATGAGGATACGCGACAAACCAGTACGCGGCTTTGGAATTTGTTTTCTTCAGTATATTGATCTAATTAATAATCCAAATATTTTATATGAAGATTCAAGTTTCAAAAATACTTACTATTAGTAATATTTTGATCTTGACTTTCCGTTGGAGAGCGATTACTATCTGTTAAATATAAAGAAAATTACTTTTTGCACAAAACGAATTCTTACTAGAAAAGTAATCATTTTACCGTGTTCAACATGTCTGTTGCCAGAAAGTGGAAATGATGGGTACGTGTTATTATCTTCATCAGACGTATCACAATTAGACTCATAGGACTTATCAGTATCTGAGTAATCCTTGTGTTTATTCGTGCCTTGTCTCCGCTTATGTATTTTATTATTTTTTTTCGTTAAAATCTCCGTATGTGATGAAAGATCGTCTGTATTTTGAGCTTTGATTGCCTTTTTTTTAGCAATTTTTAAATCACCTAAACAAACATTACTTATGTATCCAATAACGAACAATATAACTAATAAGTAGCACCATTTGTTGTACATTATAGAATAATTGTTAAACAAGTGTATGGTACGAAATAACGATGTTAATTGCATGAAGTTGCTAAATATGTACAGAACTATTCTGCATTGCAGAACTTGTTATAATAAATTTTTGATAATTATAAATTTTAAGAGGATATTCCATGAGTACGTCATGGCGTGGCATGTTTATGTACATCAACATCCTGCGCCGTGACGTATTCATGTCCTCTTTAATGTTGTATTAATAATATAGTTTGTGTGTGTGTGTGTGTATGTGTGTGTGTGTGTGTAATTCTTTATTAAGTTAATGATTTATTTTTTATAAAAATTTTACATAATATAAATTTAATATAATATAAACAATATTTATATTTACCGTATGTGCCTAAAATAATTGCTCCGTATTTCATCCATCTCGAGTCAGGACTATGCTGATTTTTTATTGCTACTTTAATAGCTGCAGTATCGTAACTTTGTGGTGGCCAATAGCATGCAGATTCTTTTATCAGAAACCATTTTTTCGGTACTGCCTCAACAGTATCATCCTCTTTGAATCGAACGACAAGCCAAGTCATCTATACACACATATTAATAAACGCTTAGAAATTCCTAAAACTTAAATTCAATCATTAAAAACTTTTCCAATAGACAATGAAATAAACAAATCGAAATATGCCAATTGAGAAAAACTATGATTTAGCAAATAAATCAAGATCACTTAAAGAATAAAATAAATATCATAATTGAAACTTTTTCGTTACTTTTATCCTCAACATACTGATAATTTTTTATTTTAAAATTTTCGTGGGCTAGGGATATTTAGATTCAGTGACTTGATAATCTATCAGTAATCAATTTCAGACCCCAATCCAAATTGCACTTTTATCTATATGGTATATCTCAGCGAATATATTTAGGTGGAAAAAAATTAGTTATAAAATTCACACAATTTAACAAGAGGATCTTTTTCTAAAATATAATTATCGAAGACTAGAGAAAAATAATATTTTTTTAAAACAAATAAATACACGTAATAAACAGATTAATAAATTTAAATGAACAAGAAATTCAATGCGAAACTGATTAATTATTATTATCATATATTTGAATTAATTATATTTAGAGACCTTACACTAATTAAAGAAGAAAAATAACTTACAAAAATAATTTTTCGTTAGCTTATATGTTATTTTTCTTTTCTAGCTAGTATAAAGTCTCTAAATATTTAAATTAAAAATTATCAAATATTTTATTTCTAGCTAATTATTGAAGAATGTGATCAATTATTATCATCATGAAACTATTTAAGACAATTATAAATGCAGTAGAGGAAATGCAATATATTGATCATTATATGGTAAAATTAGTAATTTTCTTTTGATCTTGTCAATTCTCCACATTTGAAATATAATATTGCATTTTATAATAACTTTAATATCAAATAATGAAGAAAAACATGGTTTTGAATAAAAATCTTTGTGTGGAATATACTTGATTCCTATTAAAAATATTTCATTTTGAAGCAAAATTTAGTATTTCAACGATAGTTGAATCATCCAATTCAACAAATCGATCAGCTACTTTTAAAATATTTAAGCAATAATTAATCGTTTTAAGTTTCCTGTACTGCCGAGAAGTGCAATTATTTATTAATAGACCATTAAAATGTTCCTGCAATAAAGTTATGGAATTATCATTTGTAAATTGTATTGGTTGCAAAAAATTGTGGCGGTACTCGCCACAAGAAGCGCGGCGACGCTTCCGTCGTCGCCGCCAGGCGGCGCGCGCCAGGAAACTAATCCGAAGATGAAAGACGGCGCGGAGGCTACATAAACGCGCGCCGCGCAGTACCGAAAACCTCCGCTAGGCGTCGCACGCCAAGTTTCCTTTCCCGAAAGTAAGAAACAGTGAATCGGGTATATAACGAGGACCCCCGCAGAGAATAATAGATTCTGCCCACGCATTATTACAGCGCTCGGCGCTCCCCAGAAAGAAGTCACTTCATCTCTTCAGCAAGAGGAATCAACAAGCAGGCGTTACGCGCCAACAACCCGGCGCCTCCTCGCCTGCCTCTGGCGCCCTGCGCCTCGACACAGGCGTTACACGCCAACGACCCGGCGCCTCCTCGCCTGCCTCTGGCGCCCTGCGCCTCAACACAGGCGTTACGCGCCAACGACCCGGCGCCTCCTCGCCTGCCTCTGGCGCCCTGCGCCTCGACACAGGCGTTACGCGCCAACGACCCGGCGACTCCTCGTCTGCCTCTGGCGCCTGTACGCCGTGGTCGCAACGATGGCACAAAATCCTAGGCGTTAGGACATTCCACCACTTCAACAAGGACACTGGCGGCAAACGTCCACGATCAGGCGACAAACGGGGAGGACAAGTTACATATGTACTTATCGACACAGACACGTAAACACCTGTAAATATAATGTGTTAACTGCACTTAAGAATCTCGTCACTGCGCACATCTCAGCATCCAACTACCTGTCCCTACCTCTGCGAGTATAAAATAGTAGTATAAGACCTACAAAATTATTATCCTCACTAACTCTACACACAACTTGTTGTAGCTGCTGCGAATGTCTATGGATATACTTTTTTAACTTTTGCATATAGTTTTCGAATGGAAAAGCACTGAATTCATCAAGTGAACCAAATAGGCGCACACAATCACTTAAATGCAATAGACTATGTATGTTGTGTGAAATAAAAGCGGGTCCATAAATTTTAATTGAATTCTTAATAAAATATTTTATTAGGTCTTCGGCATATGAAATATAATTCTCAACTTTTGTGTACTGACTACTTATCAATATTGAGCTGGCTAAACTTAGCGTAAGAAAATTATTATACTCTTTCAATGGTATTACTTTCTTCAAAACTACTGAACCTGTATATAATAGAAAAAGTCTAAATTCGGTTGCCTTAAACCTTTTACATTCATTTATTGGCCGAGTTTTTCTTGCAAATTCACAAGGAATATATTTTTTTAAGACCTGAAGATTGTCGTTAATTTTATTGATACTCGAAGCACGTAATTTATGGGGAGGCTTGCCAAATATCCATCCATAACGCTTACAACATAACAACCTTTTTGTTGCACCTAATAGAAGATTATGCATATAATCTAAAGGTACATTGTCAATCATATTAAAATTGGGAATTTGAAGCCAAAGTGTTTCTCCTGTATGGTGTTCGATTTGAAGGGTATTTCTAAATGAATGATCTGTTCTTTTTTTATAATTTTCAGTTTCAACAAAGCATAAAACATTATTAACCATGTCCCCTTCCTGATCACACTTCGTACATGAAAAATAACCTGAATGACCTTTAATAGATAAAATATGAGATTTGGCTGGGGTATCACAAATTAACATTGAAATTTTGAATTTACATAAAACAGATTGTATCATTATTCCATTTGATAATTCTATACATTCTTCTACAAATTCCTTTAAAAATTCATTGGCTTTTCACTTCCATAATATAAAGCTATTATAAATACTTGATTTTTCAGATTTTTAATTGATTTAACTGTACCCAAAATTGGCCAAAAGGAACTTGACGTGCTTTTTGTTAAAGGCAGCCCGTCAATATTAATTGCGAGAAAAAATTCTGTATTTTGATCAACAATTATATTATGCTTCAAACATAAAGAATTTAGTGACCAAAATAATGAAATGAATTATTTAAAGAATTAGATTTGCGGGGTGTTTTCAAAATTGTACGTGGATCAGCTGGTAAGATATTAGTCAATGATGGTTCTTCACGTAGTATATCTAATAACTGTTTAAATGCAGTTAAACTAATATTTCTGTCAATGGACCATTTTCCTAATTTTGTGGAGAGATTCCTTAGGCTTTGCAAATAATGGAAGTGAAATATTAGTATCATTACGTTGCTGTAAATCATGAAGAAAAGAATAATTATTCAAATTATTGCTTTGACTATTTATTAAAATGTTATCGTTATTTAGAAAATCATTATTATCATTGTTATCAAAAACAATTTCATTTTCAACACTACTCTTATATATTTTTTCATAATTCTGATTATAATGTTGATCTGAGATTATTTCATGATTTGCTAATTGATTTGTTTCACTAATCGTTGCTAATGACAAACGAAGTTTTTCATTAACTTTCCGACATAATTTTTCTCTTTGACTTTTTTTATTAGGCATTTTGAATTATATTAAGAGAGACACAAAGAAATTAATAGATAAAAGTGCAGTAAAGGTTTATAGATCCGAATGATGTAATGAAGTTGAACGTAATATCCTCTAAAATATAAAATAATTTATGCTTGTATACAGAACCTTTATAGGATAGCTGAAACGAACAATATTAGAAGGGAAATTAAAACTTCATATATAGCAAATTGTTTGAATATGTTTGAACTTATATTATTTATAAACTATAAATAAGCAATATATGTAGATTTTATTCATTACTTATATGTAGTGTAAATGTATATCATAGAACTATACATTTTATGTTAACAAATTTACCCACACAGCATGCATATTCAAAAGACGTTCCGAAGAAAACCCGAAGATATCTTTAGGCGATAAAATCACCTAAAGATATCTTCGGGATATCTTCGGAATGTCTTTTGAATGTGCATGCTGTGTGGGATACTAAATTGGAATTTAAGAAATAAAATAACTTAAAAATTGGACCTAAACAGAATTGAAAATAATATTATATTTGTATAACAATTGAGAAGTTTGTACAACTTTTTAAAAGCAATAGAATTATGCATTTTATATTAACAAATTTGCATAATTTTTCTGTATATTATTTAAATTAATTAATTAAATAAATTATTCGACTAGCATGTTATTAGATTAATTGTAAGAAATAAACATGAAGAAAAAATATTATATTGTAACAATGCTTAATTTACACCGTAAATGAAGCAGTAAATGAAATAATATAAGACATATATACGGAACTTACCGCTTTAATTTTAATAAAACTATATACTGTCTGCTACTGTTCCACGAAATAGTTGTTTTCACACAACGCACAATCACTTTAGACAAATTAAAACGTCGTACAAGCCGTTTTGTATATTAGGTTTTTCAAAGTGTGGCGTGCTGCATGAAAGACGAACGTGAGATGAGACAATAATGATCCGAGCCAAGGAGAGCAGTGAAAACAAATGAAAACTGTCTCCCAGTGGCTCACAACTCACGCAGCGCAACCAACTCATCCACCATTAGTAGAGAATATACATCGTAATTGGTTTACGATGCCAAAATTAAAAGAATAATATTTATTAGCGTTAAAGCGCATAACTCGCTGCAAAATACTATATTCGCAGTATATATAATTATTTTTTAATATTTACAAAAAGTATAGAATTAATAGCTTTTGCGCTTATTGTCAAATAGCTTAAAATAATAAAATTTTATAACTTAACAAAACAAACTAAACAAATTAATTTAAAAGAAATCAAATTCAATTCAATCTAAATAAAAAAAAATGTAATGCAAAAAAATTTGGCATTGCTACATCGAATAATACGTTCGCGTGAACTTGGCGCGATACACGACCGTATCTCTTGATTAATATGATCATACAAGTTAATACGTACATCCGATTTCGTATATTCTATGTATATACGTTTCTGGAAATACTACATACATATATCTAATGCGTATGTATATTAGATGTACAATAAATATTCAATATATGTATATCCGTTTTTTGTATATCGCACGTATATACATTTTTTAATCTTCTACGTATATCCATTTCTTATGTTTATAAGATATATTACGGATATCCAATTTTCGTATGTCCGTTTTTGTATATCCTATGTGTACACGTTTTTGGAGTTCCTATAAATATCCATTGCGTATGTACATAAGATATACTATAAATATTCAATATTTGTATATCCGTTTTTGTATATCTTATGTGTACACATTTTTGGAGTACCTATAAATATCCATTGCGTATGTACATAAGATGTACTATAGATATTCAATATTCGTACATCCGTTTTTGTATATCCTATGTGTTCACGTTTTTGGAGTTCCTACGAATATCCATTGCGTATGTACATAAGATATACTATATATATTTCATAGATCGTATATCCGTTTTCGTATATCGTACGTATATGCGTTTTTGGATCTTCTACGTATATCCATATATGTATGAACATAAGATATATTACGGATGTCCACTATTTGTATATCCGATTTCATATATCCTATGTATATACGTTTCTGGAAGTATTGCACATGTAAAATGCGTATGTATATTGCATGTACTATGGATATCCAATATGTGTATATCCGTTTTTTGTATATTCTACATATATAAGTTTTTGAAGCTTCTACGTATATCCATATTTGTGTATACATAAGATGTATTACGGACATCTCATTCATGTATATACGTTTTTGGACATCCTATCTACATACACAAGATTCAATAGACGTACTTTGAATCTTACGGATGTCTTATATACATTCAGGGGACTTATGTGCTGACTGGGTACACAGATTTTCACATTTTTTTCCCCCATGTCAGAAATTCTTCTTAGAGATAACAGTATTTCAGTCTACATCTTAAACATTTTTATAGGCTAGATTTTATTATATTACAAAATTTAATATTCTCTGAAAGACTTTCGGGGGAAAAATCATAAATATCAAAAGCAGATAGTTTTATGTATCGCCCTTTTTTTATACTAGATAAACTTTACGAGAAGCTTTCAGAAAGACTGAGGCTGTGATAAGCAATTTCTACGTTTTTTTTCCCTTACTTATTATCATTCTTAAATACCTAAATACACAGATTTTCACATTTTTTTCCCCATGTTTCAGAAATTCTTCTTAGAGATAACAGTATTTCAGTCTACGTCTTAAACATTTATATAGGCTAGATATTATTATATTTACTCACTCCTACATCTTTTTTTGAAACACCGTCAGGCTTCTTTTGCAACATTTTTTTTGTTATAAAATTTATCTTGGAATTTATAGCTTGTAAACATTAGCGTTGCATTTTTGTCAAATACAGCTGTACAATTTAATAGTTTATACTCTACGAATATTCTGTTTTTTATTTCTTCTAAATTGTTTGTAAAATTCCATATCAGGGTTGTTTTTTTTATTATTGTGCGCGCGCATTTCCCCTCCACTTTTCTATTTTATCTCTTTTCCTATGGTTATTCGGAAAGATTAATCTCATTCGTTCGCCGACATCCAAACGCTCAGTTTCGTTAATAAGAAAGTTTACGGTTCTCGATACTTATTCAACGAATACTTCTCTCTCGGCGCATATTCGGTAATTTTTTTCGAGAAGAAACAATCATCATGAGTAATCACGAGGAAATTTCGAATTTTGCGAAACCATCGGCTTCCTACTGTGTTTCCAAACCAGGATGCAACAACGAGGAAAAAATAAATCAGCATATGCTGTTGCCCACAACGTATGGATTGAATTCATCCTATACAAAGAAACTTCATGTGGGACTGATGGCTGCGAACGGAGATGAGCTGGATTTTCAACCGATTGTTAAATTAACATCTCATGGAGCGTCAGGGATTTATTTTGCTTCGACATGGAATCGTGGCAGAAATTTCAAGAAAATATAGAACGGGTGTCTGCATACTTAAACGGTGATAAAATTAATTTGAGTTCAATTATTATCAACAAGATAATTATAAATTTTACCACCGCGTATGGGGCAAGAGCTGTTCTACTAGCGTATCGTGAAAATGAACAAGGAGATACTTCTTCCGATAACATCGAAGATGAGGGAACAAACGCACCAGTAGCGAAGAAACGAAAAACTTACAACGTCGCAATAGTGATGCAGAGAGCAACTTTTTTAGGATTAGAAAATATAGTTGATTGTGTGAACGCAAATTTGAATCAATTAAATCAATTTAATTTCTTGTAGTGTTAACGAATGTGCGCGATATCTAATTAATGAAATAGAAATTAATCTACCGCTTAATAAATATATTAATAACAGCGTTATAAAACTTACAATCAGAGGTAATAGCAAGGAAATAGAACGTAATGTGCGCACACAAATAAAAGATTTAACATTTCTCGATGTATATTTTGAGATAACATTTTTGGAATTAATCTCACTTTACTTCAATCAAATAACAAGTATAATAGTATTGAAACGAAAATTGTATCCATGAATATTCTTGTAACTTTTTGTGTAATAGCAACATTATTTTATATAAACCACATATATTTTTACTCAAAAAAGTCTATTATTTTCTTTCCCTCTCACCAACCAAAAATTTTTCCATCTTGCATGCATGCACGCTCCTGTTCACCTCTCCCAACGACGAGCCGCGACATCGTCATACGAACAACAATACACATATCGTCATTCCCGTATAATCTCTTCCTTTTCAAACACATTTTGCCGCTATTATCTTCGAAGATTTCCTTCAACGCACCAGAACCTGTGTATGTTTTATTACCTATTTTTTTGTCACCCCGCTGTCATATCGTTAGTCGTCCACTTAAATATAATATTGCGTAATCTCTTCCTTTTAAATTATTTCTTACCGTAATTATTATCGAAGATTTCCTTCGACGCACCGGGATCTATGCAAATACGTTTTATTATCCTTTTTTGTCTCACCGGCGTGACCAATCGGCATTCCCCCCACCATTCCCCTTTCTAGAGTCAGCGGCCGAGTGGTGGGGGTTAGTTTGACGGGCCATATCTGACAGCGTCAACGACCGAGTGGTGGGGGGCCGGCGCCAGTGGCCGAGTGGTGGGGGTTTGTTTTGACGGGCCATACGTGCCCACTTACTACTGTCTTTACTACTCTGCGAGGTCCAATATCTTATTAAAAATAAGAAAAAGAACAGAGCTAAATCTACTTCTGCTCTATGTACTACATATCATTTCCTTTTTTCATTGCAAAGTGTTTTTTGTTCTTTTAATTTCGTTTCCATTAGAATTTTTCGTTATTTTCTGATGTTAATTAATACTTGAAATTTTAATTTATATATGAAGCAGTTTTTGTATTATTAAGTCATTCTATATGTACTTAATAAAATTAATATTACAAGTGTTAAAATAAAAAAAATATTTGAAAATAGAAATGTTTCTGCCTTCATAGGAATTTAAAAATTATTCTTGTACATGTGTTCAATATCCTTTTTTTATTCTTCCTTTTTTATTATAAATATAGTTATAACTGTATTATTTTTCTATACTTTCACCTGTTTATCAATACTGTTTCTTAAACAATTAAACGAGAAATAAAAAAGTTAATTTTAGTAGATTTATTTCAATATTATTATAAGCTCATGTCTTCTTTCTTCTCTGAACCTGTAGCGGGATTCTCTAACGTCTTAACGACAATTGTCGGTATCGTTAACTATACTTATCGACAATTTTCGTTAAGCGCTATTCTATACCGAACAGTCATCTCTTGTTAAGTCAAATCATTAAGTTTCAAAAATTGTCGCTATGTTAACGTAGACTTTGAAAGTCTCGCTACCTACTTAGCGATATTCGATAACTTGTCAGTAAGGACACATTTATACTAAACATACATAAAGTTGAGTAAATTAATAAAATTAAGGATTATAATAAGGATCCCAATATAAGTAATTATACTATTTTGTAGAGAAATATATTTTTCTTTATATGTTCTAATAATTAACTTATTTTATATTCATTTAATAATATCATAGAAGAATTATAATCATAGATCAAATTTACCTTTCATAAAACAAATTATGTTATTGCAATGGGTTTTTTGGCCGATTTTTCAATAATAGTTTTTAAACTGTGCACAAACGCATGTGCGCAGAGTTTAAATTTCGATCTTATAATAAGTTTAAAACTGTTATTGAAATACTATGGCTCTGAGATCACTCAAATATTTTTATTGATAATATCACTGAAACAATTTAAGCTTATTGTTAATTGAGTAATATCAAATTGTTCGTTTTTATTTTAAATTCGCACTACTGACTTATTTAGATGATAAATAGTAAATAATAAATAAATATAAGTTTTTTACAGAATGGCTGATGCCTATCTTGCAGCAAACATATTGGATCTTGAGAATGGTATACATCAACGCGAGCGAAGAGCAGATCGACAAATACGATGCGAAATAGAAGAACCATTTGATTTAACCAATATTGAGTTCAGGGAATTATATCGTTGAACTCCGGAATTGACATCTGATCTCATTGATGTACTTGCACCTCATTTGACACACACAAGAATAACTGGACTGTCTGTAGAGAAGCAAGTAATGTTTTTCTACTTAATATATTAACACCAAATTATATTCATGATTGGATTGCTTATTTTTAAAATATGTGTCATATATAGGTGTTTAAGTTCGTTCAAATCAAACGATTATTTCGTGATATATATTTTGTTCGTTCGTATTTAAGTATGTATTCGTGGTAATGTCACCTAAGAGAAATCTCACGTTATCGGCACCGGTCGTGTTTATTATTATGTTTTTCTTTATCTGGTAACGAGTTGCCGGTTTAACCGTTGCGTTCGCACAGCGAGGGCCCGCGCACACCCGAGGCCACCACCGCTCGCTCCGAAGAGCGTTCGAGAAAATTCGAAAAACATAGGAGGTCAAACCGCCAAGCCGCGTGACTCACTTGTGTTTTGGAAGCGAAGACCGCCAGTTCTTCTTATGCCTCCGATCGTAACGCCGAATTAGATCAGTTTATCTCTGTCTAGGCCACTTATCTCGGAAGAGGTCACGTTTTTGACGATTCGCGACGACGGTTCGCGACGACAATTGTGTCATTCCGGTGGTTCGATCGAAAGAAAGACGAACATATCATTTGTAATTGGGTTGACGAGTGAATTGCCGAGGATCAATCAATTCTCGGAATACTTCAAATTAAAGTGTTGACCACGAAAATAACGAGTCTAACTCTTTCTCTAGTATTTTAATCCTACCTGCTTTCTCTCTCGCTCTCTTTCTCTCTTCCTCTCCAAACATCAAGTTTCTCTTTCCTCGCGCTCGATCAGCTGGAGCTCCAAAATAATAACCCGCGACTTGCTATCCTGCTTCCTCTCATTCTCGCGTATTTCGCGTCCTTTCTTCTCTCAACACTTCTCGCTCTGTCTGAGTGGCACCGGCAAATTCATCGTGTCCGCATGTGACGACAAACAAAGATCGCGTGCGCGAACATAATTAGGAGATAATAGGTATTATCTGCAATAAGATTATATGCGACTGGATGCTATCAACGTCCAGTAGGTGAACAATGGGGTATTTCGATGAGTCAACCATCGATCAGTAGATGCGTTTATCGAGTTACAGACGCGATAAATGAAAATATTTATCGTCAATGGGTGCAGTTTCCTATGACTCCGGAAGCCAGACGGTTTGCAAGAGAGCAGTTTCAGAATGCTCATCAACCTTTTGAAGGAGCTATCGGAGCAATAGATTGCACGCACGTGGCGATTCTTGCTCCTAGGGAACATGAGGAAGCTTACATAAATCACAATGGATATCATTCAATAAATGTGCAAATGGTCGCACACTGATCGCAATTATTTATCAATTTATTGTGTTTTAATTATTATATCATGTTTATTACTTTATAGATATGTGACCCGAATCTCAAGATCCTGAATGTGAATGCTAGATTTCCTGGAGCCAGACATGACGCTTATATTTGGAGTGCTTCTGCTGCGCGTACTGTTATGGAACGCGCATATCATCGCGGCGAAAGAAGAACGTATATCATCGGTATGGGGTTTTTATATTACTATTATATATTATTTGTTGTATATTTTAAACATATTTTCTTACAGGTGACTCAGGATATCCATTAGAACCCTGGTTATTGACTCCTTTGCCTCATGAACGTGAAGGAACTCCACGATTCTTATACAACAAGGCATTGTGCAGTGCAAGAAATTGCGTGGAATGATTGTTTGGAGTACTTAAAAGCACGTGGAGATGTCTTTCCAAGCACAGGGTCTTACAGTATGAACCTGGCTTTGCAGGAAGAATCGTTAATGCATGTGCAGTTCTACACAATATGCGCATTGCTGGCGGTATATATGACAATCCGTTTGAAGACTACGCGAACGGAGATGTATGCGACATTCATATCGATAATGATGATGATGATAATGATATAAATTTACGACCACTTGCACTTGCGCGTCGAATTCAAGATCGTCTTATTGCGGAAAGGTTTGGAAGATAATTGCAATGTACATATAAATTGAATACAATTATATAATAATTATATTTAAATATATAAATTTATATATATTATATTATAAATATATAAATTTAAGAAAACAATTGCAAATTTTGAAGAAAAACTATATCTTATATAACGTAACATATAATCGTTTTATAAAATCGTAACATATATATTTTTTTTGTATATTAATTACAAACACGAAAAAATTTTGGTACGTACTTTGCATACTACGCAAACTTCACCAGTCTTCTTAATATCACATTCTAGTTGATATCACATATTGTATTAAAACTTATTTGTTCGATACGATTCTTGTCAAATCTTACTTTCTAGTTCCTATATTTAGTCTGAAATTAAGTGATATTTATTAGATAATAATTGTATTACTTTTACATTATTTATAACAAAATAACATTTCTTACCTTTTAATTAATATAGCTTGGCAATATATTCTCCAATACTTTTACTAGATTCTCCATTACGCGTATTCTATCCACATCATTCATAGTCTGTACTTCTGCATTATTCGCCAATTTTATAGTAGCCTTGGCCATTTCTGTCATGGCATGGGCATTCATCGTAGCTGCTTCTGCATGAGCTTTTGAGGCCTCTGCAAGTATCTGTAATATTTGACAAGATTACAAAATATTCATGTCATACATCTTAGAAAAATTATATCAACTTTAATTTCAGTCCCGTTTTTGAGATTATTCTCTTACCATCATAGCATCGGCTTGCTTCTGAGCAATGGATTCAAACTGCTCCTTCGATGACTGAAGTTCCGTTGATCTTACACGATTTGCTACAATTTTATAAAAAAAAAAAACAAATAATGAAAGAATTATAAAAAGACCTTTTATAATGCCATTGTACAACAATTTAAAAAATTCTGTTTTCAATTTTCGTACAATAACACTATATAATACTATTTATGCCCTTATTACATCTTCTCGAGAAGACCGATGAACCAATGTTGCGAACAGTAGTCGGTAAATCCGACAGTTTGGAAGTAGAAACACGTGGAATTTTTCTTGTCATCTGCCTCTTATTAACATTTTTGACATTTTGTTCCATAGGGATATTCTCGTTGTCGGATACATTTTCATTCAGTACATCATCGTCAATCGTAGCGATGTCGATGCCAATGTCGGTATCCAAGAAATCAACTGTTAATAAAAAATATATTACAATTAATGCAAATAAGTAATATATTAATTATTTATTACAGTATAATCTACTTTTGTGAAAATAAAATCTATAAAAACTTAACTAGAAAAACTTGAACCTTTTTTTATAAAAATTATATTCATATATTTATTTTTATTTTAACATTAATACTTTTAACATTTATTATAATAAAAATATTTACTTCTATCTTCGTTCAAAATTGGCAGGTCTTCTTGCAAGTTTTCTTGTGGAAGGGTATTGCAAATGTTTATTACTTGTGGGATATCCATCAATACTTGCGAATTTCCACAGATTAGTTCGTTTTGTAAAGACTATAGACATGAAAAAGGCATATTATGTATTAGGCAATTATATAGATAAATATCATCTCATATCTCTTATACATATATATGTATATATTAATATATATATATATATATATATATATATATATATATATACATACCATATGCATACATATATAGTATATATATACATACCATATGCATACATAGGTGTATATAGTGTGTATATATATATATGTTTTATAATTGATCATTATAGGATTATTATATATGAAGTATTTATAATTAAAAATATATATATGTATTCACAAAATGGTAGGCAAGAATGAGCCAACGCAGTTGTTAAGGTGTCAGATGTATAATTATTAAAGTCAAATTACAAAGATCTTCATATAAATAAAAATGATATATAAAAAGCGTTTCGACCTGTATTTAGGTCATCTTCAGCGCAACAATATTGGAAAAAGCATTATTGAAAAACTTAATTAATAATGTTAATATATAAGAATGCATCCTATATCGAATTCGCTATGAAACCGCAGAGTAAAACCTTAAGTGCTGAGAATACGTGTCTCAGTCTTTATAATGTTAATATATAAGAATAAAACGCATCCTATATCGAATTCGCTATGAAACCGCAGAGTAAAAACTTAAGTGCTGAGAATCGTGTCTCAGTCTTTATATGAAAACGGTCATCTATTCCTCGCCTGCACATCTTTTCACTCAACGATTGAAAAGCCGGAGAGCGAAAGAGTTATATGTTGACCAGTATACCTGTGTGGTTGTATTTACAAGCGTAAAAATCCGCAATATAATAAAGGTATAAAGGTAATCACAAAAATCACTAAGAATTTAACTCACATATAACGTGCTGCGACGAAACACGACTCGTAATTCAGTAAGTCCAACAATAACGATTGCGGCATAAGACAATCTTCTTAAAACACTAATGTAAGAATAAAATGGATCTGTCCTTGGAAGGACAGGGACGCTAAATATGTGAGCATGAATTTCTACGTAGTCATATCAACAATATAAGTCAACATTATAAACAAACATAAAATCACAAGTAAATCAAATTTTAGAAAGTCTGTTGTCGCGTTAAAATAATTATGATGTAATGGATGGGCTCCTCCCTCTCTCCCATTATTGCGGACATAGTCATGCAAGACCTTGAAGAACGGGCTCTAGAGAAACTTGGATTCATCCCCCCTTTCTACATTAGATATGTAGATGATATCGCTTTAGCGGTGCCCTCCTCTGCTCTTAACCATACATTGGATATTTTCTATTAATTATCTATTAATCATCTATTACATATATGTAATTATATTTATATAAATATACTTATTTATATAATCAAACATATATATACTTATAATGTTTATATAAATAATACATTATTATTCCCAGCAAACACATGTAACTGATATTTTCCGTTATATAACCAGAAAGTATCTGGAAAGTATCATTGATATGTAACTAATTTATGTATATAATACATAAATGTGCTTTTGCTTTACATTTCATATATGTAAAAATAGCATAAAAGATACATAATTATATTATTATCTGATACGTATCATAGTTATACATAGTTACATAATAAGTAACATACATGTATGTTACATGTACTGCTAAATGTCAGCAACAAAAGTACTTCTCTGATATATCAGAGATATATCTATATAATGTAAATATATTTATGTTACATAATCATGCTACTATACTACATAATATCGTTTCACAGATAATGATACGTATCAGATAGTAGTATAATTATGTATCTTTTATATGCTATTTTTACATATATGAAATAAGCAAAAGCACATTTATGTATTATATACACAAATTAGTTACATATCAATGATACTTTCCAGATACTTTCTGTTTATATAACGGGAAATATCAGTTATAGAACTATCTTATTTGCATTATATAAATAGAACTCTCGCAACATTCAATAAAAAAAATTATAGGATATGGCTAAAAAATGAAATCTTTACGAGATATTTTATAATTGATATAATTTTATATAAACTATGAAATATCTCATAAAATATTCATTTTTCGTTAATTTTACCTCAATACTTATGCACAAAATAAAAAAAAAATTGGTGTAAAGGAAATATATAGTTGTAAAAAAACATGTAGCTGCTATAGTTTCAATTTACATACTTTTTCTTGAAAACAACTGTTTTTTACACTAATTTATTTATCTCATTATTTTGTGCATAAGTAGAAGTAAGATTATAAAAAAATGAATATTTTATGAGATATATTTCATAGTTTATGTAATTATAAAAATTTCTTGTAATGATTTCATTTCCTACCCATTTTATAACTTTTTATGTTGCGAAGATTCGATTTATATAATAAAAATAAGATAGGTTCATTTAAAAAATTAGGTTCTCTAAATATCTTTGAAAAATGCATTGAAGAACAATTTCACGAAATTATCCTCCTTCGAAATCTTATAATTTTTATATAAAACATTTTTCCCACAAATGTTTTATTTTTCTGATAATCCACTGTATCAAATAAAATATCTTGTATATATATATATATATATATATATATATATATATATATATACGTATATTATGTATGTATGCATACATGTAAATATAAGAAATGTATGATGCATGCATTTATGAATATATAATACTTATATATTCTGAATATTTATAATGTAGCTTTCTATAAGTCACAATCTATCTAATACAGTTCATTATTTCCAATCGATATAATCAACAGATAAAAATTTATTACTTCAATATTATGTGTGTGCATGTATACACACACTTACAATACATTGTTTGTCTCGATTGCAACAGAATACTTTTACAATATTCTGAATATTTTAAATATAGAATGGACCCCTCCCCGTCCATTCCCGTGAGAACGCAACCAATATGTTTTTCGTCTCTCCGATTATAATTTGCAATCTAGATGATTGATGCAGCTTTTTCTGGCCAATTGTAGAGTATAGATTTTTGAAGTCTATATTCTTATCAGAATAGATTTTTAAAAATAATTTCTTATTATTTTGGAAAAGGTGAGAGTTTATTGCTTTCTAGAATTTTATAGAAATGTTCTCTCATGTATTTTACATTTTTGGAGTACTTTTCCTCGCAAGGATTGCCTCCTAAGGCTATAGTCGTGGCAAAAGCTGCAGCAAAAATTCCACAACATATTCCATCAGGTTGTGTTTGAACCTTTTCAAAAATGATGTCACTCGAGTTTACTGTAGGGTAACGAAGATGTATATAATTTTTTTCTTTAGCTATCAATTTATCGTATGTACAGCCAGGTAGACTATCGTACACGCGAAGTTTGGTGCCGTCAAAGGAAATACATCTCCAGTGATTACTACAATTCCCTCCAATTATTTGTAAGCTTTTATCACTACGACTAGCTTTAATCATGTGAGGGTATTCTATATATAGCACACTTTGCGTTTCGAAATGAGAAGTTTCTCTTATAATACGCAAAAATAGATCCAACGATTCATCGTTTAATTGACTTGTCACACGCAAGATATTGTCCTTTACCAAATAAAGAGGAGCAAATGTGTTTAACAGTTTTTCATTTCTTTTTATATCATCTTCAGATATAGCTCGTTCGTTATTTGTGTAGCTTATGATAATGCAATCATCATCTTGCTCTTTATTCAGAGCAATATCAGCAATATCAGTTATTATTGCTTCCATCGAAACGTTCGGTTTGAATCGTTTGCTCTCTTCTATGTCATTTTCACTTTTTATTATATTTGGTCTCTTTATTTGATTTATTGTCATTTTTTTTGTTGCTTCTTCTTTAGCTTCTATAATGTATCTTGGATTTCTGATTGGCATATGCCTATTGTGACGACTGTCCAAGATTTCAGGAAGCATGCATTCGTTATAGAAGCGTGTTAAGAAAGGCAGCATTTGATTTCTCCAAAAAATATTGTCTGCCTCAATGCGCAATATTTTCATGCTTTGTGGAGTCCAAACAGCAAAAATACAATATTCTCGCCGTGTTATGTTCAATTGACCTTGAACTTGATAAAAATATCGATGATTTCGATTTATTTTATGTGCATCTTTTTTATCAAAAATACCTTTCAAAGAAGGCAATGTCTCTACAGCTATTTCTGCTGTCAAATGTTCAGCTGACAGAGGACATTTTATTTCCACTAGACCATTTTCATCAATAATTCCGTCAGGAGAAGCACCCAAGCACGGATTTTCAGTATCGATAAATAATCCGCAAGGTTCTATTTCTTTATTTAATTTTATAGCCAATTCTTTCCTTGCTACTTCTTCGTTCTCGCGAACCATATTTTAGGGCTGTGGTATCAATGAACGAAGGATATAAAATGGCTTTTACTGTTGTTGCACAAGACGTTGTCGGTGTCATGCGACATACAGGTCCAAAATTGGATGCTGTTAACATTTCTCGTCTCAATGATAACCATAATTCCGAGTCCCTTTGGTCTCTCGTATCGAATTCAATTTTGTTCCAGTTTTTCGCATTTTCGGACAATTTTTCTAAATGATTTTGCCGAAGTTGCTCAAATACATCAGATGGAAGATCTGGTTTTTGAGACTGCGGACCATAATAACGATCTGTTCCTGTCTCTTGTTTGAATTTTTTTGCCTTCCTTGCACTTGTCGAGATTCTCTGGTTTTTGCAACTTTTATTTGTCGTTGTTTTTCTAGTTTCTCAACAATGGGCGGAACAGTTTTATCCATGCTCTTTCTGTAATGGCTTGTTGCGTATTAAATTGCACAGCTGCTGCCGCAACTCTGGCATTGTAAGAGCCTCGTTTACCAAAATGAATGCGCTTTCCACCAATTTCTTTGCAGATTATCGAATTAAACGATTCTGCAGGATTATTGGTTAAATTCAGCAATAAGCTGTCGGAATAACCGCTTAGATATGTGATAGCGCTTTCTATCTTTTGATATAAACCATGTATTTTCAAAAGTGGAACATAATTTTTGTTTGTTTTACTATCCTTCTCTTCGCATATATGACCGCGTGCTTCGCATCGCTTATGTTCGCCAAAAACATGGCTAGGAATGTTCAATATATCTTTCTGCAATTCCATAGCCTTACAATGTTGAGGTGTTTGTTGGTCTTTTCTTCGTAATTCGGCTGCCTTTTCTACCTCTTTTCTGATATGTTTTATGTTGTTTTTCACAACATTTCGTAACTCTGTAAAGCCACGCTGCCTCTGCGTTTTTGGCTGAGTTGTCTCTGCCACAGCTTTGAGCTTTTTACATAAATTGCGAAGTAAATTCGTGCATTCTATTTTTTTTACTGTAACCATTTGTTCACTATATGGTCTATTATCAATAATGGCCTGATAAAAACTACTATCACCATCGGCAATAACTGTTTTAAAAATCAGCCCATGCATTTCGAGGCTACATTTGAAACCTTCCGCGATGGCATCGCTCTCCATCCTTGTGGAGCTTTCGTTGCGATCAAAATTTTTGTAGCATTTGTGAGCTTTTGGTTCAGTACCTTTTCGCTCTGCTATATCACATATTGCGCAAAATTTATTGCGGACACCGACGAAGAGAATCTTTTTCGTACGATAACCAATTATAGCTCCGATACCGGAAGGAGAATTGTAGGCACTGCCATACGATCTCTTCATCCAACTACCATCTGCTACAACTGTTATATACGGAATACACGGAATTTATAACTTTGTTTCTCTCAAGAGCGAGTTGCTTTTCAACTTCGCCAGCTATTTTCATACTTTCCATGGCTGTTTTTTCAAAAGCATCGACTAATTTTTCTCTATTTTTTATGTATTTTGACTCGGATATGCAAGGAATATTCATGATTGCACATTGCTCATTCAACTGGGCATAGCCAATTCCTACTGTAACAGTTCCTGCTACAGCAGCCATACCAATATCTAATGTTTCTGGCTCTTCGGGTTCTGAGTAGATAGTGGCTTTAGTATGGCACATTTGGCACTGGAAAGTCAAATGCGTCTTAAACTCTTTGGTATCAGTCTTTATGAGTTTCCAATCTCTAAATTGGCACTCTATTCCTTGCATATGATCCCAGCAAACACAAAATATAACTGCAATATAACATAAAAGTAACCTGTGATATAACAGATGTTATATCTTAGTTACGTTGAGGCTATGTATCTCATTATATATCTACAATATAACTATGTAATATAATTGTAACATTTTTTTGTTATTTACTCGTTACAATAAAGTAACAGCAACATAACATAAATATAATACATTATATAACAGATGTTATATCGAAGTTATATAGATGTTATATAATATGTTATATGACATTTACATAGATATTATAAAATATGTAATATAACGTCTACATAACTATTATATTGACATTACGTATTTTGAATTACGCGGGATTTGTTTTAACAGTATAGCAACGCCATTGCTATACATACCATAATTCCGTTTCCGATCTGTGCGGCATGGAGTGATCTGAGTGATATGGCGACATGAGGTGATTTTTCTTATCTGAGGTAATCCTTTTTTTCTTAATTAAATATATATGTGTTAAACATTGCATCAAGTCAGAAAAAAAAATTTCATCTAAATATATACAATATTAAGTTAACATTTTTCATAATTTATCATAAAGCTATTCTGCCTATAAATTTGAGGTTATTGTTGATTGTGAAAATATGCATATAAAAGTATATAATCAGTTGAGTTTTAAATCTTTTGGCATTCCTTTAATATTCGCTATACTTTCATAACGATAAAGATGATAACCTCAAATTATTAGGTATAATATTGTATATAATTAATCATCAAAGATACTTATATATTAACAAATTGTACAACACACACACACACACACATATATATATATATATACATATGTATTATAAAAATATTCATAACTTTAATTTACATATTTTTTAATCCGTCACAGGCTGTACACGAAATACATCGATTGAATATCAATCCAAAAATTGTCTTCTTTCCGCCAGTCAAACAAATATTTGTGTTGTGCGTACGTGCTTTGCAGTATATGGAACAGTGAGAAAATTATTGTCATCAACGAAGGTATATTACTTTGATAGTAATTTAAGGTAATATTTACATAAATAATTCTATTTGTTATCGTTTTCTGTCAAAATGTATTACTTTATTTTTTATATATGGAATTTGGTTTGACGTATCAAGCATATAAAAAACCTGTTGTGCACTATTCTAATCTAACAGTATAAAATGCAAATACTTTGAGTGATAAAATTGCTTAATAATACATATTTTAATATTTCGCCAAAAAATGTATTGAGAATTTCATAATTTTTAAAAGTATTTTGAAAATCCGAGGAATTGTTTTTTTTCCAAGAAGATATTTATTAACATTTAACTAGACAGCTTGATATATTTCTCACAAAGAAAGTCATTAAATTTTCATGTTAATATATATTTTATTGTCATTTTTTTATTAATGCTAATAAATGATAATGAATGAATAACATTTTCAGAAATATAAAGAAAGGTTTCTTTCAATTTGTACGACAACAAATATAAGCTATTTTAAACACATCAACACGCATATTTTAGTACTTATTACTACGAAATATTATTAATTCAACATGCCAAAGGACATAAGATTTTTATCTAAAAGACGAAAGAATCAATTAATCAATTGTCAATATAATTTACATAAAAATTTAAATTTATTACAATTAGCCGAATCAAACAAAGCATGTAATAATATTAAAGAATCAACATTAACTCGTGAAGAATGTAACAATAATATATCTTGTAAAGATAATATATTATTTAACGATTCTAATGAATTTCATGAATTATTATTTGAGATAGAACATGATACGAATAACAAAAAAGAATGTAACATTGAATTAAAGCATAATACACCTACAACAAATATGTCCCATTCTAATAATGAGAATAATTTATGGAAGGATTTACAAATGTTAATTATTAATTATAATATTCCACATAGCTGTGCAAACGAATTACTTCGTATTCTTATAACACATGGTCATGTGGAATTACCTTATGATGTCAGATGTCTACTTAGAACGCCACGAAATACATTTATGCATATTAAATCTATGGGCAACGGTCGTTACTTTCATTTTGGTATTTCGTCTTCTCTTGAGCGATCAATACAGATGTATTCTACATTTATAAAAACAAATGAAATTACATTAAATATAAATACAGATGGTTTACCACTTTGTAAAAGTTCTGGAAGCCAATTTTGGCCTATTATGGGATCAATAGAAGGAATAGATATTTACACATCACCATTCATAATCGGTGTGTACCATGGCATGTGCAAGCCTAATGATGCAAACGAATTTTTAACTGATTTTATCAATGACTTTATTTCTCTTTCACAAAATGGAATAACTGTTTTGAACACTAAATATACTGTTGCTATTGGTGCAATACTATGCGATGCCCCAGCTAGGGCATTTATTACATGCACCAAAGGCCATACAGGATATTTCTCTTGTCCTAAATGTATACAAGAAGGTGATTTTGTTCATAATAGAGTAGTCTTTCCACAAACTCATAATACGTTGCGTACTAATGATGCATTTAAAAATCGTGCCCAACCTGAACATCATACAGGTGATTCCATATTAGAAAAACTTCATATTGGAATGATATCGCAAATTCCACTGGATTATATGCATCTTGTTTGTTTAGGTGTTACAAAACGATTGTTACAAATTTGGCAAAGGGGAAATAAACATTTCAGATTATCGAAAGAGTGTGTAAATTTAATTTCACAACATTTAATGGTGATTAAGCCATATATTCCAGTGGAATTTGCGAGAAAACCTAGAGATTTACGAGACATTGATAGATGGAAAGCCACTGAATTACGTCAGTTTTTATTGTATACTGGAATTGTAGTTATGAAGTCCACGATATCTTCAATTTATTATAATCACTTTTTATGTCTTAGTGTTGCAATTAGAATATTGATTGATCCACAATTGTGCGTGACATTTAATGACTATGCAAATTCATTATTATTGCATTTTGTATCGAATTACGGGAATATTTATGGTGACCAATATCTCTCATATAATGTGCATAATCTTATTCATCTAGCCAATGATGTAAACATGTTTGGTTCTTTAGACAACTTTAGTTGTTTCAAATATGAGAATAATATGCAAAAAATTAAGAAAAAATTGCGATCAGGAAAACCTTTAGAGGAATTAATAAATCGTACATCTGAAGAATTACAGCTTCCAATTCAACCGTGTCACAAAAAAAAATATCCTATTGTTATTTACACACAAAAAAACAATATTTCTCATCTACAATTCAAAACTTTTAAAATTGCTATTAACAAAGCTGATAATTGTGCTTTACTGTATGATATGTCTGTGATTTTTGTTTTGGAAATTTTTGAAGACCGTGGGATTGTATTTATTCGTGCGCAACGATTTTTAAATCTTAAATCTCTATTTACTAAACCATGTCCTTCGGAAAAACTTGGTATATTCATGATACCAAATATTACTTGTTTTAATATTATTAAAATTCCAGCGACACAAATACAAAGAAAGTGCGTAAAATTGAAATTTTTTGATGAAAGTAATTCGTTTGTTACAATATCACTTTTACATAGTAATAATTAAAATGCATTTTGAGTAGATTTGATATATTCTACATTTTTTATTTTTGCATAACTTTATAAATTAATTTTAACTAATACGTTATGATGATTTTAATATAAATATTTTACTTTATCTTTCGTCTTTAAGATAAATGTTATATATGCGTTGTAATTTTTGTGGAATTTTCATTTATGGATATCATTAATGTGTGAGTACAATCTTTTAAAATTTAGGCAATTAATATTTTCGCATGAATATATTATAATATATCTATAATATCACAGATATGATATTATATCTTTGTATGAAATGTTGATCAACATTTACTGTTTATATATATACATATGTATTTACCAACAGATAATGGATGCTTATACCAAACAAGATAAAAAAAATTATGCAGTAGTTAAATTTCTGTCGGATGGTACATTTTCTGAAATTCCTACTACCTGGCTTTGTAAAGAAGGTGAGACAGATCAATGTTGGTGGCCGCCACGAACAGCAAATAGCGCAATTTTAATTACAAATTGTGCAAGTCCAAATACCGACATATGGAGCAGACATGAGATAGAAATAATAAAATATTGTTGTAAGTACTTATACATTCTCTATATAGTCTCTATTTTTAATCATAAATATTTTTTCTTAAATTTAAAATTATTTATATAATAAAACAATAAATAAAACTTAATATAATCGTATATTTTACAATAATTGTCAAAATAAATGCGCGTATTAGCGCAGAAAAATGTTTCTATAATTTATTTGTAAATTTATTCAAATAAAGATTAATAGCTAAAAAATATATTATTATTTACAGCTTTGTTTATGTAATGAAATTAAATTTTAAAGTTAATATATAATATTTTTAACATTTAAAACATTTAATTCTAAATTGAAATTTAAGAAATACATTTAATTCTAAATTGAAATTTAAGAAATACATTTAATTCTAATATTAAATTTAAGAATAAAGCATTTTTTTCAATCACGATGCGACTTATACGAAAAATTGACATTATTTTTACTTTCTTTTTTACAGCGTCATTAGAATCAGCTCGAAAAAGTGCATCAGATGCATATTATCACACAACTGATGACGAACGATTAGGACGAGGAAAAAGACAATCGCGCCCATATAATCGATACAGTAGTGATGAAGAACACGAAGAAACACAATCTCGAAAATTTAATAAAAAACAACGTTCATGTAATCGTAGCAATAACAGTGACGAAGAAGAATACGAAGAAACACAATCTCGAGAATTAAACATTAAAAGTACATCTTGTCAAAGTATGTAAAATATACTCGCATCCATAAAATTATCGCATCACTAAATGTTAAAATTTTGGATAATAAGAATGTGGACATATGGAACGCTCTCATTATATTAATGCTAACAAATTTTACAATATTTGATAAATATTTTGTATAGATATACAATCCTTTTTTTTGAGGTACAAAAAGTCCTTAACAATTTACCATTTTTTAATTTAAAGTAGCTTAAGTTACTGTTTACAAAATTTTGTAAAAATATAAATAGATTGTAAATCTTTGAAAGATTTAAATTATAGTACAATGCATATTTTGTGAAAAACAAGTTGTATCAATACTTTATTGTTTGTCGATTTTGAAAGGAGATATCAGTGAAGATTACTTTAGTATGAACTTTATTTTATATACAATGTAATTTAAAAAATGGTTAGTATGTTGGTTAATATGTTACAGAGAGCGGGAGAAAAACTTGCCACATACTTTTAGAGATTGTTTCATATGTAACCGCATATAAAAAGAAAGATCTTTAAATTGTGATATATATATTCTATTACTATTTTTTTATGGTACTCATTTTATTAATAGTCTGATTTTTAAATATATATTTTTAGGAAAAAGACTTACAGAAAAAAACTGTTCGAGTGCTATTGCATCTACTCTACCATCGTGTCCTGACAACTTTGGTTTAAATAATAATATACTCTCTACAAATAATGTCTCACAAAAAAGTTGTGGAAGCCGTTTTAATGAGACTTTGTCAAAGAAAGGTAACTCGCATATTTTTTTATATTATCTAAATATAATAGTTGTTATAATAATTATTGTAACAAATATTTAGGAATGGAAAGTGTTTCATTGTCTAAACAAAAAGAAAAGGAAGCCGAAGAAATGGAAAACATACCCATAATATTTGATGGTATGTGTGTGTGTGTGTGTGTGTGTGTGTGTGCACATATGTTATATATGTATATGAGATACTAATAAAATACATTATTTGCAATATTTTAGGATATGTACCGTGTATAGAGGATTTAAAAGAAAATGTGAATATAAAACGTAAGTAATTTTTT
>NW_028141161.1:3411928-3811890 GCF_030444845.1 Prenolepis imparis
AAGCAGTGGTATCAACGCAGAGTACTCCTCTTTGCGCGCCTTACTCCTAAAATCCGGCAATCGGGTATATTATAAATACTTCACGCTAGATGGAAGATCGATGCGGATTTTCGATATGAGCTTACGGTTCGCGCTTACAATAGTAGCGCCGCCCGCACCCATGTATATGCCTTATCTTCCTCGTTATTAGGTAAAAAAAAATATTTTCGAATACATGCACACCACATATAAACGCACACACGTGTACGCACGCGCACACACAGCCATACACACTTTACTCATCCATTCATTCAATCACACACACACACACACACTATATATATATATATATAGAGAGAGAGAGGGAGAGGGAGAGGAGAGGGAGAGGGAGAGGGAGAGGGAGAGGGAGAGGGAGAGGGAGAGGGAGAGGGAGAGGGAGAGGGAGAGGGAGAGGGAGAGGGAGAGGGAGAGGGAGAGGGAGAGGGAGAGGGAGAGGGAGAGGGAGAGGGAGAGGGAGAGGGAGAGGGAGAGGGAGAGGGAGAGGGAGAGGGAGAGGGAGAGGGAGAGGGAGAGGGAGAGGGAGAGGGAGAGGGAGAGGGAGAGGGAGAGGGAGAGGGAGAGGGAGAGGGAGAGGGAGAGGGAGAGGGAGAGGGAGAGGGAGAGGGAGAGGGAGAGGGAGAGGGAGAGGGAGAGGGAGAGGGAGAGGGAGAGGGAGAGGGAGAGGGAGAGGGAGAGGGAGAGGGAGAGGGAGAGGGAGAGGGGAGAGGGAGAGGGAGAGGGAGAGGGAGAGGGAGAGGGAGAGGGAGAGGGAGAGGGAGAGGGAGAGAGAGAGAGAGAGAGAGAGAGAGAGAGAGAGAGAGAGAGAGAGAGAGAGAGAGAGAGAGAGAGAGAGAGAGAGAGAGAGCAGATCTCGTGGAGAGAATACGTCCGACGGCTAAAAGATAGGATATAAACTTCTATGCTACGTCGTCGTTACTATATGCAGAAGCTACCTGTCAATTGAAGCAGTGGTATCAACGCAGAGTACTATTGCACCTTATGGTATTACAAATCTGTAAAGTGTATTATAAATAAAAATTTTATAACTTCATTCTGCTTAAATTAATGGAAAGAACCTTATTGCTCTTTTTTTTGGCCAAAGTATTAGAACTGTACGAGCGTCATAGTATATATATATATATATATATATATATATATATATATTTGCATTACTGATCTTTTCCCCTTCTCTGTTATATAAATACATAGTACGTAGTAATAATTCTCTGGAAGAAGTGGAATCTCATGACAGTGGTTGAGCGGTACAAAAGTATTCTAAACTAACTATTCTAACTATTCTATTTTGTAAGAAAAAATATACCAATTTGTGACATATTTTTCTACGAAAAAAATATTACGATTTTATCATTATGTGAAAAGTTGTATTATCCTTGTATATTTTTCCCATTATTATATGACTCTTGCACCTAATTTCGCAAATGTCGTAATTTATGTAACAGTCAAAATAGAGTAAATATATATATATATATAATTCGTATTTATTTATTCATTTTTTTTAGTATTTTAGTATTTAGTTATTTTATTTCATATTGTTTTCTGACAATTCCCATATAATGCTGATAAAGATAAAAGAACAGACGAAAAAGAACTACGAGTGAATGTGTAAGCGAATATATATGAGGAGAGTGAAACTAACTGCTTAGAAACTAAAAATTAAAAAGAGATAGAATGAGCGAGAGAAAGCACATGAGAAATTGCAATGTGTGTGTGTGTGTGTGGCAGTTTCATGTTTGTGTATTATTCTACATGCACATGAAACAAGGATGTACTGTTGTATCTGTCCTTGTCAGTTATTCAACCTATTACAGCTCTATCTATCGCGACATCACGCAACTAATCTACTGCTCTGTTTTATTGCTGAGCCCCGATTTCGCACACACACATATGAATAAAACGTACTTTATATATAACTTTTTTATTAGACTTGCAATCTTACTTTAATTGCTCACTAATATTCCTTCAAGTTATCCCTATCTCGCCAGTTATATCTTATGCACAGACAAACTGCAGAACTTTTTTATTAAATAAGTATTGTTACGAACTGACACAAGTAACCGATAACAAAATTGTAATTATTTAACTTTTTTTTGTTTTTTACATGGAATTATAGCTTGCGAGAACCGTTCTTATAAATACTTTAATCGTAGAAAAGGATTTATTGATCTGTGTAGTTAACAAAAAGATATTGCAAAAGTCGTTAATTTCGCATTGGGTCGGTAAGACAGACTCAAATAGGATCCCCTTAAGGCTCAGTTACAGAATCACTCCGCATCGACACCGTCGATTGCGCAAGCGACAAAAATCGATAATTAGCGATAGCGACAATCGTAGCTAAGACGTTACAGAATCCCGCTACAGAATACAAACGATTTGCGTCGATATTCCCATCAGTATGCAAAACAATATTTTCGATATCTTCGACGTCTTCAAAATTTTCGACATTTGCGACGTCTTCTACATTTTCGACGTTTGCGACGTGTTCAACATCTTCGACGTCTTCAATATTTTCGACGTGTTCGACATTTTCGATATCTTCGATATTGCTTTGCATTGTACTTTTTGATTCCGTCAATGTGCATGCATGTGCAGAATTTTCAAGAAATGCATTCAACGACTGCGGTGTCAACGTATTATCTGTACATTATCTGTCATCACATTTCTCTCATCTGTATATGCGTGCGGCTCGTTCGACAAACTTGTCAAATTTGTACAAAATTCACGAACGTCTGATATAGATCTCAAAGAATTATCATTATCATGGAAAATATTTTTTACTGATTGAAATTTCTGTGTTGCGCATGCATCAACAGATGATTGAGAAAATGTATCTATAGAAGATAATGTTTGCGATGTCGACGTGTCATCATCTACATTTCTCTTGTCCTCGCATGCATATAATTGATTTGACGTACCTGGAATTTCCGATCTAAATCTTTCCTCGATAATTTTCTCTTCATTGATAAAAGAATTCTTGTTATTTTGTCGTACCAAACGCATTCTCTTTTTCATAGAGATACGTTTTGCCGACAAAATTTTTTTATTATTACTATATTTAGACATAATGAGAGTATTATATATAATATCTCGTATGTCTAAAAATATAATACTAATAATATTACACTCTAAACAGTAAGAAATAAAAACAGCTCAACGCTAAGAACAAAACACTCTACGCTGTACTTTACTGTAATGGACTGTAATAAAAACTAAACAATATACTTATATATACTCGATACATGATACAAAAAGTTATCTATAAACGCTTCGAAGTCAATGCACCAATTACGACATAAAAGTACTTCCATTGGTCGCGCGATACTATTGCAAGTGATGTAATTGCATTCGACACTACCTTTATGTTTGAATAATGGCAAATGGAGAGCATGGTAAGTAATCGTTCTTTCCATTTTCATGTGCATTATTATATGTTCATGTACATATGTACATACTAAGTACATGTACACTTATCAAATTTTATGTACAGCATTAATTATTTATATGACATTTAGAATTTTAATTTTTATAAGCAACTAAATTGTTCTAACCTCAATCTGTCATATTTTTTCAACATATATATTTATATTTATATAAATATATACATATATAACATATATAACATATATTTTGTATGTATTTTATATATATAATATAATGAAACATTTTTTTGCAGCAATACCGCTACCGCCACCAGGACCAGCCGTGCCGGTTGAGCACGTGCCGATTGCTCACGTGTCGGTTGGCCACGTGCCACATGGCCCATCGATGCACGGCTTCCCGATGCACGGCTTCCCGATGCACGGCCTCCCGATGCACGGCCTCCCGATGCACGGTCTCCCGGTGCACGGCCTCCCGGTGCACGGCCTACCGGTGCATGGCCCACAGATGCACGGCTTCCCGGTGCACGGCCTACCGGTGCATGGCCTACCGCCCAGGGCACCCGGATATATTATATTAATGTCCAGCATACAACGGCAACAAGCTGTAAGTAATCTTTATAGAAACATGTTATTTTATATATTAATATAACTGTAATATAATTAATTTAATATTATAATTTTACTTTAATTTATACATATTATTTCCCTTTAAACAATGTTTATATTTCCTCTCTCTCTCTCTCTCTCTCTCTCTCTCTCTCCCTCTCCCTCTCTCCCCCTCTCCCTCTCTCTCTCTCAACGCTATTGCCTTATCACGCATTCTTCCTCCCTCTTTCCCACGGCCGTGACCCACAAATCACGGCCTATCTCCCTGAGATAACTAGGCCAATCAGGGATCAATTCTCAATCATTATCGCGCTCACATATCGCGCTCGACAAGGTTCTCGCGATCGTCGCTCTCTTCTTTGTTTTTCCAGTTTAAACAAGCGGTACTCTGCTACACGTGTAAATCTAAAGGCGAAAAAGGTGATAAAGGAACTCTCAGACGGACTGTGTGCAACTCTCAGCCTCTCTCTATTTTTCGACGAATGGTTCTCGGATTATCTTTTCAACTACGGACTTCTCGACAAGTGGGTCTCATGGACAATTCAAATGTGGTGTGATAAACTGTGCGGCCATTACCGGTCCCGTTGTTCGGCACGTGTCTCAATCTCCCTCGGTATCGAGACAAGTAGACTACGACCGCAGATCTACGATCTCGGACTTCTCTCAAATACGTTTTTTTTCTTTTTTTTTTCAAGACTAAAGACTGTCAGTACTGTGACTGTAAGTTACTTTTCTTTTCTTTATTTAATTGGCAGAAGATCATTTGCATTTAGTTTCATCTATTAATCTTGTTCGTATTAGCCATCTTTTTTCTGTCTCTCTTCCACCCTCCGAAGGTCCTATCCTATATAAAAGAAATTAAGTTCCCTTCCCGAAAAAGAACCACCGAACGAACGCCCGAGATAAACAAAATAAAAGCAACTATCACAGCCGTTGACCTGTTATCGGGCTCGACAGTTCGTTCGACTTGAAATCTGACTGATTTTGAGAGATATTTGTTACCTCCGTACGGCCTATCCTTCCCGCAGGCCAAGACGTAACATAATCAATACTATGTAAATATGTAAATGTATAAATATATGTAAATCGAAAATGTTGAGTAAGATGTTTGAAGTTGCAAAAAATTTTTAAGAAATGCATTTTACGAAATGTTTAAAATAATACTCTCGAATAAATATGTTTTGTACAGTAATTTATTTCTATTATAAATGATTTAAATGTCTCAGCAGACCAACTTTGTTTGTTCATTAACTATTTAATATATATATCAAAATATGATGATATAAAAATGATAATAATCATTACACATAATGATAACTATTGCAATATTAGACAAACTAGAAGAAAAAGAAAGAAGAAAATTTCTCTGGTAATTTTTAAATCTTAAAATAATCTTAAAATCTTAAAATTTAAATTTGTTGAAAATTAAATATGCTTCTACAGTTTTCATTGCATGCATTGAGCAAAAATATTTGTGAATCATAATGTTTTATTAAGAACATAATATGATATCTCTCTCGTTAATTCAGTATTTTATGTGCAAGTCATATCCCAGACAGCACAAAATATTTATAAAATATTTATAAAATATTTATAATAATTATTTTAATATTTTACAAATATTTATCACAAATATTTTATAAATGTTTTTGGAGTCTTAGATTCAATAGATCATAAATATTTATCATAAATATCAGAAAAATATGTATCATAAATATTATGGTAAATATTATAATATATATTTAATAAATCATTATGCTAGAGAGAGACTTTTAAAAATATTTATATTTTCTTTTTAATAAATATATATATATTATTTTTCAATGAAAAATTAGGTAAATTAAAAATAAAATTGAATATAAACAAAAAGCTTTGTAGAAAATTTGTTTATTATATAAAAAATACATTTTAAATAACTTTTATAAATACATTGAACTAAGATTATATCCAAATTATCAAAATAAAATACTTTTTAACCTAAATATTGTTTTTATTAGTATAAGTAGCATCGTAGCCACTCATCGATCGTTTCACGTATGCTATAAGTTTTCTTCTTCATTAGAGGAGTCTTTTTCAAATTCTTGTCTCAAATTTGAGTCTTTATAACCACATTTACTGAAACAAATAATTTTTAATTATTTATCTTACATTTTAACAAATACATTATAACATAAATTTAGAAAAATTTTTAAAATACAAAAATTTTGTATTTTTTACTACTTACTTTAATTCATTTTTCAGTCGAGATGCCGAATTGTCTAGCCAAGAAGCTATAGCTACTTTTATATTGTCTTCTGTTGCTGAAGGTATATGCATTTATACAGCTTCTGTAAAAATAATACATACCTATATGTATGTATTAACGCGAGTCTCTGTAAAAGTGAAAGATTTGTTTTCCAATAGTGTTTTATTTATTACGTAGCTGAAAAGACACAAGTATCGAAACGTTTTACGTTTATATGTAAGCATTGTTGACAAAGGATAAACATCAATAAATTTTCTTGATTAATTATTCCACTATTATGTTACTGCTCGCATAGGCCTTCCACAGATTATTCTTACATACAGTTTTAATATATTTACATTTGATGAAATAAGAAATGTATACTTATGATACAAATATTGTGATGTAGACTGCGATCAAGACTGCACTATGAATGCTTTGAAACATCATCTATTTTTGTTCTACACTGTAAAAAAATTTAGTAAATTTACACAAATAATAGGTGTAAAAATTACATGATTAGTCTTGTAAATATAAGAAATCATGTAATTATACAGAAATTATGTAATTCCACAAAATTATGTAGATTTGTCTTTTATTATGTAAATATATCTTCTTTTATATGGAAACTTACGAAATAATATGATATTTTAAAGATTTTATGTAATTATCTAAATTTTTGTAATATTACTCAATACAACAGTAATATTCTATTCGTGTTTAATAATATGTATAATAATAATATGTTTAATAATATATTATGTTTAATAATATGTTTAATAATATATTGTGTTTAATAATATGTTTAATAATACAATTATAAAAAATATTTTTACATTATCGTTTTATAATTTTACATACATATTGTAAATTTATTTTTGCAATCAGCTTAATTACAAATGAAGGAATTAATTTTACTTGTATATACTGCAAATTTACAAACGCGTGGAAATTTACAACTATTATAGTGGGTTTTAAAATTACCCACTATAATAGTTGTAATTTTACACAAAATTTTTTTACAGTGTATATTCCATGAAAATATTAAGGTAGAATGATTTTGTGAAGCATTCGTAGTACAGTCTGGACTGCGCAGCCATATATGTATATATTACTTACCGATATGTTGGATTGGAATTGTTTTCCTTTTCCTTTTTCTTATCCTTTCTTTTTTTTCAATTTCCTTGTGTCTTTAATTTTTGTGATATTTTGTGTTTTTCCAATCTGCGAACATAAGATAAATATAATTAATAATTCTCATAATTTTTAATTCAATATTGTTGCAATAATTTGGAGCTCTACGGAGCTCAAAATCATAACGCACGTTTACAGAATTTGATATAGAATATCATGTCGAAACAAGTAAAATCATTTATATTAATGTTTAAAAAAAATTACACAAAAGTGTATAATAAGTAATATATCTTACCTCTTAAAAAAATCCAATTACCACAAAAATATATGATAGCGAGTATTGCAACCTAACCTCACCTAACCTAAAAAAGTGTGTATTAAAAAATATAACATACCTTCAGCTGAAGCACTCCGAAAAAACTAAAGTATTTTGATTTTATATGGGATTTATATGGGACTCCACAAATAAAACCAAAACCTTGTAGAGAGCAAAAATCGATGTTTAGCCGAAGATAAAACGACACTTTTCGAAGGCACGTTAGAGAACTCTAATAAGGGCCAATTTCACCAACGTCGGTTAACTTTAATCTTCGGTTAAACTATATCTTTGTCTCTTTTCAGATACGTTCTTAAAAAGAGACAAAGATATAGTTTAACCGAAGGTTAAAGTTAATCGACGTTGGTGAAATTGGGCCTAAGGCACAAGTTCACAAAAGAACTCTCTCTTGCTTGATGAAACATACAACAGATACAGTCGGATATTAATTTGCACTCCATGAAACAGATTTCCAGCAAATAGTTAGAAAATATTTACAAAATAATTATCAAAAATATTTATTTTTACTTACCATAAATATTATATAAAATATTTAATCTATATTTTAATAATATGTCAAATAAAGATTTTTATAAAATATGTATAAAATATTTATATAATATTTCAAAAAAATATATATTCATAAATATTTATGAATATTTATCATAAATATTCTGTGCTGTCTGGGATATATATGTTTTTTAAACTTATAATAAATTTTTCATACATACCAGATTTATTTTTATACATATCACTATTAGATATAATTCATGATGCAGAAATATCTAAACATTAATTCGAGATTTCATTTTCAAGTGCATAATATTATGTGGTAAAATATTCCTGGCATCGAATGGGCGTGTGTAAACGCGCTTTCCATATCACAGCTACACAGAAAATATTTATTTCATCGCCGATATGAAAACAGGGATAAGAGGAATCACAAAGGTATAACAATATAAATTAAGTATTAGAAACTTTAATTCCGAACCTTTAATTGCGGACCGACTGAATTCACTCGAGATCTCGAATCACAACTAAATCATACGATAATTAACTTTAATGCGCGAGCGTTTTATTTGAATCAAAGTTTAATGTGCATATTTGTTCTCGGCGAAGTCTAGTCATACAGTAATCTAAAATTAGCAATTTTTTTATCCATCGACAATAAATACAAGCGGCCTATGATACATAACAATCCAAGCCTCGATTGTTCGATTTTGATAATAAATCAATCGACACTTGTTGTTTTTATCACTTTAACTGAAACATGAAGTGCAATCATAAAAATTAAAGCCTTTGCTGCTTGAATGGAACGTCTCGATCTTAAGAACATACGAGAAGCTATAATTATAACAGATTTTAATGGATGTATGCTTTCTCGAACAAATGTATGTACAAATTGTAGCTACAATAAAGATAGGAATGATATTTTAAAACAATAAACCCTACATTCAAAATGGTCGTGTTCAAAAAAAATTGTAATTGATTTGTGAATCATATCGGGGGAGGGGGGGGGGGGGCTCGAAAAAAAAATTTTTTTTTCTTACTTTATATATTATTTATATGCCTCAAAAATCTTCCTTTATCAATATTATACAGTACAATATTCTATATAGATCTCATACAAGACTATGATTTCTTATAAAAAAATTGTTTACAGAATTACAATCATTGATTTGATTCAATAATAAGTGATTCATAATTAATGATAAGTGATCGATAAGCATGAAATTAAAGATAAATAAAATTTGTTTAAAATTCAAAAAAACATATTTTTTATAACTACATATATCTTTTACAACTTAAAATAATAATTAAGGCTCTATAATTAATGAAAACATAAAATTAAAAATGGCAATAAGAGCCAGCACTAAGTGGGCCACACGAAGTTTATTATATTATAAAAACAACCAAATTACAAAATTATAATGAAACGCATATATATTTTAAACTGTAAATATTAAAATAAGCTTATAAATAAATTTTATAGAATAAAAATTATTGAATAATAAGAGATATCGAGAAAGATACATTTTCTATGTGAAATTTTAAACTAAATCTTTTGAAGATTAAAACGAAAACATCATTGTATAACATTATAAAGATATTTTCGATTGGAAAGTTATAAGATTATAAGATCAATTGCTGATTAATCGTTGATTATTGATTTGCAATAAAATAAACCTTTTTATACATATTGTGACATTAGAGTTCAGTCCTATCGGACGAATCTTTTGCGTGACACTTTCCTTGACCACAAGAACTCCTTTTTCCCCACATAGACACCTTTGACATGGTAGTGCAAATACTCAACTGATTGCAGCCGAATCGCTTTAACAACATCAACTTGATCTTTTTTTTCCATACAAATATGATAAAAATACAGAAATACTGCAGCATGTCGGCCAAAGAAGTACTATAATAAACGTAATTGGATACATTTTCAAATAAGAATGTCACTGTTATCACGGACCATTTAATGCCCATTAGGACAAATAGCACGATAAATAGTTTTAAATACTGCTTTAACCTGTAAACAATGTATATTTATATTTGGATATCTTTCAACAAAAACAATAAAAATTATTTATATAGTTAAGTTTAAAAAATAATTCATTAAATTATAATCCTAAAAAGAAAGAGGGAAATAATGTAGTAGTTTAAAGAAACTTTAAAAAAATGAGATTTCCTTTAATAAACAAATAGATTTATTAACTTTATTCTCACTATTTGCCACATTTTGAGAATTGCAGACGTTCTCGAAAAAGCACGATTTAAATCACGGTAAAATGTTTTTCTTTTTTATAACTTATGTAACTACAAGAAAAAGAAGAATAGAAAATAAGAAAGAAAAGAATGAGCACACCAAAAATATGCTGCTTTCAAATAATAATCATCTCTTCTTTTCATCAGGAATGTAAATTAATGTAATATTTTTATGTAACATTATTATAGAGATATATAGAGATATTGATCAAAATGTGTCGTTATAAATCTCATTAACAAAATAAAAGATTATTATCACACATCGATGCAAAAATGTTTGATTACAAACCATTTCTTATTGGCATTATACTGCTTGCTTTCTGAATCTGTTAGATGAAGGCCTGTATTTTTTTCGTACCGATCGATCTTCAGTGCCGTAGAGATGGATAAACAAACGCTACTAATGATACAGACACTTTTGAATCCGTAATAATACAATGCAAACGCTTCATCATCTGTAAGTATATTTATCCGTAATAAATAATTAATCTGTTTTTCACAGTATATTAAAATGCGGTACCATTAACAGAGTTATCTGTCAGAGACATTTACTTACTAGCGAACCAACAATCTCCTGAGCGAAATTCTGGTCGCAAAATCTTTGGTACATATTCAGAAACAAAATCCATGATGACACAGAAAATAGCAAAGATAAAGGGACAACCCCACGCATAGATTGCATAAAATATTAGCTTTCTTTTTTCTCGTTGTCTGACGTTTTTTTGTAACGAACAGAATCCTCTGCAATTTACACGTCATATTTAACTAATAATAGATCAAATAAATCATAATGTAAAAGCGTTAAAATAATGTTTGCCTTTGATCGAGGCTTTCTCTCATTTTATGTAACTACAAAAATAGATTTACATAATACGACACACAACACTCGATACCATGAAAAATGGTATAACATTCGTATAACATTCAGAAAATATTATACATATATATGTATATTTTAAATTTGGAATAATACATTTTTGAAAAGAAACTTATATTATATATAGTGGGGCAAAACCGGGTACTTTTCGGATTTGTCTTTCTACAAAAAATCAAAAGACAAAAAAAATTTGCTGACCATTAGTAGTGTTTAATAAACCTTAAACTATGAGAAAATAAGGTTAGTTGCTGAAAAAAATATTTGCTTATCAAGGACAACAAGATTTTTCGAAGTAGTCAAAATACTCAGTTTTGCCCTACCGGTAGGGTAAAACCGGGTACTCATTTAAAAGCGTGTAAATCATCATGTAATTACGAAATCTTGATTTATTTAAATCATAATACAATACAAAAATGCACAGAGAGAATTCTCTCTTAGAATTTACCCTGAACATCATGGTAATCGTGGGACAATATGATATGGAAAGAATTTTATAAAAATTTCTCTGATATATAATATTTATCACAATAAAAAATAATATCTATCACAATAAAATATAAAATATGTTTGATTAATTTTACTAAAAGTATAGTAAAATTTATTAAAAGTATGGTAAAATTAATCAAACATATTTTTAAACACTAAGAATATAAAGGCTCGATATATATCAAATATAAATCGGTAATAGATAGGCCATACGCGGATGTCGGTGCGTCGATTCCAACGAAAATTAATTTTTCAAGACTTTATTACGGAACAATCTCAATTCGAGATTTTTAATTCCAAAGATTCCCTCTAACCCCCCTATAGAATTATAGGCGAGAAAATATTTTTAAAATTCTTTCTATACCATATTGTCTCACGATTACCATGATTTTCAGAATAAATTCTTAAAAGAAAATTCTCTCTGTGTATTCTATAAACAAAAATCACAAATAAAAACAAATATCTTGCTCTACATAGCTGCAGAACTCGTGGGCCCACCCTTGGCATGTAATGCACTGTATCTAACCTTAGGTTGAGCCTAGATGTTGAGTACAAATTATTGCAAAAGATGTAAGTTACATCTTTTTTTTCTTCTAAAGATATACTGTCTTCTTGCTTTTTTATTATTTAATTTTTTAATCCCATATTTTTTGTACTCAATTTTGCCCCATACATAGATACCCAGTTTTCCCCTAAACACGAAGAAAATAATAAACACGGCAGTTGTATATTCCGACGTAAAAGAAACGATGAAAACTAATGCGATCTATACTTTCTAATATGTACAAAATTCAGTTCTGCACTTATCAAAATAGATGCTTGCTTTGTCTAGAAAAAGTCCACGACGACTTGATTGTTGCTCCTGATATCGATCTTTCTTGTTTCGAAAATTTTAAACTTCTCTCAAAAAGAAAGTATCCAGCAGGAGGTCGATTGTGTATCTTTGTCGACTTTTCTCGCTTCTCGTATTTTCATCTCACATGAAAAAATACGCGCGATTGGCTATGGACAAGGTGAAAATGCGATATCCCTATGCTCACATGAATGAAATATCATAGATTCATGGTTGATGTAAGTGAGCAAGCAACAGTTGGATAAAAAATAAAATCAACGGAATTGCCAAATCGTTATTTTAGTTTCTTTTTCGTGTAAATATTACAATAAATGTTACGGAGAAACAAAAATATTGCATAATTTGTTTTATGCAACAGCATCCTGATTTTGGTCGGGTTCGTTTATTTTATAATCCATATTAATTTCATGTATTCTAAATTCTAACTGTTCTATAACTCTAATATGACACAATATAATGCTCTAAATAGGAAGTTCGATACAATTTAACATTCAAATACTTAAATATTGACATAATTTGGCATTATTCGACACAGAATTTCTTGCCGAACAGTTTGATGTGAGTTATTTCGTATTTTCACTATAATGAAAGTTACCCAATCAAGCGAGAACTTACTTTTGTCATTTTCACCATACTTTAAGATACACAATCCATCCCCAGTATACGTGGACACGGTTCATCTCACAATCAGATAATAATAGCGTCAATTTATAACTAATAACACGAATTGGCCACAAATGACAATACTTATCACGAAGAAATAGAGGTATCCGGTTTGATCTGCCTACCCGGTTTTACCCAACTTTCCCCTATATGTAAAATTTGGAATAATAAATTTTTGAAAAAATAAATTTTTTTGGAGATTTCTATGATTGCATAAAAGTTTTTAAACGGTTAGCTTTTATTTCGTTAATTTTTTGAAAGTAAAGAAGGCATATTAGATATTTTAAACATTATATATTTAATTTGGTAAATTTTTCCACCATCAAAAATCGAACACGCTTCTACATTTTATAAAAAGGATTTTTCAATTTTAACCAGTTACTTAACTCCGTTTTGACGAATTATCTATTTTAACAACCCTTGGACCGATATTTTTGCCATCCAACGAGGAATTTGTTCTTTTTATTAGTTTTATCTTAAATCTGACAAAAACTTTTTTAACGTTTTATGAATTTCTTGTGACAATAGCTTAGCAATTTTTATATTATTTATTATCAGTTATATATACATTATACATATACACATACACGGAGGTTGCCTAGTCGGATTTATACCTCTCTTGTGTTCAGAGAAAGATTGGAGAATGATCCAGCCAGTGAAGGCAAAATCGGTGGTTGATCCAGCCAGTAAAGGCTGTCAGAATTGACAGTTTCTTCATAATGAAATATTATAAAATCCTTACTAAGAATAATAGTTTTTCTTAATCACTAAATATGCTTACAGTAAACAGTCAAGAGTGGTGTACATCCTAGGCAACCTCCGCGTGGTACATCTTGAGTAATGGGTATTGTAACTTTCAAGCCTTATAACTCAGGAAATTCTGAACGAAATTCAACTCATATATAGGGTTTTGGAAAGCTCTCGAGATAAGCTACAAGAATATGCAAAGAAAAGTAGTAGGTTCCATTTAAGCAATTGACGGTGACCTTCACGTGACCTTCAAATGACTATGCAAGGTCAAATCTTTTCCACTATCTTATGTCCCCCTTGAAGCCACACAACTTTTGTTTGAAACATTTTTTCGTATCTTTTAGACTTTACGAGATATTTCGATAGCAAAGTTAAAATGGAACACCCTGTATATATATATATATATATATATATATTAGAGTTATATATATATATATATATAAAGATTAGCTAAAATCGATCACGTTTTTATGTCACGTTTTTCTGTAACGCGAACTACTTCCATATTTATGGACCGATCTTATCGAAATTAGTACCAAAAATTTGCAAATTTTCAGGGGATGGCGACGATGTGGTTTTTCTTTAATTTTTTTAGTTTTACGTCCCCACCTATCCACCCACGCACCCACCCACACGCGCGCGCATTTATGGACCGATTTTCTCGAAATTGGTACCAAAAATTTGCAAATTTTTAGGGGATGGCGACGATGTAATTTTTTTTAATTTTACACCTCCACCCACCCACCCACGCACCCACACATTTATTGATCAATTTTCTTGAAATTGATATCAACATTTTGCAAATTTTTCGGGGATGGCTACTATAAGGTTTTTTTAAGTTTTACACCCCCACCCACCCACCCACGCACTCATAGAGGAAGCTATGTTTTCGTGAAAATAATTTTTTTTTTTAATTTCTTTGTCAATGTGTTCAGAATGTTCCAAAAAATCGAAAAATTATATTTTTTCAAATGTGAGTATTAGCGAGAATCGGGGATTATTTTCCACTCACGCAACCAATTAAGCACCCACCCTATAGTGAGTAAAATTATGAATTTAGCGTGGATCGGGGTTCATTTTTTATATATATTTATTTTTTTATTTTTTTGTATAGCGATATTTTGCCAAAATTATTCCTTAAGGATGATATGAGGTTTTATTTCTTGACGTAAGTCATTTTATAAATGACTATATACATAAGTTGCTGGTTTCATATGTTAAATGTCATAAATAATGGATGGAATGGATAAATCGAACGAAATAGTAAATGTTAGTATGGATGAAATGAATGGACATGAAACAGAAAGTGTTGTGATGAATCAAATAAATGGACAGATTGATATAGATCAATTAAGAGAAATTGAAGAATTTAAAAATGGTAAGTAAAAACAATAAAATTTTTTATCGTTCAATTATTACTTATTTTCTTTTTAATTATTTAAAATTTTTCTAATTTATATGTTGTATATCTATACGAATCTATACAAATAATGTTTATGATGTTCTAAATAATTTTTTAAATCAAATTTTTTTTTTTATTCTTATTTTAATTATCATTATATAACCTAATTTAATTTATAATTAAAAAATTTCAGTGCTTGAAGATGGGCTTGACCATTTATTAATAAATGCCTTAATTGAATATGAGAAACAAGAGGAGTACAAGGAGTGTAATAATGAAGAATGTAAGAAAGAGTGGAAAAAAGAAAATAAAAAGCGTAAAAATGATAATGAGTACAAGAAGAATACGAAGAATAAGAAAAATAAAATTTGATTTCATAAAATTTTTTAGACTATTATTACTATTATTTTAGACTATTTTTTTAGACTATTTTTTTAGACTATTATCTATATATATATATATATATATATATGTATATGTATTTTTATTGAATTGGAGATATAAATTGTTATATTATTATTTGTGAAAAGATGACAACAATAATAAATTATTTTTGTTGAATCGACATATAAATTATTATATTACATATATTATGTAATATTTTTCATCACAATTATATATAACATATAGTTTTTCGCAAGTAGATCCTGTGTTTTCTTTTTTCAAATTTTTGTAAGTAAACAAATAAATGTAGACTAAGTAAACCAGTAAACCCAGTTAACCAAGTGAACCCAGTGAGCAGAGAGGTGCGAGCAAAGCGAGAATCCCCGGGGGGTTGGCCGCCGAAGGCGGCAGGGGGGCGGAGCCCCCCTAGTAGGTATATATTAATATATATATATATATATATATATATATATATATATATATTTACAAAGTGTTTGATAATATTACAGTAATTTTATTTAATTTATTTAATTTATTATTTTTATTCCCATTGATGTCTCATCAGTTAATTTTTAATTTCTACGGTTCATTTATTTCACTATTTATTTATCTACTATATATCTACTATATCTACTATATATATCTATATAAAAAGATTAGCTAAAATCGGTCACGTTTTTGTGTCACGTTTTTCTGTAACGCGAACTACTTCTGTATTTATGGACCGATCTTATCGAAATAAGATGTACCCACTCATCCACGCACCCACACATTTATTGACCGATTTTCTTGAAATTGATATCAACATTTTGCAAATTTTTCGGGGATGGCTACTATGAGGTTTTTTTAAGTTTTACTCCCCCACCCACGCACTCACTCACCCATAGAAAAAGCTATGTTTTCGTGAAAATAATTTTTTTTTAAAATTTCTTTGTCAATGTGTTCAGAATGTTCCAAAAAATCGAAAAATCATATTTTTTCAAAAGTGAGTAAAATTTAGCGAGGATCGGGGTTTATTTTCCACCCACGCAACCAACCAAGCACCCACCTTATAGTGAGTAAAATTATGAATTTAGCGAGGTCGGGATTCACTTTTTATAAAATTTCGAGTTTTTTGAAAAATAAAAAATTTTAAATTTTACTAAAGAAAGATACAATAGTGTGCATATACATACACACATACACATACATATATATACGTGATATTTTTAAAAATGTTTTATGTGAAAAAAATGTGCAAATTTGAAACGTGTACATTGTTTCCTCACCATTTTCCTCCTCAACATATACACGTACACACAAACACACACACGCACGCACGTACGTACGCTCGCATGCTCGCACACACGCATGCACGAGAAGATTTTTAGTGCGTGAGAGCATTTATTTATTAATCGATTAATTTTTTTTAAACAGTGACAACATTTTTTTATTTTTTTGTATAGCGAAATTTTGCTAAAATTATTCCTTAAGGATGATATGAGGTTTTATTTCTTGACGTAAGTCATTTTATAAATGACTATATACATCAGTTGCTGGTTTCATATGTTAAATGTCATAAATAATGGATGGAATGGATAAATCGAACGAAATAGTAAATGTTAATATGGATGAAATGAATGGACATGAAACAGAAAGTGTTGTGATGAATCAAATAAATGGACAGATTGATATAGATCAATTAAGAGAAATTAAAGAATTTAAAAATGGTAAGTAAAAAAAATAAAATTTGATTTAAAAAATTATTTAGAACATCATAAACATTATTTGTATAGATTCTGTGTTTTCTTTTTTCAAATTTTTGTAAGTAAACAAATAAACCCAGTAGACTAAGTAAACCCAGTTGACCAAGTGAACTCAGTGAGTAGTTAAGTCCCAGGTAGCACACACGGTCTTATTGACGTCAATTTTAGGTCATATTTCGTCCAAGACGTCATTTGTCTTCTATATGACGTGTATTTGACGTCCTATTGTGGACGAAATTATGACGTTATGAAAAGGACGTGAATTAGACGTCTTTTTAAGACCAAATTTTGTATTAACAATTTTATTTTTATTTTTTAAGTTTTTCTTAATTAAAACAGACTTTGTTCGTTCCACTTTTAAACTTTTTACTTATGGTAACTATATCGATATGTGATAATGCGGTAGTTATACCATAAGTAAAGGAATCAATATATGTAAAGATATTTAAACACAAATAGAATGATGAAAATAAAAAGTAGGCAATGAAAAATATAGTTAATATTGCTTCATTATTAATTGCTGCGTTTGCGATTTCATCCTAGAGCATGGAAATTGCATATCTATATAATGGCATCGATAGAATCCTACCCTATCACGCGCCTGTCGTAACAAACGATCGCCTGGGCGTATGATAAGGAGAACCTCATTAATGCCGTTCAGAATACATTTGAACCGAGTAGCGCGAACGTGAAGCGCATGTGCGCTTCTGGGTTCTTGATTGGACAAAACTACGACATGAGTTGCGTAACAGTGCAATAGCACAGTATACACTGTGGCAATAGCGGGAAAACGAGAAATGTAACACGTGCGCAATAAGTGATTCTGAAGCCGGTCGAAGTTTTGTGTATCTATGTGTATCTGGTGTGTCTCTTATAAAATAAAGAGAAAATAATATATTAGCAAAAGGGTAAATATTGTACACACTCCTTTTTCAAACTTATTTCTTTTTCTTATGTGCAATATACGATTATTAATAGGATCAAGTTCTTCGTCAATTGTTATTAAGGATTTGCTTTTTGTTTTGAGATCGTAACCGGCGAGTATTTGCTTTCACATTGTGCCTTTACATATAAAACTGATGTGTACAAATTTGTTTCTATATAAATTGCAGGATTTTATTATTATCATTTCTGTGGGTGAAAAAGTTAGATACGTATATTAATGCACAAATTGTGATATTGAAGCCTAACCTACAATACTACATAAATTACTATGTGTATTTATGTCAATAAGGAACACAAATGTAAATATTTGTTATATTAACATTTTAATAAATTTGATAGAAGATTTAAAGCGTACAGGTGAGTTTATTAAAATACCTCTCTAATCTTGTAATACATAAATATATACATATATATTATATTATGCTTTGTCTTTGCAGGCGAAATAATCCAAAAATAAGTATGGCTTATGTTGTTGTAGAATTTGATGAGAAACACGGCGGTGGTGTAGCTGCTGTTAACAGTGCGTGGCTTACACCTTTAAAAAAGGAAGTTTTTTGGCCTCCGTATAAAGATCAAAATAAATTTGATAAAGCTTTGAGAACAGGGGAAACAGTTGATACTGAAAAATGGACACTGCACAGTATTTCGCGTATTTTTTACAGAAGTGGTAAGTTAGTTTCCCATATTTATTTATTTATTTATTCTACATATATATATATATATATATATATATATTTATTTTACATATATATTTATTTATTTATTCTACATTTTTTCTAAATTGCAGATGATCTTGTAAAGACAAGAGAGAAACTAAAACAGTCAGAAATTATATTAAATTTGGAGAGTGAAGAAGAAAACGAAGGTACACGTAAGAAACGAAAAAGAATATCTAGAAGAATATATAATTCATCGTCAGATGATGAACAAGAGGAAGAACGAGGAAAACAACGAGAGAAACAATTACCCAGACCACCCCTAGTAAAACAAAAAAATTTTAATGTTTCTAAACATTTAGAGAAAGGTATCTCTTTATTTTACATATATTCAAATATTTGTTCTATTGTTTTATATATTACCTTGAAGAAATAAATATTTGTTACATTTATTTTCAGATTTTACTTTGGCCCGTTCTGATTCACCTTTGTCGATTAGTACTCTCAATACAAATGAAAATATAAGCCCCAGTGTAGCAAGTACTGCAAGTAATTCTGTTAATAACATTTCAACGACTCCACGTTCACATCGTCAATTTATTCATACAGCGGATAATTTTGGTTTGTAAAAGCTAATTTGTCAAAGTAGATATAATGTCAACAGTTTTTATAATGAAATATTTTTCAGAAAAACTTGTTTCCCTGATAGCTACTGTCAAGGAACAAAATGATGAAATATTGCAATGGATGAACAGACAAAATACAAAAAATGTAAACAATGTGACCGGATTACCTAATATACCATTTTCATTTCCATTGAACACAGTTGAGGAATTAGATCAGTTAGATGTTTACTTGAAAGCAAATAATGATGATAATATAGCTTTGGTATGTATACGCAATAGCATTTGATACCATAGCACGTAGATAATGTAATTTCTTTTCAGTCGGCATATTTGGCTAGTCTGGGTGGAAATCATGTACCAAGCAAAACAAATAGAATTTTGAAATATATTTTGACTGATGCTGTGGCGATAAATTTTAATTATTACGGCAAACGTTCACAGAAAAGAGCCTTCTCAGATTTATCCCTGAAAATTTTAATTGTGGGTAAGTGTATTTTTAAATTTATTTTTTGTACGCATAAATGGGCATTTTGTTTTTTTCTTTAATTTGATGTAATTTACCGTATATATTTTATAAATTTTAATTAATAAGAATGACAGGCAATTTGTACATAACTTAAATAAAATTCAATTTATAAATTTATTTAAATTTACATTTAAATCCACTTTTAAACAAATTCTTAATTAAAACTTTATTGCTAAAAATTTTTTTTATTGTTACTTATTTAAATCTTAGTAATTCGACATTTTAATTTGAATTAAACTTATCATCTAATTTACTAGATATTTTAAATCTTTTAATATAATTTATAATATGGCTTAAATTTGAAGGCAAACTTGATATTTCTTAGGTGCAGTCAAGAGAAGCGTTACCAATACAACCGATAAAGAAATAGAAGATGCAATAAAGGTTTGGCTGAAGCATGCTCAAGATCGTATGAAGAAAACGAGAGAAAATGCCCGAAAAAATTAGGTATAAGTTGAAACCTATTGTAGGTAAACGCCAATTTTATCGTAGAATTGCACTGACTGTTCGTAAAACACTTCAAATTTGTGATAAGGAACCCAACATAACACATAAGAATATTTCACTTAATAGTATATATGAAAATAATAATAATGATGATGCACTTGATAATAATGTGTCAAATATATCACATGGGAATATTTCACTTAATAGTGAAAATGAAAATAACGATATTAATAATATACTTAAAAATAATGTGTCCAGTAATTACGATGCAAGTTTATCGCTAACGTTGTCTGACAACACTTTAGTTTCATCTGATTTAAATATAAATTTAAATAGTACAGTTTCTCAGCCATGTTTAAACTCAAGCTTAAGGCAGTGGGCTCTTAATTTTAATGTCACACATTCAGCAATTACTGGTTTATTACACGTATTACACGTTTTTCATCATGAATTGCCTTTAGACTCCAGAACGTTATTAGAAACGCCAAGAAATATTCAAACAAAACAACTCAATAATGGGCATTTTTATTATTTCGGTCTGAAAAATATTTTAAAATCTATTTTATCGCAAATAACAGAAAATTTTGGAAATAAGTTAGATATCAGTTTTAATATTGATGGACTTCCCCTATTTTACAGTTCAAATTTACAATTCTGGCCGATTTTAGGACTAGTAAAAAATTTTAAAAGTAATCCCTTTGCTATTGGTATATTTTGCGGTAGATCAAAACCACAGCCTTTAGAATTATTTCTAGAAGATTTTATTGACGAACTCCTATATTTGTTGCAAGAAGGTATTGAAATCAATAACAAAAGGTATCACATTGCTATCCACAGTTTTGTGTGCGATGCACCTGCTAGAGCATTCATAAAGTGTATAAAATCCCATACTGGCTATTCATGTTGCGAAAAATGTGTGATACGAGGACAGTATATACAAAATCGAGTTGTACTTAAAGATATATCTGCACCGAAAAGAACAAATGTTTCTTTTGTTAACCAACAAGATGAGGATCACCATATCGGAATCTCTCCTTTAGTTAAATTAGGAATCGGAATGGTCACTGTTTTTCCAATTGATTATATGCATGCTTGTTGCTTAGGAGTAATGCGAAAATTATTAAATTTTTGGATAAGTGGTGCGTTGGCAACACGATTATCTGGTCGTAAGGTGAATATTTTATCACAACACTTAGAATCCTTAAAATCGTATATACCGTTAGAATTTAATAGAAAACCCAGAACACTTCATGAGCTTCCAAGGTGGAAAGCGACAGAGTTCCGTACGTTTTTATTATATTTAGGACCCCTTGTACTAAAAAATATAGTCGATACAGCCGTTTATGAGAATTATTTACTTTTTCATACTGCGATATCAATTTTAATATCTGCAAAATTTATATCCAAATTTAGTTGTGCATTTCCACAAGAACTGTTGAATATATTAAACATTGTGAACAATTATACGGCCAAGAATTCTTAATCTATAATGTACACATATTATGTCATTTAGCTGATGATGTGCAGATTTATGGGCCATTAGATTTATTTTCATGTTTTCCGTTCGAGAATTATCTTGGCCAGATTAAAAATTTAATAAAATCTCCTAATTACCCTTTGCAAATTGGTCGTAGATTACACGAAATGAATGTAGCATTAGAGAATAATTTACCTATCATAGAAAAACAGTTTATTCATGCTGTAGAAGATAATTTGAGTCCATTACCTGAAAAATTTAGAAGTGTTTTCTGGAAGCAATTTAAAAAATTTAAACATGGAAGTAGGTATACTAGGAGAGTTCTAACCCATGGGGCTCCGAGGGGAGTGCGGGGCGCGGGGGTATCTCTCGGCGCGGGGTATGACGTCACGCGGGGCGGGGGAATCTCGTAGGCGCGGGGGCTGACGTCACGCGGGTGGAGGGGATGTTTCGACAAAGGAGGGGGAAGTTTTCTGAGTGCAATATTTGTAGATGGATATCTTTACAACTTTATTTTTTTTTTTTTTTTTTATGAGAGATCCTAGACATTTTCCCAAAAAGGTATAGAACAAGCGCCGATGATCGACAATTTTGTACCCACGTTAGTATAATTTTATTATGGAAGCGCCGATGTCCGGCTGCTCGAACTTATCAACGGAGCGTTCTAGAATCCATAAAACTATGTTTTTCATTTTATGGACATTTTATCATTAGGAAAGAAATGAAGATTTTAGGGCCGACGCTGCGACGAACATGTTGAAACGTGATTAGGTGCAAAAGCGTTGACGTGCGGCAGCTTTGTACCCTCGCGGAAAATCTCCCATAAAAACGAGAGCGAAACATTTTTTCTTAATATTTTTTAAGCAAGAATGCAACGTATCGGCGCCAACGTTCGGCTGCTTTGTACCCTCGCAGAAAATCGGTCGTAAACAGATAGCGAAACATTTTTTCTTAATATTTTTTAAGGAAGAATGCAACGTATCGGCGCAAACGTTCGGCTGCTTGTGTCCTTACTCCTCTATCCATAAAACCAATATCTCGGGAAACTATCTTTTGAGATACGCCAAATGTTAGAAAAGAAGATAGAATTAGGTGAAATATATAAGGAGGATGAGAGCGCGTCAAACCATAGTACGATTTAAAAGCGCATAGATGCAGCGGTGAAAAAAGTTTAGTGGCTACTTTCTTGTATTAGAAGTGTTAGTGGTATAATAGTGAATAAAAGAAATAATGGAAAACATCGAGCAGAACGAACGCGATCTGTTGGAGCGGTCCCGCCAAGTCATCACCTTGGGTGAATATTTTGCATGGGCGCTGCGCTGCGAGGAATTTATCAATTTGCTCGAAGAAAACAGCCGTAACAAGCGTCCGCGACTCTCGATTGGAAATAGACAATCTTTGGTGGCTAGAATCGCGCGACTCGAGGGTGCAAAAATTCGATTGCAGAAACAATTTATATCCAGTGGTGGTGAATACAGTGGCGACAATAACGCGGAAAGACTAGTTTGCTGAGAGATTGATACGGCGTTCGAGAGCCGCATCTTAACCGGTGCGGTAATAAACAATAATTACATCGAACCTCGTCAATTTCTCGAAGATGCCAAAGACATTGTGATCGAACACGTGCAGAAAGTGATGCAAAAACACATTAATGTAAAAGTGAACACCGTGTTTAATGGCGAGTTTGTGTCCGGTGATAAACGCGCCAACAAAAGTGTCAATACAAAAAACTATGAACTCTTTCGCACGTCCGATTTACACGAGTGGTACGAGCGCCGCGTTATCGAGCCCACGCTAGCATCGCTAGAAGAGTTTCAAGAACGCGATAGTGGTTGGGCGTTGTCACAAATAATTAACTTGACTATAAATATAAACAAGTATAATTCAATGCGCGCAGGGTGTTATCTAAACTTGCCGCGAGAAATTGTGACAAAGAGAGCGGTGGTGAACGTGCGATCAACGGACAATGCATGTTTCGCGTGGTCAGTGGTGGCCGCTCTGCATCCAGTTGCAAAATATAGTGAGAGAACATCGTCATATCCTCATTACACGACAGTGCTGAATCTCCAAGACATTGAATTTCCAGTGACCATAAATCAAATTAAAAAGTTTGAACTAGCAAATAATATCTCCATCAATGTATATAGTATTGAGAATAACATCGTCCCGATACGTCTTTCGGAGCAAAAGAAAGACAAGCATGTCAACTTGCTGTATGTGCAAGACAGTAACAGCGTTGGACATTTCGCGTGGATCAAGAATCTATCCCGGCTTGTCAGCACGCAACTGAGCAAACACAATGGTCAAAAATATATCTGCGATCGGTGCGTATATTTATTGCAATAAAATTATATATTAAAATAATCATTAATAAAATTGTAATTTTTTTTTTTTTTCACAGATGCTTGCACTATTTCGGATCGGAGAACAAGTTGCAGTCACATACGGTAGACTGCGGAAAGATAAACGACTGCGCCATCCGGTTACCAAGCGATAAAGACAAGTGGCTCGACTTCGACAACTACAACAGAAAGGAGCGGCTTCCGTTTGTAGTGTACGCCGACTTGGAATGTGTTTTGGCAAAGACTGAAGAAGCGACAAATTATCAACATCACAAGGTATTCAGCATCGCTTATTATATACATTGTTCGTACGACAACTCGTTATCCGCGTATAATTCTCGCCGTAGCGTCGATTGTGTTTCATGGTTCACCGAAGAACTTAAAAATTTAGTGTTACGTATAAAGACTATTTTAACGACAAATGTTCCCATGGTAAATTTAACATCGGATGAGTGGAAAAAATTTCACAGCGGAACGCATTGTCATATATGTGAAAAACCATTTGTACAAGACGATACACGCGTACGCGATCATTGCCATCTGACTGGACGATACAGAGGTCCCGCGCACTCAAATTGCAATCTAAATTATAAAGAATCTTTTTGTATTCCAATAGTTTTTTACAATTTATCAGGTTATGACGCACATTTCATTATCGAGGATATAGCTACAGCGTTCGAAGGGAGCATTGAATTACTTCTGATAACGAAAGAAAAATATATTTCATTTACAAAAACGGTCAATAGTATCGACGACGACAAAGATCGGAAAACTTGCATAAAATTACGATTCATCGATTCATATAAATTTCTGGCAACAAGTCTTGATAAATTAGCATCTTTTTTGAATAAAGAGAAACTAAAAATTTTACAATCGGAATTTAAAAATTTACCTACAGAAAATTTCAATCTATTAACACGAAAGGGTGTCTTTCCATACGAATATATAGACTGTGTCGACAAGTTGCAAGATACATGTTTACCGCCGCGCGAATCATTTTACAGTTCTTTAACCGGTGGCACAATATCCGAGAGCGATTACGCGCACGCCGAGAACGTCTGGAACCGATTCTCCCTTCGAACGCTAGGCGAATATAGTGATCTATATTTAAAAATTGATGTCATGTTATTAGCAGATATTTTTGAAAACTTTCGCGACACTTGCATCGCGAGTTATGGACTCGACCCTGCGTATTACTACACTCTTCCCGGGTATACATGGGATGCCATGTTAAAATATACAAATATATTCAATATATATATACAAATACATATATATATATATATATATATAAATATATATATACAAATACATTCGAATTGCTTACAGACATTGATATGGTCATGTTTATCGAACGGGGTATACGCGGTGGTTTAAGTCAATGTTCCAATAGATACGCCCATGCTAATAACAAGTACATGCAATCGTATGATCCGTCGAAACCATCATCATTTTTAATGTATTTAGATGTAAATAATTTGTATGGATGGGCAATGTGTTAACCGTTGCCTTACGCCGATTTTTGATGGGTCGATGACATATCTAATTTTGACATATCACGCTCGATTCGCCTATAGGCTATATCCTCGAAGTAGATTTAGAATATCCACAATATCTTCACGACATGCACACTGACCTACTGTTTTGCCCGACACGCGACAAGCCGCCCGGCAAGCGGGAAGATAAGCTTCTCGCAACGCTATATGACAAGAAGCGTTATGTCATACACTACCGCAACCTGCAGCAGTGCACGCGTCACGGCCTTCGCGTTACAAAAATACATCGCGTATTACAATTCACTCAATCCGCATGGCTCCGCGATTACATTGAACTAAATACAAAATTTAGAACACAAGCGAAAAATGATTTTGAGAAAAATTTGTACAAATTGATGAACAACGCGGTATTTGGCAAAACGATGGAAAATGTGCGTAATCATGTAGATGTAAAATTATTGACAAAGTGGGACGGACGATACGGAGCAGAGGCGATGATAGCGAAACCAAATTTCCATAGCAGGAGTGTCTTTTCAGAAAATTTAATTGCCGTAGAATTACGTAAACTAGAAGTAAAATTTAACAAACCAATCTATGTTGGTATGTATATACTCGACATATCGAAAGTGTGTCTGTACGAATTTCATCACGAGTACATGTCACCGCTCTATCGTGACTGATGCCGGGTAATGTACACCGACACAGATAGTTTAATATACCATATTAAATGCGAAGACGTGTATGAAAATATGAAACGCGATATCGCTAGATTCGATACGAGCGATTATACTGCGGACAATGCGTACGATATACCGCTTGTGAATAAAAAAGTACCGGATCTAATGAAGGATGAAAATAATGGCGCGATAATGACCGAATTCGTCGGGCTTAGAGAAAAAATGTACGCGGTGAGGGTGGACGGCAAAAAGGACATTAAAAAAGCAAAAGGTGTCAAAAGTAACGTCGTAGCGCGTAGTATAACATTCGACGATCGCGGTGCCTGAATGACGAGATTGAAATGACACGTCAGCAGTCATGTATTAGATCGAAATTGCATGAAGTATACACCATTCGCGAGACGAAAATTGCTCTAAGTCCGTACGACGATAAGCGGTATATCATACCTGATTCGACCGACACATTACCATGGGGACATTACCAGATACCCTTATAAAATATAATGTAATATAATGTATATGCGATATAATGTTATGTAACATATGTATATGTATTTCATATATTGGAACGGAAAGGATGTATTAATAAAGATCTTATATATTTTTATATTTCAAATACTTCATATATTTCATATATTTTTTATATGTTGTACACATTGTATATTTTTAATATTGAGGAATTAATAAACAGTTTGTATGAATTAAATCACATTGTCCTTATGTATCCAAGAATTGTGCGAATTGTCAAATCCCAGCCATTTCACGTAAACCTCGTCACCCCTCCTGCGCAGTACTTTCTCCACGAGATATACGTCCGGATAATTCGCGCTATGCAACTCGTGCTCGTAAAACGCTCCAGCGACAGATGTTTTGCGATAGTCCTCGAGTAGATAGGTTACGGGATTAGTACGCTGCACTTTAACAATTTTAAACACTTCGGTTGTCCAATTTGGTGTGTAACCCTTCTCAAAAAGTTTCTTGTACTTGCTAACGCGTACCGGGTCACCTACTTTGAATTTCGTCGGAGCGGCAATCTTTATGTTACTATATACCGTTTTTAAAAGTTTATCAGCGATCGCGAGGGTGACGTCGACGGGTCGCATGCCGATCGTTCGATGCTTGCGCGCGTTGTAATCCGATACGAGTTCCGACAACGCGTCGATCCACTTGTAAGTTCCGTTCAGCGTAAACATCTTCCACATGTCGTTCTTCAGCGTGCGATTGAATCGCTCGACGACCGATGCCTTCAATACCGAATATGTAGAATAGTGATTGATGTTATGTTTCCGTATAAGCCGTTGCACGTCGGCGTTATAAAATTCTTTCCCCATATCGGTTTGCATGTTTCTCGGGCATCTCTTGCTATCTCGAATTATCTCGGCGATAGCGTCAGCCGTCTCGCTTCCACCTTTACTCTTGAGTGGAATGGCCCACGCATGCTTGCTCAACACATCGATGACGGTGAGTATGTAGTGGTAACCTCTGTTGAAACGAGAGTACGGACGCATCTCGACGATGTCAGCTTGCCACAGGTCATCGTATCCCCGCACTATAACGTGTCTTCGGGGAAAATTTTTCCTTGCCGGCGCGTGCAGTTCGTTCACCAACTGCCGTTTCTCCAAACTATGTTGTTTCTTCGCTTCATCGGTTTTTCTCGACCGCCGTTTGTCGCTCGTTTTATGATTCATTTTCGTTTGTCGTTCTTCAATAGCCGTTCTTGAGCAGTTCCTGACCCGTTCTTGAGCCGTTCTTGAACTGTTCTTGAGCCGTTCGTAGTCGTTCTTGAGCCGTTCTTGAGCCGTTCGAAGTCGTTCTTGAGCCGTTCTTGAACCGTTCTTGAGCCGTTCGTAGTCGTTCTTGAGCCGTTCTTGAGCCGTTCTTACGTTGTTTCCTTCCGTTCTTGACCCATTCGAAAATCGTTCCTGATTCGTTCGCTGCCTTGTTCACAGTCGTTTCTAACCCGTTCGTAGCCTTTCCTGACCTGTTCGCAGCCGTTACTGACCCGTTCGCAGCCCTGCTTGAGTTGTTTGTAGCCTTGCATGTAACCTTTAAAGACTTGTTCGTAGCCTCGTTCGCAGCCCTGCTTGAGTTGTTGGTAGCCTCGTTCGCTGTTGCTAGGCCGTTCACTACCACTACCACTCATTGTAGTTAGATAGCAGTTCGATAATCCTTCGTAGCCGTTCGATAATTGTTCGTAGCCGTTCGATAATTGTTCGTAGCCGTTCGATAACCGTTCGATAGCCGCTCCTAACCCGTTCACTGCTGCTGCTCATTCAGGTTGATAGTCGTTTCTGAGTTAGCGTTAGCCGCGCGTTGAAGTTCGTTTATCACAATCTGTATTGCCCGCACATCCTTCTCGAACGAAGTCAGCTTCTCATCTGATTCTTTCTGTTGATTCATTAATCTTTTAACGCAGGATTCCACATACAGTTTGTTGACGGCATCAGTGTCAGCTTCAGGTTGCGCTACACGACGAATCTTGCGCGATCTTGCATCATAGTCTGTAGCGACACGACACAGAGCGTTTCCGCGCACGTAACTTCTCACCAATCTATCCCAATGATCGCTTGTGCCGGTTGCATCATTTCTTGGTTCGAATAATCCAAATTTGTTGATAGGCATTTTTTTCCCGATACGAGTGACGCTGATCGACTGATTAGATTTGTCGAGACACCATTCAATTTATAATAATGCCTGCTTCGCGAAGTTCCTCGATGATCGACAGGATCTCATTGTCGTGAGCGTTGTGGCCAGCTCGGCGCGAAGCGTCCAGCAATCGTACCCGATCCACTAGCTCGTTGGGGTCATCCCAGTGTATGTAATCGATCTTATTGTCGGTTAGCGCCATCGCGTGAGGCATGAATACTCCCTTTCCAGATTTTTTCTTTTCAATCGATATCAATGGTGCGATTATATGTTTGTACTTGTATCCCCTGTTGCTTCTTAATTGGCCTTGTGTGTCATAATTGCGTTTATGCGCGTTCGTCGCCAATAATATGCTCTTGTATTTATGCATATCATCCTCCGTGTAAATGTCATCATCGGGAATTCTCTTGAAGATCAATTCGTATAATCCTGGTGTACCAATGTACCTCACTTTGTCTATAATTATAGAGTCATATTTGTCAATGTCGAATCGTTTGTTACCGAGACGCATTTCATCCTTGTCGAAATAGACACCGTACACGTGATCGATTTTCCTTTCTTTGTCGCCACCGAGGAGAGTGCTCATGTACTCTTGTCCCAGTGGTCCCAAGTGCTTTGGCAACATTTCTTGACCTTCCAGCGTTTGTAATGTGTTTCGAACAAACGATGTTTCGAGCGTGCTGCCCGAGGTTTCGAAAACATTTTCGTTTGCGAGTGTTTCGGGTATCATAGGTTGTACGATTCTCGTTGTCGCGAACGGTGTAGAGGTTATCATCGGATCATCCAGTAAAGCATTCGATGTACGCGGTGTCGATGAGCGATTCGGGTTTGACCGTTTCCTCTTTTTCGGTGTCGCATCATCCTTCTCCTCTTCCTCCTCCTCCTCCTCCTCCTCCTTGTACCGCTTGATGGGTAAGATTTTAATCTTTGCGGTACTTTCCGGCTCGTTTTTCACCGCGATCGAGTTGTCGACAATCTTTTGTAGCGGCTCAATAATAGGTCTAAAATGGGTCTTGACCGCGATATCGTCATCGATCTTACCGGTCTTCAAAGCGCGATGTTTCTTGCGGATTGATTCACTCGTTTTCGCAATCTCCTTCGCTATCTTTTCACGTTCGCGAATATTATCGTTCTCAGCCATGTCGGTAGAGTGTCGAACGCTCGTGTTTCACCTCTCTCGACAGAACGTCGGCAACGACTAATTGTTTTGCGGTATCGCGAACACGTTAAATCCGTTTCTGTATCGGCCGTTCGTAAGCGAGCTATCCTTATCTATCACTAGAAATCCATACTTTTGCTGCCAACAAGTACGACATAATTCACTGAAATCCTCATATGACATGTCGGTATTCACGTGATCGTTGTACACATGTTTCAAGTTGGTACCGTCCTGTTTAAACAAGATTAGCAGGTTTGCGTTGTCGCGTATAAGATGTTTCAGTATTCTTGCGTATGTCTGACAGAGATAGAAGCAGTCGACGTTCGAGTGGCGTCCCATTGAAAAGTACTCTCTTATCGTATTTTGTTTGTCACACGCCACGTCATCGAAAACGAAAATCGAGTTTGGACATGCTTCGCTCGGTGGAATGACGTCACTGTTATTGGAGAATGTAAAATAGCCGATTTCATCGATCGACGTCAACAAATTCTCCAGATACCGATATTTTAGCTGTTGCAGCGACTTTGAGTACACGTACACGTTTTCAAAGCGGACGCCGTGCGGGCTTTCTATCAAACTAATCAACACGTTAGTTTTACCGCAATTCGAGGGGCCGCAAACGATCGCGCGTATAGTAGTCGGCAGTATCGTACCGTGTCTACGCATCTCCGCGTTGTCCCCCATCGATCGTAATCTGGCGTCGTAATTCGTCACGCGTATCGCGAAAGGTTGTCGCACGAAATTCATGTTCACACTCCTGACTGGATCGAACGTCTGCCTATTTATAGCTGCGCGGAACCGCGAATTGCTCAGTAACGAAAAAATGTTTGTCTTGCTATCAAGTCCTTACGATATTTGTAATTTGAGCGCCGAACAGCTACAATTTGTGTCGAAAACAGTTTTATTGCGAATGTGCGGCAATTACGTTCACTGCGTGTGGGACAAGCTTCCGGAACATATAAAGGCGGATTTGGAGGTTCAAACTTATCGCCGCTGTTTCGAACATTACAATCGACCGTGGCAGCGAACGCACATTGACGGTCCAGCGCCGATGATAAAAGATTGCAGCGAATGTCAACGAAAATAGGTAGAGGCCTATTAAATCAGGCGATAAACGCACTTCCGATCGAATTCCATATCCCCGGCTATCAGTTTTGCGGTCCGGGCACGCGACTACAAAAGCGATTAGCCAGAGGCGATCGAGGTATCAACCCATTGGACGCGGCGTGCCGTGAACACGATATAGCGTACTCTCGAAGCAACGATCTCGAGAGACACTCGGCAGATAGGATACTCGCCAAAGAAGCGCAAACTCGCATCGTTGCGAGAGATTCGACTCTCGGTGAGAGAGCCGCCGCCACAGCTGTCTGGGCAGCGATGAAAGCCAAGACGAAGTTCGGTATGGGCCTGAAGACGACAAAGACGAAGACGAAGAAAAAGATGGCGAAGAAACGAATACTTCCGGTAGCGAAACGTGGGGGTGTATTACCGATTCTACCAATGTTGGGCGCGCTCGGATCTCTGGTCGGTGGAGCGGCTGGTGTAGCGAAGATGGTGAACGACGGAAAAGCTGCACAACGTCAGTTGCAAGAGATGCTACGTCACAATCGCGCCATGGAAGGTCACGGATTGTATCTCGCTTCATACAAACACGGACGAGGAGTTTCAACGAGAAAAATGGGGAAAAAAAAACGTCAAAGAGACGCTAAAAATGCCGCAGGACGTAACTACCAACATACAATTGCTACAACTGGCAAAACGTATGCACATTCCGTATTTTAGAGGTGTTTTCATGCGTGATTCATTACCAATCGGTGGTATATATCGAAACGAGAGCGGCATCGTAAATTTGGATAACGCTAAAGGATCGGGTACTCATTGGGTAACGTATGCAAAGAGGGTGGATCGCGCTATATATTTTGACAGTTTCGGCAATCTTCGACCGCCGAATGAATTGGTGCGATATTTAAATGTGACAAAGATACAATACAATTACACACCTGTTCAAACTTACAATCAAAGCATCTGTGGACAATTGTACTTACAGTTTCTCCGAGCGGTCGATGCACGTGAATTTAAAGACTGACATTGCGCTATTTAACTCAGTATTCGTTTAACAGTTTTGTCAACATGTCTATGACATTCACACTGACCGGGAAGAGTAGTGTTCTCGCGGTAAACTACTTTCCCGCCGTAGATTTGAGCGACGATGAATACGAGCTAGGTCTAGCGGATTTTGAGACTTATCATGCGATATCGAACGTGAATTCCTCGAATAATAAATTTTACTTTGGCAAAGATGACGCGGAAATTACGATTCCCGAGGGATCGTACGAGCTGCAAGCGATACATGAGTTTTTGAAACATGCAATTTCACGAAAACGTCCGCGACACGCTGCTCGTGACGATGATAAAAAACACGCTGACACCACGCATATTCGGACGAATGAGGACGGTGACTTTGAAGATGGAGAATATCCGATAGTGCTCCGCGCTAATTATAATACGATGAGGAGCGAGATCAAATGCGCCTACAGAATGAATTTTAGCAAGCCTAACAACATTGGATCGCTGCTAGGATTCTCGAACCGTATACTGCAGCCGCGAAAATGGTACAAGTCGGACATGCCGATTAATATTATCAACGTGAACATTATCCGCGTAGAATGTAATGTGACCGCGGGCGCGTACAGCAACGGCAAACTCGTTCATACGATACATGAATTTTTACCGAGGGTACCACTAGGATATAAGATATCGGAAACACCGGCGCACATCATTTACCTGCCGATCATCGTGCGGAGCATTACGGATTTAACGTTACGCGTTGTCGACCAGGACAGACGATTGCTCGATTTTCGAGGAGAAGAGATCACCATTAGATTGCACGTACGACGACGACAGCGATAACGTACGTGTGTGGTGTATGAGATGCTCGTGTTGAACGGATCGAAAGACACGAGAGATAACACAATCTTTACGGAGCCAGCGACAAGAACAACAACGTCGACATTCACTAATATCCAATCATCCGGTTGCACTAAGAAAAAGAAACTGAACGCATCAAACGTTGCGTTTTTACAATCTTTGGGATTCGCGGTGCGAAACATCTGAACAATGACCGACATCCTCAACATTGGAGACGAGCCAATCTTCGACGATCGCATCGTCAAGATCGAGACTCACACGTACAACCCGTTCGCTAATACAACATTCGGACACAGTGATGAGATAAGAATACCCATACAACAACAGGATCTGTATGCGTTGCCGTATGAAAGTTTCCTATACATCGAGGGAGAACTAAAGATAAATAAACCAGCCGAAGGATCTGCTGTGATACTGGGAAATAATTGTGTCGCATTCATGTTCGATGAGATTCGATACGAACTCGATGGCGTGGAGATTGATCGCAACAGAAACGTGGGAATAACAAGTTTGCTCAAAAACTATGTAACGATATCATCCGATAGAAGCGTGATTATGAGAAACGCTGGCTGGACTGATCCGACTACTGCAAATGGAAACTTCAATTTTTGCGTACCGCTCTACATGTTATTGGGATTTTGCGAGGATTACAGACGAATGGTGATTAACGCTCGTCATGAGTTAATCTTAATACGATCGCGCAACGACAACAATTGTCTGGTTGGAGATTCGACGCTGGAGCCTGTGATCAACATATTCAATGGCGAATGCTACATGTGATCAACATATACAATGGCGAATGCCACATGTGTTATTGAGCGAGATTAAGAAGCTGTCGATGCTGCGCGCTCTGGAAAGCGGACATTATCTCAGCATGGGTTTTCGCTCGTGGGATCTGTATGAGTATCCGCTATTGTAGCGTACAACCAAGCATTCATGGGCCATTAAGACAGCGACTCAGCTGGAGAAGCCACGATATGTTATCTTCGCTCTGCAGACAGGTCGGAAAAACATCATGTCTGAGGATATGAGTCGATTCGACGATTGCAAGATGACCAATGTGAAACTCTATCTGAACTCGGAATGTTATCCGTACGACGATATGAATTTGGATTTCGATAAAAACAGATGGTCGATTCTGTACGATACATATGCGCGTTTCTGCAAGAACTATTATGGATACGAGTATCTCGAGCCGAGTCTCACCGTCTCAATGTTTCTACGTAACGGTCCGTTCGTGATCATCGATTGTTCTCGACAAAACGAATCGGTCAAGAGCGCAACCGTGGATGTGAGATTGGAATTCGAGTGTAAGGAGAATGTGCCGATGAATACCACTGCGTACTGTCTCATCATACACGATCGCGTGATCCAGTACAACCCGTTGACCCGTTGACAACGTTATGCGCAAAATCACCTAAACGCACCAACAATTTAGAGAGAGGGGGAAGCATAGCAGAATATAAATCAAAGTGTTATGAGATGGTTGTCATTCTTCTTTTTTAACTGATACATCGAAGAGAGAGAGATCTCATCATGTCCGTACCAACGTTTATGGATCTACAGGGCTTTATCCTCAATAAACAATTCATTGTAAAGGAAGCGGCAGTTCTGAGAAGAGGATTTATTTTGTCACATTATTTTTTCGCATGTCCTGTACCATGGGGTGTGCTCATAAAATCGGAGAGACACCAAGCCTCATGGTTGACTCGAAATCATCATGGATTGCAATGGGAAGATGGAAACGTTCCATACAGCATGGCTCAGCGTTTGATTACAACAGCTATCGTTGGTGGACCACATGAAGAAGAAGAAGAATCCATTCTCGTATATGTAAAAGGACTTGAGAAGCGAGAATGGTTAGCCGATATATTGGATGATGCGAGAAACGGTTTCATTATTGAGACCTTGGATGCTGATTACGACGATATCGAGTCTCTAAATAATCTAGATGTTAAAAACACTATGCGATGTGGAAAACATGTTAAGAATTGCGCATTACAAAATGTATTCAAAATATTTAACTGGTGGTCGCAACGCCAGAAAGAATTGCAAGATTTGGAAAAATAAAATATTAAAACATTAATGTGTTTTATCTCTTATTCCCCTTCCCCAATCCTTTCCTCACGAATCGTTTCTAAGAATTCTTTTTATTCGACCACCGTTTCCCCTTCTCCTAAATTTCATAGCGCCAATAGTATTCTAGAATCTCCCACCACATTTACCCCACTACTTTTAAAAATAAGCGTCATGTATATTCTTAATTTTATACGATCAATGTTGCGTTAACCGTTCGTGCTAGTGGTTCACTTTTAAAATCTGGAAATATGTACTACGCTGAAAGAAGCAGTGGCTCCGGTAGACATGTGAATAATTACTGTTGCGTATTCACTCAAGGACGCCTTGAGGATGCGCGAATGCCGGGTCTGTACTAGATTTAGCACTCGAAGCGAGCGTTAACGCACGTCGATGGAATTTCCGGGTGAGAGACTGACGTCACAAACAATAACAAAAAAAAGTAAAAGAAGAAAGCAAAGACCGAGTTGAATTTGGACTCGATAACACTTTAATTGTAATTTTCACACGAGACAACGAATACAAAAAAAAGAATAAAGAACACAATTAGAATTGAAAATCGGTTGATGGTCGCTCACAGCCGAATAAGAACGCGGACCATTGAGATTTGTTAATATCGTGAATAACGAGTATGGTCGCCTCCAGTGATAAGCATTCAAGGTAGTCGCTCGGAGATCTTGATCTCGCACATTACCTGCGTCATTAACGACGGAAATCTTGCCGAGCCCGAATATGGCGGACCCTACGAACGGAAATCTTGTCCACGCGCGGCGGAGATCTTGACCGCGTACAGGATGCGAGTTCGCGAACGCGACGAATGCACCACTCACTAGAGGCTGCTGATCACCATACTCGTCTCACTCTCGCCTGCCGTCGAAGTCCGAAGTTTCCGCAGATGAAACTTGTGAATGCGAGTTCGAAATAGTTGACTCACAACCGATAGAAGGATCGATTTAGCGTCGGCGATGAACCGCGAGACGGCCTAATAACTCTCACACAAGATCGGAACTGAACCACCGCGTGGCGGATGACCTCGATGAGATCGAATTCCGCGAGAACTCGCCTTTCGGAGTCGTGTGATAAAGCGTGATTAGTTAAACTGGGAGAGCTGTTCGCGAAACTTCTAACACTCGGGCACGCGGCAAGCGTCTTGTTGTTCCCAAGGTCGAGACGGAAGAGAGCGAAGCATCAGCCACGAGGTGGTTCGTTTCCGTTGCTCCGATAGTAGGGGAACGCGAAGATCTAACGCTCGGATTGGCTCGCGAATCTATCGAGTGGCGCATTACCCAAATCGTCGCGATCGCGAGTTCTGCGCGTGTCGTTGCGTTGCGCATTGAGCGGAATTGGAAATTACGCGTGCGCTTCGGGCTCTCGGGCCTCGCGGCGCGCGACGATTGGGCAAAACGGATTCTTGCTGATGTCGCTGGTTCATCGGTGCCGGGCTTGAACGGTCAAGGACGTACTCGCGAGTGTCGGTACCCGCGGTTACATTTTTATCTTAGTCTTAACTCTAACAATTACGTACCGAGTCGTGATGACACTCCATCGTTTGAGAATAAATGTGACGAGTAAGTTTTGTTTAACTTCTTTCTATCTTTATATATTTTTTTTTTTTACAAATTGTATTATTTTCAAACTAATTTCATTTTTTTTTTTTTTTTACAGCATTTCGTTGGAGCGTCGTGCGGTTCGTATACTAAGCAGACGATACGCATTGACAGCTACGGAATTTAAATTCCTCGAAATTGGTATCAAAGTGGATCCACCGAGTTACGTGGAAATCGCCATAGGAGATCATCGAGGAAAGGAACTGATACTATCTCTCGAAGCGTGGAAAGGACTCTACGAGCAACGTCACAATATTCAGAATCTGCTTCGAAACGATTCTAAAAATGCCTACAGTTTTATAAGCGTTGGACCGTTAACAGTGCGAGTTCGTACGATTAACGATGCCAAGTTAATAAGTCTTGAATCTTCAAATGTATGCATGATGATGATCGAATCGACGTTACACCGTATGTTCAATCTCGATCCATGCATTGATGTAACTTTTGACTGATTGGTTAAAATTACCAATACAGTCGATATCAAGTTTACGCAATTTTCAAATATCGCGTCCAATGTAACGAATCCTAAAGAAGTATCAAATGTAATACGCGCTAGCGACGCCTTCAACAAGCATCAGCTCATCGATTGCGAGCTGGCAGCTTTAGTTTTTAGTCCATAATATGTAAGAAAAAAAAAAAAATTTAAAAGAAGAATAAAGAGTTTTTAAGTCTAAATTATGATGTAATTTCTTTGCATGCATTTCCATTCTCCATCTTTCTCCCACCCATAAGCAGTCCCAGCTCTCATACGTAGCTCGTTGCATGGTCCTTGCGGGAGATGACGTCATGCGGGGAAGGGGGAACGCCAGGCTAGAGACCGAGAGGCTAGGGACTGAGAGACTAGGGACCATGAGAGAGATGACGCGAGGCGTAGCGAGGAGAGAGAGAGAGATGACGTGAGGCGCAGCGAGGAGAGAGAGATGACGCGAGGCGCAGCGAGGAGAGAGAGAGATAGCGTGAGGCGCAGCGAGGAGAGAGAGAGATAGCGTGAGGCGCACGCGAGAGAGAATTTTTAATAATATTTTAATAATATTAATATATAATTATTTTATAATAATATTAATATATAATAATTCTTTTATAATAATATTCTTAATATAGATGGAAAGAGGAATTATTCTAAAATAAACTATATATTAATATTTAAAATAATTTTTATTCTTAAAATGAGTATGCGTAATATTTATAATTTTGTGTGTGTGTGTGCGTGTGTGTGTGTGCGTGCGTGCGTGCGTGCGTGCGTGTGTGTGTGTGTGTGTGTGTGTGCGTATGAATGTGAATTTAAAATTTAAAATATAAGAATATATAAGAATATAATAATATAATATGAATATAAAGATAAGAATATAAACACTAAGAATATAAAGATAAGAATATAAAGATAAGAATATAAATATTATAATATATAAAAATTTTTAATGCGTCGGCGGCAAGCGGAGGAGCAGCGGCTGGGCAGTGGTGGCGGCAACGGTGGTGAGGCGGTCGGGCGGCTGTGCCGACGATGGTGGGGGTGGCAAGACGACGGCCGTGGGACTACTGCGAGGGGTCCCTTCTGTGACAGAAAAAAAAATTTTTATTAATTATTTTAACAATTTTTAAATTAAAAAGAAATACTTACAACACACTCTCAATCTTCGTCCCTCACATCCGACTCATCGATTTCTAAGTCTGAGTTCAGAATATTATGTTCTGGCGACTCCTCCGATTCGGATGGCAACACATCTGAGTTGGATGGTAATAGCAATAGTGGCCATGGTGGCAATGTCATATTCAATGGGTTCCTACAAACTTTCGGTTGTCCACTTAAAAAGTGCAATACCTTTTGATATCGACGCTGAAAACACGCGATTCGGTTGTGTTTAGATGATGTGACGCAGTTACATACGGTAGTTCCCATTAATTTCCTTTCATGAAATTGCAGAAAATGGGTCACATCTCTTGCTTGAGGTTTTTGCACATCAAGTTCGCGATTTCTTAAATAATGCACCATCGAAGTCACTGGAATGTTCTTCAATCTTTCCTGAGACGCCATCTTCACTTTCAGAATTCTCACTTTAAGTGTCCCAGCACAATCTCCCAAAGTTTATTGTGTGCAAATAGGGCACATATTGCATGGAATTATTATATACAATGGATTTCTACAATTGCAGCACGATCGACTCTCCACTGCGTCGTGTAATTGAATCACATGCTTCCGAACAGCATACATGTGCCCGAAGTCTTGAATAGAGATCATACATGTAGTACATAGAGCTTGATCAGTACCCGTCGAATAATAAAAGTATATTGTACAAACTTTTGTACGTCCGTTTAGCGCAAGAATTTGTGAATTGTCCACTACCTTGTCGTAAATATCCGTAAGGTCCTCACTGCAATTACTAATATAATTACTGTCATCCGACAGCGCGTGATCTTCGTCAGACGACTCGTCTAATATCGCTTCGAAATTATTATCATTTTCCATTTTTTTTTTCACTACTATGCCACTAACACTTCGCACAGGACACTTAGCTCTTTACTATATGAATGCTGAATACTTTGTGATGAACATCGTGGATACAGACCCGCTCTCCATAAGTTTCAACCCCCATCCCTCTCAAAATTATCGCAAAGGAATATCATAGTAATAAAATCGAGCGCTATCTGTTTACGACCGATTTTCTGCGAGGGTACAAAGCAGCCGAACGTTGGCGCCGATACGTTGCATTCTTGCTTAAAAAATATTAAGAAAAAATGTTTCGCTCTCGTTTTTATGGGAGATTTTCCGCGAGGGTACAAAGCTGCCGAACGTCAACGCTTTTGCACCTAATCACGTTTCAACATGTTCGTCGCAGCGTCGGCCCTAAAATCTTCATTTCTTTCCTAATGATAAAATGTCCATAAAATGAAAAACATAATTTTATGGATTCTAGAACGCTCCGTTGACAAGTTCGAGCAGCCGGACATCGGCGCTTCCGTAATAAAATTATACTAACGTGGGTACAAAATTGTCGATCATCGGCGCTTGCTCTATACCTTTTTGGGAAAATGTCTAGGATCCCTCATAAAAAAAAAAAAAAAAAAAAAAAAAAAAGTTGTAAAGATATCCATCTACAAATATTGCACTCAGAAAACTCCCCCCTCCTTTGTCGAAACATCCCCTCCACCCGCGTGACGTCAGCCCCCGCGCCTACGAGATTCCCCCGCCCCGCGTGACGTCATACCCCGCGCCGAGAGATACCCCCGCGCCCCGCACTCCCCTCGGAGCCCCATGGGTTAGAACTCTCCTAGTATACCTACTCATGGAGATTTTACTATTCCACACATTCTTATTCAAGTGCAAATTCGTATTGTTTAATGAAAAATAATATGCTCATTCAAATTCAAAATATTGTCGTTATAAGTCTACAAGAAATATTTGTTGTTGGAAAATACTTCACATCTTACGATTCTCTGTATAAGTATCCCCTAGATTCAAAAGAATTAAATATTTATGTTGTAAAAAATTTAACACATGAATCTGATATATGGCCTTTTCATGATATACTTGCAAAGTGCATTGTGTTTCCTTTCGATAATTGTTGGGTTTCTTTTCCTATTATTCATACATATTAAGAAAATATGGTAAAAATATTAGAGCAAAACGTTAAAATAAAAGAAGAATAACATTTTGAATAAAATATTAACTTTCATTTTTAAAAAAATTTTATTTTAAAGAAACATGTATACTGTTAAAAACTAAAATAAGTGAGCTTAAAATTATGTTTTCATTAATTGAAATGGTATATATACAAGTAAAATTATGTTTTCACATATAACACTTAAATATATAATACACATATATGTGTGTTTCATATTTATAATACTTGAATAAAGATATTTTAAACTCACTTATCTTAAATTAAATTTAAGATAAAAGTTGAATTTTTTTTTATTAAAGGCTGTGCTATAAAATAGATAAATGCTACAAATAAGAATTTATTTTATCGTCGCCGTTTATATAGGTAGAGTCTGTATTAGATGCTCAGCCATTTTGTTATTATTTGAAAGTCTATTTTGTAAAGCACACAAGTCTAAATATTGTAAAACATACATATGTATAATAAATAAATATATTTTGTTTAAATATTTTCGACTTTTTAAAATTCTTAATTAACAAAAGAAATATGGTACACACACACATATCTTTTTAAATTTAACGTTATTTTTAAGGCAATTTTAAAATCATTATGACGTCATACTAATGTCATCCAATGACGTCATACTAATGTCATCCGATGACGTCATTTATGCTGTGACAAATGGCCGTCAGTATAGGGTCATTTAGACGTCATACTAACCGTCAGTTTAACGTAAATCCTGACGAAAACGTACGTAAAAAAGACGTCTAATTGACGCCGTTATGCTACCTGGGGTGCAAGCGAAGCGAGAATCCCCGGGGGGTTGGCCGCCGAAGGCGGCAGGGGGGCGGAGCCCCCCTAGTACTATATAATTATATTTAATTTATTTATATTTATTTCACTATTCATTTATTTATAATATTTTTAAATGATTACAATAATAATTATGACATAGCTTCTTACATATTTAATTTTTGTACTTTAAGGTTTATTTTGATTTTATTTAATTATAATACACATTTCGTTTGACAAGTTTAACATATCAGCGAAGTGATTTCCATATTTTTATATTGTATGTTTATCTTTAAGTTTTTTCATATATGTATATTTACGTACTGAGGAAAACCGAGTAAGGTTGAAACGTTTATGTATTTACCGATTTATTATGTTTATTTGAATAAGTAATAAATTAAACTTGTCATACATTTCATATTTTTGTCTCATTAGTTGGCCCATTAATTTTTTAAATTTTGTTTTACATTACTCGAGCTTTTTATTTGTTTATATATTTTTTGTTGCAATAATTTAGTTAAAATTAGAATTGACCGACTGCTTTAGTAAATTCGCGGTCTAACATGTTTCTATTACAGTCAAAACGCGAAATTTCTCAATCGACAATACTAATATTGAGATTGCGCACATTACAGATCGGACGATTTCCCGATCGGACACAGTCTCAATTGGATACATTTCCACATGAATTTGCAGAGTTTACCCATATTAGCCAGTGTATTCAGTTATTAACCAGGTTAATAATTATATACAATTACACATAGGTTTGTAACTTTCATGCGAAGTTTACTATGAGCCTGTGACCGATCAAGACTCTCTGTGTCCGATTTATAATATTAAATATTCTACATTCCATTTTGTCACTCATCATAATGTCTGTGCAAAAAAACACATTCGAATTGCACGGTTACAAAATTATTTTCTGCAATATATAAACGTATTTGATATTATATGTATATGTTACAGTTAAAATTCGAAATCTGTTAAAACTCGAATTTATTAGTAAATTCTGGTTGTAATTAAGCTGGTTTGACAATATGCGTTTTAACTGAAATAATTTAGTTAAAACAAGAATTGACTACTTTAATACATTCGCGTTCTAATTGAAATAACTTAGTTAAAACTGAAATTGATTGATTGCTGTTAGTGAATTCACATTGTCTAACGTGTCGATGCTTCGCAATTACTTGTAGGGTGTGTTCCGAAATTCATTGCCAGTGCTAAAAATCTATAATGTACGTGACGTAAATTATAGAAATTCAGTACTGGCAGTGAATATTGGAATGCACCTTATGTAAGTAATTTCGAAACACCGACACGTTAGACACTACGAATTCACTAACAGCAATCAATCAATTCTAGTTTTAACTAAATTATTTCAATTAGAACGCGAATGTATTAAAGTAGTCAATTCTTGTTTTAACTAAATTATTTCAGTTAAAACGCATTGTGAAACCAGTTTAATTACAACCAGTATTTACTAATAAATTCGAGTTTTGACAGATTTCGAATTTTATCTGTAACATATATAATATCAAATACATTTATACATATATTGCAGAAAATAATATTGTCACGTGTGATGTATAATATAAATCGATCCTATGAATTGAAATGAGAGGCAAGTTAAGTATAAAATATAATATGGAAAACTTTGCAAACTTACCTGAATGTCCACCACATATCAAAGCTCATCGTAATTAACCAGAAGTAACCCGACATACAAGAAAAGTAAATGAAGAAGGCTATAATAATAAACAAAAAAGGATTTAAAAAATGAAGACGGTAATAATAAATAATATCTTAATTAAGCGCGTTAAGTGCGTTAAAAAGCAGAGAGTTATCGCGCTTTATTTCTTCATTAAAAAACAAATTTATTCTAACTTCCTGCACTAAAAATTTATAGCAATATTTAATAAAAACTACTGATATTAAATTAAATAATATTTTAATTAAAAATAAAACTTTGCAAAATTCTAATACACAAATACAAAAAATATATTTATTGAAACAGCTTTAAATTAATTATATATTAAAGTACATCAAAAATTTAAAAGTTATTCACTATTAACCTTGCATTTTTAAGATTTTAATAAATTATATATTCAAGTTATTAAAAAGATTAATTAATATGCGAATATACATTATGTCTGACAAATATACATATACGCTACATTGATTGCATAAGTTATATGATTTAGATATACGGTACCAATTGTAATACAGACGGGATATTGTACATCATCCGCTGATGTGATTATATTATTCAAAATGTAAATTGTGTATCCGACGGACAAAGCAGCGCTGTAATTGCGCAACATGAAGCCGTGTACATTTCGGAGCTCTGGCAATATGGAATACACCATAAATATTAACACCAAAAATAGTATAGACATTATATTGCAGCTCACATATATAATTCGTGGGTCAAAAATCAATGGGGCATTATCAACTATCGTCTTGACCTCGTCAAAAGTTTCTGAGCAGAAGATTATTTCAAATTTATCTCTGTCTACGATTGCAAGACAATATGATGTCGATTTAACAAATATTTCATAATAAGATAAATAGATAGAACCGTTGGCAAAAATCATATAATCATACTGATAACCATCAGGAAGCAGGAAACTATCCTTTTCCTGGCATGAATTGTAGACAGCCAGCTGAAACAATTCGTCCACTCTCTTATTTTCGCTCTGCATAGAATCGTTCATGTATTTATATATATATGGAAAAAGGTATTTTATTTCTTCTGGAATGCATTCGTTGTCAACCAGGCGATGGCCAAGAGGACAGCAAAGCAGAATGCAAGTAATATTATAACACGTTTCGTATGAGATAATGTTACTTTCATTATCATCTTTACTGAAATTTTCAAAGACTTCATTCAACATGGAATCATTCTTTTCAATTAAGTTTTCATAAACTTCCTGTGACATGAAGTTTCTTTCATGATTGACATTTGTTGAATTTGCGTGAGATTTCATCGGGATTTGCTCATTATCCTTATGATTCTGTATAGAATGTATACTCAGTTCATATTGTATCGAATCATTATCCTCGCGATTGTTATCCATGTAAAATTCATACTGCATTTTGTCGTATGTAGTATTATTGATAAACTTTTCGTACAAATCATTTTGCATTGTTTTTATTTTGCCGCTATAGTTTCTTGTAGAATTTGTGTCTACCTCGTATCGTACCATTAAATTGTCATCTCTTTCATTATTGTTCATTGTGGAATTTTGCTGAGATTTTGATGACGAAATGACGAGGAGAGAAAGCACAAAACACACAAATGCAAAATTTTTTTTACACATTATTTCACGTAAAGATACTTTAGAGTAATTAGATAATTAAACCAGTCGAGCTTAGTGTTCATCATTTCTCACATAGATTTCGAATTTTGAATAATAAAAAAAATTCCATATTAAATTTATGAATATCTTTGCTTTTATTAATTGCATGAAAGAAATGCGTTAAGTGCAAAACATACAAATTTAATAAAATTTTTTTTCTCAGCGAAATTTTGAAAGATTGATCTAATTTTATACTAGCACTGTTAATGTTGACGAGTGCGTGGTTGATTTTTATTTCTCTCATTAGATTCAATAAAATTAATACTGTATCACTGTATCCGGTTTTTATTTCTCTTTCCGATAGAGAGAAGAATGCGCAAGAAACATGTGCCTGCACGAGAGAGGAGTTGAGACTACCGAGGACGACGAGTCGTCGATATAGCTTTGCGAGTACACTGTCTACTACTACTATAAAACTATATACATATATAACTTTTATACTAAGGAAAGAATTCATTAAAACTTCTACTGACAATATTTTGATCAATCCAGAAGCGAAATAAAATGGACACTTGACTGTTTCTTTTAGATATTTAATGCTTAAATGACGAGTCTTTATACTTTTAATAATATCGCTAAAATAAAATATAAATTGATACACAGCAACAGTCAAATAATATAAATTTTTTAGTTATATTATTTTTTAAATTTATATTATATTAGATTTTAGTTATTTAAATATTTGTATGTATAAAAATTTTTTATAAATAGAAATTAATGGATAAAACATGGGTAAGAAAAATTTTATTTATTCCACAGTTTTATCTCCACGTTTTTTTCTAAACTACAAAAAATTTTGAAAAAATAAAATTACGTTAATATATGTATATCAGTTTATCGTTATTCGCTAAATCTTGTACTCTATTCCGATAGTTATAGTGCCTGCAAATATAAAATAAAAACAATGTATTATTTTAAAACCGGTTTAACAGTTATATCATGACAATTGGGAATTAAAAATAGCGATAGATGTCAGATGGCGTTGATACTATTTAATTTTTTTACTTTTGACTTTTAATGAGGAGAAATCATCTTTCACAACAGATTTCATTACTTTCTTCGAAATAACATAAAACAAATAATTACTAAAAATTATAAATCATATTAGAGAAAAGTGGTACATGATTTTTTTATTCATACGGTTTTTATGTTAGTTGAAAGAATAGGAATGTGATTATAAAAGTACCTATTTTAGAATAATATGTATATATACATATATATGAGGGTGCTTCAAAAAATAACAGCAAAATTAAATATTTTGAGATATATAATTCAATTAAAGATACAAATAATGTATCATTTTTCTACATAATCACCTTCCTTCTCAATACACTTTTCACATCGTTGCACCAACTTTTTTATTACATTAGAAAAAAATTGTTTTTGGTTGTGCCTTAAGCTAGAAATGCATTACTTCTTTGATCTCACAGCATCCTCATACAGTCCTGATCTTGTTCCCTTTGATTATCATGTGTTTGGACTTTGGACCCCTAAAGGACGCTTTAAAAGAATAAAGATTTGGGAATAATGTAATGAAAAAAAATCTAAGATTTAAATTTAAATAATGTTACAATAATCTTTTGTGATATAATATAATATCTTATTAAGATGACAAAAATTTTACTAGAATTGTGAACTTTTATTACAATCCATAATAAAAATAAATTAGCTTATTTTTATTTTATATATGTGTATAATAACAGTGGCTAATAGTAATTTCGCGTATAGTAGCTTTATAAAGCTTTATAAATATTAAAAATTGAAAATAACATCAAGCAAAAAAATTAACAATATTATAAGTATTTATGTTAAAGAATATACACATAATCTTATTTGAATTATAAAAAAAGCTTATTAAATAAAACTTCTAAGTACGTTTTTCATATATGTTCAAGATCGAACGTATTTGCGTCGCGTTATTCGTTAGCTTTAGTTCTCATGTCAAACGGCCGTGAAATTCCTGCGTGTTTACTTGTCGCGGTATCGCGGAAGGACGAGAGAGAGAGAGAGAGCCTAGCGTGTTCGTATGTCTTCGTTCGCTCTCTTTCTCGTATGGTTCGGATGTTTCCTGTCGCGTTCTTTCCTTCCTGTCGCTCTCCGGCTAAGTGCGTGATCATGCTCTACGAGAGTGACCGGAAGGAATGTCAGTTTTTATAATTTAGTTCGTAGTTGCCGATCCTATTCGGGATCATCTACCTTTCAGTTCCTCTTGGGAGGCCGCACGCGACACATCGCATCTCAATAGCCGTGTCGCGAACGCAAGTTTCGCGTCTTTCGCCAGCGGCAGCGACATTACGAATCGCTTGCCCTGCACCAGTGCGGAAACCAAATCAACCGCGATATCATCATCATTCTCACCGATCGTGAATTTCTGAAGGCTCGCTGGCGGAGCACTTCGCGTGCACTCGCGCGCCACGATCGACCGAACTGGGACATCGCGGGTCCGGGTGTATTGCTCGATCACCCAGTCAAAGAACTCAAACGAAAAGTGCGTGCGATTGTATCGTGCCGAGTGCACCGCCGCCGCGCTTGACTTTATATCGTCGGCCCTGCCCCGCGCTCGCGGTTCAGGGCGCGTCTCTATCTTCGGGACTCTGTGTCGCGCTCCATTAAGAGCCAATATTATTGTGAAGACCGACGGGAAGACTCGCGTCTGAAGTGCGTAACCGCGCTCGCGCTGGCCATCCCGCGCCCCGACAAGATTTCCGTTCTCGCGTTACCGCTCGGTTACCGAGCCGGACATTACGTCGCAACATCATTCGCGCGTCAAGATCTCCGTCAATCGGCGGAGTCACGCCTCAGCGTACCGTCAGTTTCAATTCCCGTCGGCCTCCTCATGTAACTGTCTGTGCAATAAATTCTTCTGTCAGTGCCTGTGATACTGTGTGTCTCGTCATTCTCGCCTCCTCTTCCTATCCGATAGCGATTCATATCGCGCAACGTTCCCGATCGCGTGCCTCTCTCGAGGCTTGTGCCGGTGTTCGCATTCGCATTCTCGCGGTGCGGGATATTCCTCCGCTCACGAACAATATATATAAGGAAAAAAATTAAAGAATAAAAAAAAAGAAAAGAAGAGCTCAAAGTCAACGCAGAATATTCACGAAGAATGTAGATTGAAAGAACGTTTTTCCAACTGTAATGATATAGACACGGATATGAATACTTTTATTGAATTTTTATTACACTGAAGATGGTCTAAAAGAGACCGAAACGTTTGTTATATCACAAGAATAAATTATAGCATGTATTAATTATAGCATGAAAATCTTTCTGTGGCTTCTTGCTCTTTCTAACTTATAATTGATAATTTAACAAATAAATAATTTTTGAATTTAAAGATTAAATATATGTTAAAATAAATAAATGCGCAAAAATTTCTAAAATACCGATATATATATACTTATATATTGTTTACCTGAAGTACACATGGTTCCAATTATTTCTATTTTATCTCCTTTACTTATATCCATATCATAATAATCGTCTTCGTTAAAATTTAAAATGTGCACTTCTAATTTGTACGTTCCATCAGTTATCGATCCGCAACCAATTGTTTTATTCAATTTATTATTATGTATAAGCGTGAAATTTGTTTTAATGAATCCTTCTAATACTATAAAAAAGTACAATATAATATACATACAATATAAATACAGTAATAATGACAAAAATAATATAAATACAATAAAAATACTATAAAAAAATATATATTTGTTCTTAAAAGAAAGTTTCCTGTGTGTAAATATATGTATGTATGCATGCATGCATGCATGCTTCATTAATTCATTCCGAAGCCCTTTCATAGGGCGAGGGGAAGGTGGAGTGTAGTCAATATATGATTATGGCTGTACTTTGCATTCTTCTTGCCTCGCAGAAGGAGGCGCGGAACGAATTAACGAAAAAATTGATAAATTAGATAAAACTTAATTCAAACAATACATTCCGTATTATTAAGTACTTCGCTCAGTTGAATCAGTACTGGATTATGTATTGCAATCTTTGGTTCATATTGCCCCAAATTATCAATAATACTATTACTACGAATTAGTAATTCGTACGTAGTGTTTCCATTGTTAAATTGGGCAGCCTTAGGCGTCCTAGCTTGCACACCATCTAAATGGATAATCTACAAAAACATTTTTTTAATATTAAATGATAGTAATTTTGTATATAAATTGTGGAAAAAGAAAAATTGAGATAATTTCTAATGTAAATAATTATATATATTATTATTATATAAATGATAATTTCGAAGATGATATATGATTGTCTCGTGGCCGTGTGGCCTCCACGCGATTAATCTCCGGCGTTGTCTCGGGATCGGGCGTGGTCGAAAAAAACGTATTTCTTTTTCTGATTTATTATGATTTGTTTATTTGACGCCTCGTACGTCAGTAGGATACAACACTCGGTACGATTAATATACAGGCGACGATGACGAACTTTCGCGCGTATAATTGGACTCGCGAGGGACGACGATGTTAACGCGTCGGACGTCGGGAGAGAAGAAGATCGTGGTAACGGCGTGATCTGCGCATCGCCGCCGCGCGGCGTGCGGAAACGGATCGGGATTGGCGGAGACGCTGTCCGCCGATAGCGCTCGGGAAATCCCAGGCGAAATAGCGCGCGGGTAATATGAATTATTATACAACGCCGCCCCCCTTGAAAGGACGCGCTTTCAAAATACAAGAAGATCGTCGCATCACAATGTTTTTGCTTAAAACAATACATAAATAATTAACGCATTGGAGCAGTACAAAAAGAAACTTGAATTAGATTCGAAACCGCTCGCAACGGTTAACAATGACGAGGATATAATTTTCGAAATTAAATTAATCTTTGGTATAATCGCAGGAAAGAAATTCTTTGGTTAATGGCAGCGATTTCCTGCTATCTACTCGAACGACAAAATAAACTTAATCTATATTTACACGTCTATCGGTAATATTGCCAGTTTAGACAAAGGTCTTGTCAATGACCCTTTCGCTGTACTGACAGTCGCGGCGCGCGTGATGCCGTCGGAACCGGTGTGCACTTCCTGCACGCGGCCTAGGAGCCACTGTAAAGGAGCCAAGCCCTGTTGTTGAATGAGCACCAGTTGTTCTGGTTTCAACTGCATGCCTTTGTTGACTCTCCATTTGGTTCGTTCTTGCAAAGAGTGGAGATATTCATTACTCCACCTTCGCCAAAAGTGCTGCCGTATTTGCTCCACTCTCTGCCAGCGCGTCAATCGATTCTCGTTGACGTCATGCACATCGTGGCACGGAAAGCTGTTGAGTGCGGTACCGATTAAGAAATGGCCTGGACTGAGATACGCCAAATCGTTCGAATCGGAACTCAGTTGTGTGAGCGGCCGAGAATTTAGAATTGCTTCTACTTCGCACAACACTGTCGACATTTCCTCGAATGTCAAGTGTGCCTTGCCAATGATTCGCGACATATGGTGCTTGGCTGACTTTACAGCGACCTCCCATAGACCACCAAAGTGTGGCGCGTTAGGAGGAATGAAACTCCATGTCGTTTGTTGCTCGCGAAGGAATTGTTGTACATCACTTTGCGTTTGATTATTGTTTATGAATTCGTAGAACTCTTTGAGTTGCTTGTACGCCCCGACGAACGCGGTACCATTATCGGAGTACATACAAGAGGGCTTGCCTCTTCGGGAAATGAAACGCCGCAACGCCGCAATAAAACTCTCGGAAGTTAAATCTTTACTAACTCGATATGAACGCCTTTCGTCGCGAAACGTACAAAGATAGAAATATACGCTTTATGGTTGCGGACATTGCGTCGCTTGCCCTCTCTTAAAACTATCGGGCCGGCGTCTACGCCACAGTGCGAGAATGGCTTTGAAACGGTAACGCGGCTAGTAGGTAATGAACCCATCAAAGCTTCCGAATGGATCGGCTTGGCCTTAAAACATGTTACACAATCTCGGACAATTTTTCGCGCGGCGGAACGAAGAGATAGGACCAAAACCGCTGTCTGACGGCGGCCATAGTGGCCTGTGTTCCTGCGTGTAAGTTGCGCACGTGCTCCTGTTTTATTATGCGTTTTGTTAATTCATGCTCACGCGGTAGCAGTATAGGATGACACGCGTCGAATTGCAAACTGGAATTTTTTAATCTACCCCCTACACGCAGTAGTCCTTTCTTGTCTATGAAAGGAGATAGAGAAAGTAATTTACTAGAAACGCCGATGGCTCTATCCTTGTTTAATTGTTTGTATTCGTTAGGGAATGCGACCTTCTGCACCGTTCTACACGCGACCTCGAGGGCGTAGGATATCTCGCTGTGTGAGACGAATTCTGTCGGTGCACTCGGTTGATGTATCCTGCGTAATCGGAGACAATACGCTATGATGCGGCATACCTTGCTCAGGCTGGAATGTCTTTCTAATAACTCGTTGATGATAGAACAGTCGGACATGAGGACGATCGCTGCTGTTCTTCGCTCTTCAGGGACCTCGCCCCCTAGACGGGTGAAGTCTCCACTTGGCCAGCGATCTTTGTGGAATTGTAGAAATGTGGGGCCGTGCCACCACAAGCTTGCGTCTACCAGCTCGTGTGGGTAGTGTCCGCGCGACAAGATGTCGGCAGGGTTATCCGCTGAGGCAATGTGCCGCCAATCCTTGATTTCGGTTAAGCGTTGTATCTCTCCTATCCGGTTGGCCACAAATACCTCCCACCTCCTGGAAGACGAGCTTATCCAATTTAGTGTGATCGTGGAGTCTGACCACAGAAAGATTTCCATATTAGACAGATTAAATGATGCGCGAACCTTTTCTAGTAAACGCGATAACAACAGCGCCGCAGATAATTCTAACCTCGGTAATGATATCGCTTTCAACGGTGCAACGCGAGATTTTGAACATAACAGTTCGGTGCGATATTGATTCTCGCCGAGTTTTGTTCGTACGTACAGAAAGGCTCCGTATGCTTGCTGGCTGGCGTCGGCGAACCCGTGTATTTCCACGTGTTGTGGATTCGTGGCGAATTTCACGCACCGTGGTACTTGCAATTGTTTTAGCTCGGCTAACTGTTGTTCAAATTTTGACCAACGCGTGTGGATGTCTTGCGGAACAGATTCATCCCAATGGCTTCCTGCTTGCCACAGTTCTTGCAGGATGAGTTTCGCGGTGACGATGATAGGACCGAGGAGTCCGAGAGGGTCGAATAGCCTAGCGACCCCGGACAATATCGTGCGTTTGGATATAATGTCGCAATCTTCGCAAATGTCATGTGAAATTAGGAAAGTATCCTCGATTTGATCCCATTTCATTCCTAAGATGCGAGAGGTTGCGTCATTGCTGATTGTGACCGGCCTTTGACCTTGATTCGCGCTGTCCTTTATTAATGCCGGGCAATTTGAAGCCCACTTGCTGAGCTCGAAAGCTCCAAGTCGCAAGAGTTGAATTATTTCCTCTCGAATTAGCTTGGCTTCGTGGAATGCATCTGCCCCTGTCAGCAGATCGTCGACGTAGAAGTCTCGCTTGATGATCTTCGATCCCATCGAGTATTCAGCCTCGTGTTGTTCTGCTAAATGCTTGAGGCACCTCGTTGCCAGGTATGAGGCAGAAGCGGTACCGTAGGTGACGGTGAGCAGTTCATACGTCTTGATGTCAGAGCCTGTGTCGCCTCGCCATAGGATTCGTTGAAGTGACGTCTGCGAAGTGTCCACCAGAATTTGCCGGTACATTTTGATTATATCGGCGGTGAAAACGTACCGGAAGGTTCGGAAGCGCATTAAAATGAGCATCAAATCCTGCTGAACGACAGGCCCCACCATGAGCGCGTCGTTTAGAGACACTCCTGTGCTCGTCTTACAGGAAGCATCAAATACCACCCGTAGTTTCGATAACTGCTCTGAGGTCTTGAACACACAATGATGTGGTAAATAAACGGACTCCCCCTCGTTGAGTTGCGGAGATATCATCTTCATGTGGCCGAGTGAGGCGTATTCGTCGATGAATTGTTCGTAGAGGGGTTTCAACGTTGGCTCGCGTTTGAAACGCCTCTCGAGCGACTGTAGTCGCTTCCGCGCGATTCCCTCGGAATCTCCGAGCTTGGCGATGGTTTGTTCTTTGACTGGAAGTTTTACTATGTACCTGCTGCCAGGAGCTTGAGATACGTTTTCCAGGCAATGCTTTTCGCAGCGTGCCTCTTCGATGGTGTAGTTAACTGACTGATTGGGAACGTCCTTTTGTCGCCAAAATCTGTCTAACTGCTCGTGCAGCTGCGTGTTGGTCGCTGTTGCGTGGAAGGATTTAATTCCTTGAACTGGCCTTGGCGGATTACCCAATCGACCCGCTAGTATCCATCCCAGCCGGGTCTTCTGCAAGGTCGGGTGTGTCGGTGATGCTTTGATCTGTCCCACGCATATCAAGTCCCAAAATAGGTCTGCGCCGATAAGAGCGTCGACGTCAGCGGACACATGGAATTGCGGATCGGCAAGCTGTAAATTGCGTGGAAGATCAAAATCGGTTCGCTTGATGGTGAAGGAAGGAAGTCTATCCGTGACCTGGTCAGTGACGATGCATTCTATATCGAAGGAGAATGCGTTAGTGCGTGATTGCATCCTCAAACGAGCGGTTTGCGTAGATTTAGTAGTCGCGCCGTTTATGCCGGTGATAGATATGTTTACGGAGCGTGACTTGATGCTGAGCATGGACAGGAAATTCTTTGATACAAAATTCGCCTGTGAGCCGCAATCTAGTAATACGCGGCATGGCACTAATGAATTCTTGTTATCATATACGTGCACGACAGCCGTTGAAAGCATGGCATATTTGCCGTCGAAAGGACGCGATAGGTGCATGACCAGCGCAGTCGTTGATGCCGTTGAGCTTGATTTTTCAGACGCTTCTTGATTGGAATCCGTCGTTTCGTTGGAAGCGGTCGCGTGCAGCAACGTGTTGTGTTTGGCCTTGCATGCCTTGCACGCGCCTGATGTACATTTATTTGCCGTATGCGACATAGATCGTAAACAGTTGAGGCAAATTTTTAACTTGCGAATTTCGGCGTTTCTACGCGAAATAGTAAGGTCTAGAAACTCTTTACAGTGATATATCGAATGATCACCCTTGCAATAACTGCATTTGAATTTTAATGTCGCGGCACACGCAGCCTGGCGTTTTCCGTTAACAAGAGCACGAGCGTTTGTACCTTTCGTAGACATAACATTAGCCTTACCGGTAGCCTCGAGGACTTGACATCGATGCGCGATAAAATCAACTAGCCTTTTGAAGGTCGGGATATCGGATCCCGTCAATGACGTTTGCCATTCTCGCAATGTGAGCGCATCGACTTTCGAACTTAAAATGTACACGAGTAAATCATCCCAATGCTCGGTCGGACGATTTAGCGCACAAAGAGCATGTATGTGTTTGGACGCGCCATCCGCAATTTGTCGCAGCTCGATAACATTTTCTTTATGCATGGAGGGTAACTCCATTATCGCTTTAACGTGGGTATGTACGATGACTCGTTTATTGTCATAACGTTCCTTGAGCATATTCCACGCGATCTGATAATTGACATCCGATATTTCCAATGAACCGATAATATCGCTCGCATCCCCGGTAAGCGAGGATCGCAAATATTGCAATTTCTGAACGTTGTTTAACGATGCATTAGAATGAATGATCGAGTTGAACGCGTCGTAGAAAGGAAACCATCGTACTTTCCACTGAACGTCGGAAGGCTCAACTTGGGGAGCCGCACGTGCGTAGCGGTTTCTTGAATTCCCGAGGCGCTCGACGTCGACGGCGAGGGTGTCATGACGTCGCGCGATGTGGCGCGTGGCGGATCTAGCAACTCTCGAATTCTAGTCGACAGATTGTAAAAAACTTCCTCGAAACCCACGCGATCGTTATTCTCGGTATCATCGATCATCTCTAATTGCGATTGTACTGCATTGTATTCCGACCAGTATTGTTCTAGTTTCGACCGGCGTTCCGCGAGCTGAGCTGTTACCGACGGTGTGACGGACCCGATTTTATCGACATACGTGCTGATACGTGTGCACGATCCTTTAATGATGGCGCGCTGTTTCCTTAACGCGACCGGATCCCCTTCGGAGGACATCTTGAAAACGGCGGCGCGAAATTGGCGGGACGCGAGAAAGCACGGATTGATACGGCGTACCCGCTAACAATACCTGAGAATGCGCGATATCGATAGTCTAACCTCGATGACCTTGGGCCGTTGACCTCCTGCGCGGCTGGGCAGGACGGCGGCGACGCTCGGCTCGTGTCCCTCCGGCACGACTGGGCAGGATGGCGGGAACGGCTCGACTCGTGGCCTCCTTGCACGACTGGGCAAGATGGCGGATGAAACTCGCCTCGTGTCCTCCTGGCACGACTGGGCAGGATGGCGGGCGATGCTCGATTCGTGGCCTCCTGGCACGACTGGGCAGGATGGCGGTCTCGGCTCGTGTCCTTCTAGCACGACTGGGCAGGACGTACGAGCCTCCGGTGGCGTAGCTCTCTCTCTCGGCAACGGGGCCTTGTACCTCGTTGTGTCGGCGGCGTGCTTGCCGTTCGACTTGGCGACGTGCGGTCTCGTGGATAATGGCCGTCGTATGCGTATGCCGGCCTGGGTTGTTTGCACGTGGCCGTGCTCTCGTCGTTTCTCACGAGCGTAACTGGACGTCTGCACTGTATCCGGCTCGAAGGACCAATGTCTCGTGGCCGTGTGGCCTCCACGCGATTAATCTCCGGCGTTGTCTCGGGATCGGGCGTGGTCGAAAAAGACGTATTTCTTTTTCTGATTTATTATGATTTGTTTATTTGACGCCTCGTACGTCAGTAGGATACAACACTCGGTACGATTAATATACAGGCGACGATGACGAACTTTCGCGCGTATAATTGGACTCGCAAGGGACGACGATGTTAACACGTCGGACGTCGGGAGAGAAGAAGATCGTGGTAACGGCGTGATCTGCGCATCGCCGCCGCGCGGCGTGCGGAAACGGATCGGGATTGGCGGAGACGCTGTCCGCCGATAGCGCTCGGGAAATCCCAGGCGAAATAGCGCGCGGGTAATATGAATTATTATACATACATTATAAATAATTATATTATATCAATTTGGTAGAATAATATAAGGTACGATATTATCAATAGAAGAAAAATAACAAACTTTTGCTACAAAATATAAAATTATTGAAGAATTGTGAATTACTGCAGAAGAGCAGAAGAACGCAAAACCTTCAACACGCGAGAGGTTTTTTCTATACATTATCAATATTTTGACACGTTGATATATTTGGACAAAAAGTTTTTTGACATATAAGTTTTTACATTGATAGATCATATAATCCAACATTAATTTTGGAGTCCAATAGCAGCAATGTCTGAATTGCGGAAGCAAAGCAATTTATAATATCATTAATATTGTAACGACCTTCAGTGGTTTACGAGAAATCTCGAACCGCTCGCTAAGGGTTTCGCTCACTCACACTCGCGCCGCGAAATCAAGAAGCTCGCGAAGTAAACGTAAGAACTTTATTAGAATAATAATGTAAATCAACTCAATATAACACAGAAATAAAATATGAGTAGTAGGACTATGCCAATTCTAACCCATGGGGCTCCGAGGGGGGTGCGGGGCGCGGGGGTATCTCGTGGCGCGGGGGCTGACGTCATGCGAGGCGGGGGGGATCTCGATGGCGCGGGGCTGACGTCACGCGGATGGAGGGGATGTTTCGATAAAGAAGGGGGAGTTTTCAGAGTGCAATATTTGTAGATGGTATCTTTACGACTTTTTTATGAGGGATCTTAGACATTTTCCCAAAAAGGTATAGAACAAGCGCCGATGTCCGTCAAACTTGTCAACGGAGCGTTCTAGAGTCCATTAAAACTATGTTTTTTTCATTTTATGGCCATAAAATCATTAGGACATTATGAAAAGAAATGAAGATTTTAGGGCCGACGCTGCGACGAACATGTCGAAACTTAATTTAATAGGCCTCTACCTATTTGCGTTGACGTTCGGCAGCTTTGTACCCTCGCGGAAAATCTCCCATAAAACGGCAACGAAACATCTTCCTTATTTTCTAAGGAAGAAAGCAACGTGTTATAGCCCTCAATAGCTATAACTACTTAAGTTACATCCGCTTGTCAACGCGGCTACGTGGCTACGAAAAAACCGCATACGCAGCGAGTCACGCGCGAAATATTAAAAAAATTGCAAAAATGCAAGCGAAGCGAAGGAGACTTCGAATTTCCTTCGCTTGCACCCGGGACTTTGACCAAGAGGGCCTGTTACCAGGCACCCCCTCCGATCAAAAGACTCCAAAATCCGGCTATAAAACCGAACAATAGACGCGCTCGAGCAGTCGCAAATTAAGAACCGAATTAAGTGTAACGCCGTCGCTAAGATTATAACATACGCGACCCGCCGAACGTTCTAAACTATACGAACGTCACGGAACGACCGTAATACTACACCATTCAAGGATACGACGCGAGCGCGAGTACTCTAACTGAAATAAGAGTTAAATAAAAGTGTAGACAGTTTGAATAAAAATCGATTATATTTATACGAAGATCTACAGTTTCTTCATTAAATATATATCCACGGACCGGACCATCCTGACGCCCACGGATTTCCATCCCAAATTCGACGCGACCCCTGTGCCTTTCACGAGGCACACAACAATATTGGTGGCAGCGGTGGAATCGCGCCGAAGGACCGCCAGGATCAACCGGAACCAGAAGACCTGAAATAATACAAAAGTGTTAGAAATCAGGCACGTCGAAAATAATCGACGGAACAAGGACAACACAGAAGGCAGCATACTAATTGTAAGACCTACAACATACATATATACGTGTAGAAGCAGGCACGTCAGATAACAAAACAGCTGACGGACCAAGAGCATCGTTCCGTACGTGCACCACGGTACGTATCACATACGGACAACGTGTCAAGCAGAAGTAGAGTAGGCCGCCGTCCAAGGACCAACGCGACCTACGACACACCGAGGAGATCGCTGCGCAACCGAGCAACGACCCGCCGTATCAACTTACAACGCCGGACCGCCAGCCGTATCAACGCCGACGAGCAATGACCTGCAGCGTCAGCAGTCGAGCAGCACAGCGCACGACCATGCTAGCTGTAATACTGTAAGTCCGAAAATAATTACTGTAAAAATATTGCGTGAATGTCGGAAGGGAACAAAACACCCCCGAAACCGATAGCGAACAAATCTTGGCTACATAGCAACTCAGCCAAGCAAGCGATTCAAGCGTTACCGTTAACTGTAGAAAGACTTGAGCGAGTTCGAAGAAAATTAGAGAACGAATATTCAAGCGAAAGCGAAGTCGAATTACCCGCGAACGTCATCGTTAAACGCGAGTTCCCCTTCGATAGCTTTGACGAAAGCATACTAAAAGCGCGAACTGACGGTAATAACAAAAATAAAGAGGAAATTAAAATACGCGTGAGCAGATCCCCTAGCAACGCGTCGCAGAAAAGCGGATGGTCAACTACGTACGATAGTAGTGAATTTGATTCTAACGGAGACAGAATGTCGGTAATGCACACTCCACCCAATGGTGCAGCTGACGTATCCGAGGGTGCTGTCGACCGCGAAATTGGTCACCTACGCGAAAATATAGCGCACGAAAACGCACAATGCGTAGAAGTTGACGTACATAGGACACCCGCCGAACATAGGACACCCGCTGAAAACAATACGGATACGGAAAACCCTTTGATGCGCGAATTGCTACAAGGCATACGAAACCTACAAATTGAAATGCGGACGGAAATAAACAAAATACGCGATTCGAGGTCACGCGGGGAGACATCAGACGACAGTCGTCGCAGCTCCCGCGAACGCGCGCGAAATCGGGATAAAAATAGACATCGCGAAATATCCGTGAACACACCCGTAATCAAGATGCGGAAGAGAGATATAACAGTCGGCAAGATTTACGCGAACTCACTCCCGAGCGAGACGTGGGCAGACACAGAAATAATCAACGGGATCACCGCAACCACCCTCGCGATCGAGACGCAGGAGATCGACGGAATTTACGCGGACACACACGCGAACAAGGAGCAGATAGGCGCTGCAATAAGCAGAGAAGATCCCGCGAACGCGATGGTGATCGAGATTCGGCCGAAGAACACGAGCCTCGTATGGCTTACGGACGAACCCAACGTACGAAACCGGCGGAATGCCGCACAACGCTACATGTCATTAAAAGAAGCGCGAATAATGATACCGGAATTCAACGGTACAACGCGAACTCGATTACAAGAATTTTTAAATTCCTGTACTTACGCGATTAAAAATATTCATCCAGATGACGAGGAAGCGTTAATCCAGAGAATCTTATTTACGAAATTACGGGGAAAAGCCATGCAAGACTTCGAGACGCGAGATATTCAAACGTTTGAAGAATTAAAGAACCAACTCGAACATCCTTACCAAAGTAAGCGGAGTGCAGCGCATTTGCAAATCGAGTTCAATTCACTCAAACAAAAATTAACGAATCAGCGCAAAGTTTCGGACAGCGCGTCGATAAACTCGCTAGGAAACTATATGGTTTGATGATTGAGGGAGAAAACCGTTCGAGCACATATAAGCGTGCTATATTAGAGACCATACAAAGCCAAGCGTTACTGAATTTCCAATTCGGGTTACGCGACGAATTGAAAATACTTGTGCGGTCACAACGATATGCAACCCTCCAAGAAGCAATAAGAGGCGCAACCGCGGAAGAAAAGCTTATGGGGCCTAACACGTCGCGAACAACAAATGACTCGCAAAATAAAAACGGGCAACAACCGCGACAAAGTCAAGTCGAACGAGCACGCAATGCTACAAATGCGGCAAAACAGGTCATTACGGGCGTGATTGTCATAGCAGCAAATACGCCCTACCGAAACCCGAGAAATCTTCCGCGTAACCGCCATTGAAAAATTCTGTGACCATTGCATAAAACGCGGACACAACCGTGAAAAATACTGGTCTTTAAACGGGCGACCGAAAAGAAATACCGCGGAAAAAACAAAGAAAACAAACGCGAAGATAGCCCAGATAGAGTCGGAGAAGGACGACCGAAAGAAAAGTAGGCCGCGAGAAGATACATCCGACACCGAGAGCAGTAGCAATGAGGAAGACTCGGGAGAGGAGACTCCGGCGCGCGCGATCGAATTTAGAGTATCGTACGTACGACGAACACAACAAGAGAGCGCGGGGCTAAATCTAATTACACTGCCGATGCGCGAAGCCCAGAATGGCACAGTTAAAATGCTGTTCGACTCAGGGGCCATAATAACGTTGATAAAAGTTAAACATTTAAAAGACGATACACTAGTATATAGAGAAAAAATTACACTCATTGGCATAACAGGACATAAAGCACAGAGTAGGAAAAATACATGCAACAATCAACTTAGACAAGAGGAAAATAAAACATACAATTTATGTCGTCAAAGATGATTTTCCCATGGAATATGAAGGAATTCTCGGGATGGATTTTTTGCGGAAACAGGGAGCCAACTGCGATTTTAAGAAACGGGAACTCACCATAGGAGACGCCGTGTTAAACCTACAACCGTACGATAAGATCCGGTTACAACCGCGCAGCGAAACGATAGTACGGGCCGTTACAAACCTAAATAGTATAGGAATCGTAAGAGCCGAAGAAATCACACCTAGAGTCTATACAGGGTGATTCGAAACAACCGTTTGTCTTTAAAATGTCGTATTCCTGAATGAATTCTGAGACGATTTTTCCTTTGCCAAAATTTTATCCGAAGCTTAGTTTTTAAGTTATAAAAGGAAATAGTTAGCGAATTACGGCACGGGTACGGCCGGTAGGCAGGAGCGGCGCAACTCATCCGACGCGGGCGATTACGCGAGGCGCTCGTTGCGATCAGCTGTTATCTACACGCGATGTGTGTGTGTGTGTGTGTGTACATACACCCTCTTTCTCTCTATCTCTCTCTCTCTTACTTATTCTTACCTCATAGAGATGTCTTCTGATGAATAATTGTACGACTGGAATGGATCACAACGTTGACGTTGACACAGACGTTGACACACCGTGACACACCGAATAATAAACGATTCTTTTTTTATAAATTGTATTATCGACATTTTGACGAATACACTCACGCAATCAGAGAGAATTTTCTCTTAGAATTTACCCTGAGAATCATGATAATCATGGGACAATATGGTATGGAAAGAATTTTTTGAAAATTTCTCTGATTAATATTTATCACATTAAAAATAATAATATCTATCATAATAAAATATAAAATATGTTTGATTAATTTTACTATGCAGTTTAGTACGGGCCCAAGTATTTGGGTATCCATTATTCCAGCCCAGATATTTATTTTCCAACGTACTTGGAAATTTTTGAGCCGTGTTACTCTGGGATTTTCTTCGCTCCAATAATGCATATTGTGCGAGTTAAAAATCCCTTCTTGTGTGAATAATGATTCATCACTGAATATCACACGGGAAGAAAATCTGGGATCTCGATCCACTTTTCTCAGAAAATTTTCGCAAAATGTTCGGCTTGCCTGATAATCTTCTGCTCGTAAATGTTACACGCGTATATAATGAAATGCGTGCAACTTTTCTTCTTTAAGCGTTCTTTGTACTGTTGAGTACAATAAGTTGTGTTCTCGAGCAACCACCCGAATACTTGTTTCCGGATTTTGCTCGAAAGCACGTACAATTTGCTCCGTGTTTCGCAAATTTCTTGCATCACGATTTCTTCCTGTTTCGTGTTTATTCAGAAGGACACTGCCAGTCTCGTATAGTCTCTGAGCTGCTCATAGTATGACAGGAGCTGACGGATGTCTTGCTCGATTTGGATATAATTCGGCGTATCGTCTTGCAGCTACGTGATACTGCCCGTGACACTCGCCAAGTGCCATTAGCATAGTATTCTTCGTTTGTGTACGCTGCCATATCGTCCTCTTAACGCTTGTAATAATCGAAAGATTATTGATTGCATTATCAATCTTCATTTTATTTATACAATCCGCGGGGTGTCGCGATTTCCCCCTCCACGCCTTCCGCGTCGAATAGCGGCACGCGACACCCGCTACAGCGGCCTCCCGCGGATCGTATAAATATAAGATGCAGATCGATAATGCAATCAATCATCCATCTGCTCCCGTCATACGAAGAACTCAGAGACAAAACGAGACTGGCAGTGTCCTTCCAACCACTTGGATTACTAAACTGCATAGTAAAATTAATCAAACATATTTTAAATTTTATTATGATAGATATTATTATTTTTAATGTGATAAATATTAATCAGAAAAATTTTCAAAAAATTCTTTCCATATTGTCCCATGATTATCATGATTCTCAGGGTAAATTCTAAGAGAAAATTCTCTCTGATTGCGTGAGTGTATTCATCAAAGTGTCGATAATACAATTTATAAAAAAAGAATCGTTTATTATTCGGTGTGTCACGGTGTGTCAACGTCTGTGTCAACGTCAACGTTGTGATCCATTCCAGTCGTACAATTATTCATCAGAAGACATCTCTATAAGGTAAGAATAAGTAAGAGAGAGAGAGATAGAGAGAAAGAGGGTGTATGTACACACACACATACACACACACACACACACATCACGTGTAGATAACAGCTGATCGCAACGAATGCCTCGCGTAATCGCCCGCGTCGGATGAGTTGCGCCGCTCTTGCCTACCGGCCGTACCCGTGCCGTAATTCGCTAAATTTTTCCTTTTATAATTTGAAAACTAAGCTTCGGATAAAATTTTGGCAAAGGAAAAATCGTCTCAGAATTTATTCAGGAATACGACATTTTAAGGACAAACGGTTGTTTCGAATCACCCTGTATTTGTCTTTCAAATTTTATATGACTGAATTTGCTATTAGATATGTATTTGATCGATTTCTCTCTATGCATATGTGTGGTGCAAATTAATCTGTACGCAAAATCCTTTAACAATATTAGGAAAGAATTATAACTGAATGTTAAAACAACATTAAGGAAGAATTAAAATTAAATGATAAAATAATATTAAGAAAGAACTGTAACTGAACCGACTGTAAGTCGAGGTATGCCGGATTATAGAGTAAAACGTGCGATGATATATATTTGTAATACATTCTGAGCATGTGATAAAGCATATGTGACGCCTAGTGGTAGATGGATTTTTCCAAACGAATCATTCATTATAAAATTATCTCGCGAGGTCCCTTAAAATTATAACAATTTTGCGGAGATTGATAAGTTATTTTGAGAACTTTATATATTTAACAACAAGTCTGTGTAGTATATCGAGAATTTTTTTCTTTTCAGCAAATATTTTTTATGACATCCTCTATAAGATTACTTATTATTACATTTTATTGCACACTATAAGATTACTTACCATAATTTTTTTTTGTAAGATAACAAAAAAATTCGTCAACAGCCTTACGTTTTTCTTTCTTTTTCTTTTCCTTTTTCCCCCCTTTTTTTAAAGACGATAAAGATGCATTTCTCTTCGTTCTTCGTGTATATGTGCATGTGTGTGTGACTGTCTGTGATATTGAGCACGTAAGAAGGTTCGATTATGGGTTTTTGACGCACAGATTGAAACTTTCTTACGTATTTTAGCATTATAGATAGTCATATGCATTGTTCCGAGATATTTTATATAAATTGAATTTACATGAGACTAATCTTTCAGATAGCTATCTCATACCATGGATATAAGAAATAATGAACTGTGACTGTAATCTGATGCGAAATGATCACGAGGAACGTTCTATATAAATCTTTAGACATAGAAATACGTGAAATTTGATGTTGTAATGTGTGAGCGTAAAATATTTGATATTAAAAATGACACAAATTGACATATTAATGAGATGGATAAATATTTTTATATAATATTTTGAAAGTTAAATTTCATATAAAAATGATATTTACTTTTATCGCATTTCTTTGAATACATCAGAAACCATAACATGATATAGTTTATTAAATTCGGTCTATTTTGTCCGTTTCGTTGGATTATATTTTTTCTGCTTGGACAAAAATTTTACAGTCAATCCAGTCATTTTCTTATGTTATAATATAACACACAAGCAAATTGCAACAATCGAACGTATTCGGCATGTTGCACTTACCTAGAAGAAAAAGATGAATAAAATTAGAAATCGATAGAAATTTAAAAATAGAAAATTTATTTTAAAAAATTTCTTAATGGAGAGATATAGAATTAATTAGTAGAATGCGATTGTATTTTCCATCTGTAAAAAATACAATCTGTTATATTATAAAGCTTGATTCTTTTTTTTATACCACAAGCCTTGCTAGAAAGAACATTTTTATCTTTCTTTTTCAACATAATTTGACGAAATAACTTACACATTCGAAAGTAGTATTATTGCAAATAGCAGCTTTGCTTAATTATATAATACAGTATAAATACGTAAAGACAACATTTCCCAAAGAGAGAAACGACAAAATATATTAATAATGATTAAAGGCTTCAATAAATAAAAAAAAGGTTGTTTATATTATAAATTTTCAATGTATTTTCCGATTTCTGCTTATTACGATATTATATAGTATGGTCGCTTACGATACAGTTTAAATAAAAATCGAAATCGATTGTGTGAATATAAAAAAATATGTATTTTAATTTTTCTAAAGTTAACATATATGTATATGTAAGAAAATATTGTTACGAATGTTTTTTTCTGATTTTTATTAAATTTGTATCGTAGAAAGAATTCTTTCAAGTTCGCAATGCAATTATATATATACGAGGGCAGTTCGATAAGTCAGTGACTTTTACAAGATATGGCACTCAAATCGCAATCTAATTTTATTTCTGATATTTACCATCTTATTTAAGTATACACACCAAGTTTCAAGTAGATCTGTCAAATAGAAATTTTTTGACAGCGTTCTAAAGCGGATAAGTTTGTGTTTTTTGCTAAAATGGAAAAAAGTGAATTTCGTATGCTAATAAAACATTACTTTTTGCGTGGAAAAACCATTAAGGAAACTGAAGAAAAGCTAAAAAAGTATTATGGGGACTCTGCTCCGTCGCATGGAATGGTTCACAAGTGGTTCACTGAATTTCGTTGTGGTTTTTGGTCGATTGTGAGCAAGCGCGGCACCCATCTGGCCGACAGGCTTCTTCATGCCCAAATGTTTATGCAAGATATTAAAAACACGTTCGTTTGAGATGTTTACCATCTTGGCTATCTCGCGTATCTTCACTCGACGGTCGTCCAATACAATATCATGGATTTTATTGACTGTTTCTTCAGTTGTGACCTCATTCGGACGTCCCGGGCGCTCAGCATCATTCGTGCTTGTACGACCACAACGAAATTCAGTGAACCACTTGTGAACCATTCCATGCGACGGAGCAGAGTCCCCATAATACTTTTTTAGCTTTTCTTCAGTTTCCTTAATGGTTTTTCCACGCAAAAAGTAATGTTTTATTAGTACACGAAATTCACTTTTTTCCATTTTAGCAAAAAACACAAACTTATCCGCTTTAGAACGCTGTCAAAAAATTTCTATTTGACAGATCTACTTGAAACTTGGTATGTATACTTAAATAAGATGGTAAATATCAGAAATAAAATTAGATTGCGATTTGAGTGCCATATCTTGTAAAAGTCACTGACTTATCGAACTGCCCTCGTATATATATATATATATATATATATATATATATATATATATCTTGTGTAAATATATCTATAATAACTGCAAACGTACGTCTCAAATGTCTGTGCGTTGTAAAGATATCGATTTTTCAAAATTCAATATGTGACTTTCAGCGATATCTTCATCGCAATTTATGTAAGATTTAAAACAAGATTGTAGCGATCTCTTATGGTATTTGGGTGTTTGGAAGATATATTTTATTAATAATAGCCATAAATATATTTATGCGATTTTCTTTTATAGAGAAAAATATTTTAAATATAATTTGGATAAATATATGTTTTGAATATATTAGAGAAATATACTTGAATTATTAAATAAATATGATGTTTTAGAAGTCGGCCAATAGAGCCAAGCGCGAAAATTAATTTTTAATTTTTCGGAACAGTATCTCTTGGTTTGAGATTACTGAGTTCCATTGATTAATTATTAATTAACCTCGAATTTACAACGGAAAAATAGGCGAGAAAAATATTGGTCCGAAAAGTCGCTGAAGCGGGTATTTTTCTCGCCTATTTTTCCGTTGTAAGTTCGAGGTTAATTAATAATTAATCAATGGAACTCAGTAATCTCAAACCAAGAGATACTGTTCCGAAAAATTAAAAATTAATTTTCGCGCTTGGCTCTATTGGTCGACTTCTAAAACATCATATTTATTTATTTATTAATATTAAGAGCCGATTAAAAAAAAAATTTAAAAAAAAATTATTTCTTAAGTTATATATATACTTGAATTATATTTAAAATATATTTTAGTGGTAAAAACGACGTAGGCAATATCTCTTACAAGATCTCAACTATACATGTAAAAAAAAGAACACTGCTTTTTTGTTGATTTTTGCGTTGAGAGATATCAAGAAAGTTTTGATGAAAAAAAATGATGAGTTTTATATATTAAATGAAGCGGCATTTATTATTTTTTTCTTCTAGATAGCATAATTGTTATATAATCTAATATCTTTGATTAAATTAATGATGGAAAGCTCTAATAATATGGTAAAAGTAATGAAGTTAGCCCTTGAGACTTTAATAAATAAAAAATAATAAATTATTTTCAAAAGGAGACTCGTAGTTTTACTTGATTTTCACTCCATTCTGCGATATTCTCATTGAAAAAAATTCATGGTTACCTAAGAAAATGTGTACAATAACTAATAAATTAACAGACTAATTTTGTAGCCTTTCTGTTGATAAAATTTATAATAGACACTTGACAAAGTTTGTTCTTAGCTTGACAAAGTTTGTTCTTAGCGTAACATAAAGATTGTAGAATCGAATTTGCACTTTTGTGTACATGTATATAGGAGAATGTGGAAATAATCGACCAAACTAGCGTGTAGATAATTTTATTCCATATCACCAAGTACATGTATATGTTTATATTTTTAGGGTGCTTGTTTTTTGCCTCTCACATATGTGTATTGTGTTTATGTGTCCTATTACATATTGAGCAAATGACAATAAGTAGAAAAAAAAGCAAAAAACATTGCAACAATTTTATTTTGCGCTTATATCGTTAAAATAGAAATAGAGATCGAAGAAAAATTTCAGAACAGAGAGATATGAAAAAAATCGATGCCGATTATTTCATAATAGATGCGTTCTATATCGAGATACTTCTTGATCCGAGACACTTTGTACATCCTTGTATTGTAATTTAATATGTAGAAAAAGCTAATCTCAATGTGGAATTGATGTATTGTAATATGTTGATGCATTGAATGCAATATATTGCATTAATTTTATTCTTCTCTGGATCAATTTTTGCGTTGTCGTTTTTGTGTGTTTCGCTTTGATTCTTGAGTATAAACTGAAAACTGGGTCCAGAGTACAAGATGACGATGACGATGACGATGACGCAGCGGAAACGCATCGCTTCTGGATGTCAATATAGATATAATATTAATAATAATAAGGTGCGTATTTTTTTTCGTAGAACTAGAGTTCTCCTTGTTTTTATGTTCTTAATGCACAAACTATGAAATGGATTATACTTATTCTCGATTATTCTCCCCACTTTATTTATTTTTTTCTTAGATCTCAAACTTCGTTATAGTTAAATCCTATTTAAAACTTCGTTTTATAAAACGTTGTAGTATATATAGACATAATTATATAAATATCTTGTGTCTTTAATCGAAATAGGATTTAACTGTATTAATTTATTAAGTAATTTTTTAAATAAAAAATATCATGGAAATGATTAAATTTATTTTTCTTACTGCAGTTTTTTTATGCTGATTTTGTTCTTTGATTATGATATTAGAAGCAAGAAATTACAAGATTTGTTTTTTTGAAAAAATATGTTAGAAAAAAATATGTTATAATAAATTAGTTATTACACACACATAAAATGTTATTTAGCACGGATTGTTAACATTTACAAATTATACAAATTTCCTGTTTTATGATCTTGCATTAATATAACTCAATCTGCATGCGTCCTGCATTTTCAATAAAAATGGACGTTATGACAATTAATCAAATTTGTAGCTCGTTATTAATTCACAAATAATAGAAAAAGTCTTCGATATTTTTATCGAACGGTTAGTGATATGCAAAAAAATTTATTTCGACATATTTAGCAGGAAAAAAAAATTTACATGATTTTTCACTTCCTACACATTATTCAATTCAATATATTCAATTAATAATTACATAATAATTGCATAATAATAAAGAGTCAGGAAGGATCTAAATTGTAAAAGACTACCTGGTAGGATAATATTAGCTATTAACTTCCCTTAATATATCGTTTAATTAAACACTTTTAATATAAATAGATCTTATATTAAAAAAGTATATTTAAATTAGTAGTTTTCTTAATATAATAACATAGTTTATTATAAAAAAGATTACAACGAAAAAAATAATTAATTTTTTCAGTTATTTGTGAGATGATAAAGATACACATTTTGATGACTGGAATATAAAAAAGAATTACAAGGAATGATTATTTTGATTTTTACATTTGAAACAAAGTTATTTGTTTATTGATCGATATTTGTATCTCTATACTATATATCATAATTTAAAAATTTTGTTTGGAGAGTATTAGATTTTTAGATTACTTACTTTATCTTTCTCCAAAATAGTGCATAATAATCTTTCTGGAGCAATTAAAGACACGAGGTTTTTCGTATTCTTTAAGACAGCCAATCTTAAAACTTGCTTTTGTTCTGCTGCAGGACTGGAAATACGCGCGAAGTAAAAAGGACATTTGTCGAAGAAAGCTAATTAGACTATAATCTCAATGTGCGGATGACGAAAGGTGATTCTGTAACACGTTGACCGATGATGATGCCCATTATGTCTGGATCGTCGTTTTACGTCGTTTACACACAAACACATTCCAGCTGCTTCTTTCTAAACGAAAAAAAATACGCACCGTATATCGAGATAGCTCCGTGTTGCTGCTAGTTTTTTTACTCGTAACTTTATGCGAACGACTTGGGCGAATAAATTAATCTACTGCGTTTCGAATGTTTGTCCGAACGAATTTGAAAGATATCCAGTAATCTGAATCAAAATCGAAAGGAATTACAACACGATCACACTTATACTTCGCACATCTATTATATATCAATGTTATTATGCATAAATACGTTATTTCAGTATTTCTCTTCAATAACGCGAATTATCATTTCAACTGGAGTTAGATCTGCTCGAAATCGAATCATATTTGTACACCATTATGTATCACACTTGATATAGTATATTATAATAATGATGAGATAACTTCGAAAAAGTATACCACGGATAAACATAACGAATGGCAAGAGGTTAAAAGCAAAAACAAACGACCTAGATCCAGTCCTGAAAATAATAATAATAATATACGGCGCAACTCAAAACAAACACGTATTGCCGATTACTGGCTAAGCGCGCCAATTAGTGTAACAAACAAATACAAGCAACTAGAAAACCAGAAATTCGAAGGAACAGAAAATATAAATACTGCTAAACCTATAAAAGCTCCACCCATATTTATTTCAGGAGTCAATAATATTAGTCCGTTAATGAACATGCTAAATATAATTACTAAAGACAATTATACTATTAAAATTCAAAATCAAGAACAAGTTAAAGTTCAAGCTAAAAATATCGAGGCCTATGATATAATTATCAAATCCTTAAAAGAAAAAAGCACCGAATATCACACCTATCGGAAAAAACAAGACAAACCCTTCAGAGTAATACTACGAAACATGCACCACTCGACTGAAATTGATAGTATAAAGGAGGAAATAGAAAGTCACGGTCACACGGTGCTAAACATTATAAATATGCGCCAAAGAATAACGAAAAACCCCTTATCAATGTTCTCTATAGATCTAAAACCAGACGAAAACAACAAAAGCATTTATACAATCGAATATCTGCTAAACACAAAAATTAAATTTGAAGCGCCGCATTTTAAACGTGAAATACCTCAATGCATAAACTGCCAACGATACGGTCACACAAAAAATTTCTGTTTTCATCCACCGAGATGTGTAAAGTGCACAGGTAAACACAGAACGTCAGACTGCTCATATAAAGAAAGATCTGATAAAGTAAAGTGCGTTTTGTGCGGCGAGAATCCAGCCAACTATAAAGGCTGCATAATTTACAAACAACTACAAAAAGCCAAATTTCCGGCACTAAGGAATAAAGAAATTATACCAAAACAAAATACTATGGAACAAACTGTACATTCGCAACGAATATCGGAGCAAACTCAGCCTAACAGCTCAAGACCTTCCTATGCACAGGCTACAACTACAGAAAGGACGCAAGGACACCCCTATAGCACTCCAGCATCAAACCAACAACTTCAAGGACATCAAACTAATGATCTTCAAGAACTAAAATCCATGATAAAATGTCTCACGGAACAACTGAGTACTATGTTAAACCTACTAACCACTCTAATTTCTAAAATATCACAATGATAAAAATTCTACAGCTAGTAATCTGGAATGCCAATGGTCTAGCGAAACACAAACTTGAACTACAAACCTTCTTGAAAGATCAAAGCATAGATATTATGTTAATATCTGAAACTCACTTCACTAAGAAGAGTCACATCAAGATCCCCAGATACACAATTTATCACACCATGCATCCGGATGGCACTGCCCACGGAGGATCTGCCATTATCATCAGAAACAACATAAAACATCACGTAATTAACGCATTTCAAACAGAGCAAATACAAGCCACGAATGTAGTTGTAGAGGACTGGCTTGGCCCTCTTACTATCTCAGCAGTGTACTGCCCTCCGAAGCATAACACAAAAGAAAGTGACTTTGTGCTCTATCTTAAAACACTGGATAACCGATTTATTTCCGGAGGAGACTACAACGCCAAACATCCACAATGGGGTTCACGATTAATGACACCAAAGGGCAAAGAACTCCATAAAGCTATGGAGCGCCTAAAGCTCGAATCAGTGTCCACGGGAGAACCGACGTACTGGCCTACAGACAGAAGAAAGATCCCAGACATTATCGACTTCTACATCACCAAAAACATAAACAAACGTTATTTAAAGGCTAAATCATGTCTGGAACTGTCTTCAGATCACTCGCCAGTATTGCTCACCTTGAGCAGTAAAATGCTCGAAAAAGAAAAACCGTGCACATTGTGTAATAAAAGAACCGACTGGGAATATTTCAGACTACAAGTAGAAGAAACATTAAACACATCAATAGCCCTAAGAACTGAAAATGAAATCACGGAATCAATAGAGCACTTCAATCAATGCATACAGCAAGCAACATGGAACACTACTCCGCTCAACTCAACAAAGGTCAATGCTAACGAATCTTCAACAACGATAAGATTAAAAGTAGAAGAAAAACGAAAACTCAGGAAACAGTGGCAGATAACTAGATCTCCAGAGTTAAAAGCTAAGTTAAATAAAGCAATTAATAGCCTACGTAAAATGCTTAATTCAGAAAGAAATCAAGGTATAACGGAGTACCTACAAAATTTGAGTGCAACGCAAGCAACTGACTATTCACTCTGGAAGGCGACCAGGCGGCTTAAGCAACCTGAAATCCCAATATCACCAGTGCGTTTAACAGATGGAAAGTGGGCGAGAAGTGCAAAGGAAAAAGCGGACGCATTTGCTCAACACCTAAACGAAGTTTTCACACCACATCCTGAGGAAGCGCAATCAGAAAAAAGAGAAGATGTAATCTGTCGTGCGATAAACGAACCCTACCAACAGGAATCACCTCTGCATAATTTTAAGATGAACGAAATCATCAAAACTATCAGAAATAACCTAAATCCAAAAAAGGCTCCAGGATATGACTTGATTACTGGACTAATACTTCAAAATCTACCAGAGAAAGGGTGGAAATTTATAACTCAACTATTCAATGCTATAATGAGAACCAAGTTCTTTCCACTACAATGGAAGGTGTCTCAGATCATACTCATATTGAAGCCAGGGAAAAAACCGGAAGATATCAAATCATATCGTCCAATCAGTCTTCTACCAATCTTGTCAAAGGTCTTTGAAAAATTACTGCTCTCAAGGTTAAGACCAATAATAGAAAAAAAAGGACTAATTCCTAACCATCAGTTCGGCTTTCGACAAAAACACGCTACTACCGAGCAGGCTCACCATATCTATAAAAAAATACACACAGGCTTAGAGGAGAAAAAGTATTGCTCGGCTGCCTTTCTGGATATCACTCAAGCCTTTGACAAGGTATGGCATGATGGCCTATTATACAAAATCAGACAAAATCTACCTATAAACTACTTCATTCTCCTAAAATCGTATCTTCAAGATAGACACTTCTTTGTAAAAAATCAAGACGTAACCACGGATCTTCACAAAATACAAGCGGGAGTGCCGCAGGGAAGTGTGCTAGGCCCAGTGCTCTACCTCCTCTATACGGCTGACTTACCTACAACAATTGGAGTAACAACGGCAACATTCGCGGATGATACTGCAGTTATAGCCTCTCACACAAACCCTGTAACAGCCTCTCAGATGCTACAAACAAATCTTAATGCCATTCAAAAGTGGCTGAAGAAGTGGCGTATAAAGGCTAATGAAACCAAATCAGTCCATGTGACCTTTACTACCCGAAGAGAAACCTGCCTTCAGGTGACACTCAATGGCCAACCAATTCCACAATCAGAGTCCGCTAAATACCTAGGCATTCACTTCGATCGTCGATTGAACTGGCAAACACACATTTTCACCAAAAGGAAACAGCTCGGACTTAAACTACGTAAAATGTTCTGGTTACTACGACGAGGATCACAACTATCAGTGAAGAATAAACTACTGTTGTATAAGGCAATATTAAAACCAGTATGGACGTATGGCATCCAGCTATGGGGAACAGCATCTAACTCCAACGTGGAAATACTGCAGCGTTTCCAATCCAAGGTCCTAAGAATGATTCTAGACGCTCCATGGTTTGTAACTAATGATTCCATACAACAAGACCTCCAAATACCGAGCATCAAAGAAGAAATTGTTAAGTGTTGTGTAAACTATCGTAACAGACTTCTAGATCACCCGAACTCTCTAACAGTAAACCTCATGAAAAAATTCTTTAAAATGAGAAGACAAGAGAAAAATACCAACAGACTTCATATCCTAAAATATACTAATATACAACATTGTATGAATATGTGAGATAACTTAACTTACCCTAAAAACTTTAAAACTACTTCAAGTATTAATAATCATATAATTATACAAAGTATAATCTATATATAAGGTCGTATCACTGGAAACGTCCTTCCCATGTTCAATTCTAAGACATAAATATTGCTAAATGTCCTACATACATGGACAGATTGTAATAAAATTAGGATGACAAAAAAAAAAAAAAAAAAAAAAAAAAACTTGATATAAAAAAAACGTATTTTACATTAATTTTTTAAATTTATTTGTATAATTGTTAATATTTATTATATTTATATAAACATATTATCTGCAATAATGAATGCGTTAAAAGAGTTTCTTAAAAAAGAGAAAACATCTTTCCTTTCGTGCAACAATTGAAGAAATCTTTTTTTTTTTTATTATTTTAAGAGGTTATTTTTTAAAATTCATTCTTTTAAAAAGTGAATTTATGTTTTTCACACTCTGTGAGATCTTCTAGATATATTTTTCTGAAGTTTTCATGGGGCGTAAAGTTACGAGGGAGGATGATAAAACTTAATAAAACATTTTTTTTATTTTTCAGTCCTTCCCTCGTATAAGTCCGTATAATCTCCATTTCTTCAAAATAATTTTTTAGAAATGTGGATTCGAGAAAGTCTGGTAAGGTAATAAAAATTCTTCAATTTGTAAAACAAGGAAATAAAGAATTAATATTAATAAATCGACAAGTCAACCTGGACTTGTAATTGCCAGAAAATGGTCTACTTTCAAGCAATGCTATATGCCTACGACAACACTGCGTTTTCTTATGTTAGATTCTTTGCACGTCTTTTTTATATAAGCTAAACTTTTTGCATACGAATTAGTAAATTTTTTTTATTAGAAATGTGCCAAACAATACAGAGCACATTTCTAATTGCTGTTTTTTTTCTAAAAATTATTTCCTATTTAAAAATTTTTTTTCGAAATTAAGAAAAAGTTTTTTTTATGCCGCTCTTTTTCATTTTTTCATCTGATCGCGTGATTAAGTTCGAGTAAGAAAGCAAATAAAAGACATTTTCATCTTAATTATGTGTATCATTAGAATACAAATAAAGAGTGAGCGAAAATCTTGGAATATACCGAAAATGTTCAATGCTAATAATTTTAAAATAAGGAAAATGTGACTCTCTCTGATTTACTAGCTTGTATACAATTTAGTAGAAAAAACGCACTGTATATTCTAAGCTATACTGTATGAATCACAAAAGATTGCAATATTTTCGATAAGTTTTGACGAGTTTAATTATATGCATTAAAATCATCGTTTTCAAATATAGTAAATATAAATTAATATCAAATTCTCTCTTTTTGTGCTTTTTCACAATGCATTTAATATCGATTGGTGCAAAATTTATTTTTTAAGGACATGAATATTGTTAACTACAATCTTATTGTTAGAACAAAATTACGTATTAAAATATCGGATTTGTTCCAAAAATCACCAAAATAAAAAAAATATCTCTATACTTTTATTAACAACTATGTATGTATATCTAAGAAATCTATAGATATAAAAAGTAAATTTTATTCTATATTTGTTTAAATATTTTTATCACATGACTCATCATTTTTCAATCTGAATCGATTTATAACTGACAAGAAGACTGTAAGGAAAAGAATAGTTATGCACGCATATATATACGAGGGTGGATCAATAAGTACCCGTGTTTGAAGACAGGTGGTATTGCTGAGGGAAGTTCGCATTATCATCGTGTATTATCATCTTTCAAACGACGCCATACCAAATTTCAGACTGATTCATAGATTAGTTTTGATTTGACAGCCATTTGTATTAAACGTGTTTGGTGTTTTTCGATACAATGGAAAAAGAGCAATATCGATCCGTAATTCGCTTTTTATTTTTTAATGGAAAAACGACGAAGGGTCCCCATAGACAGCATCCAACTTCACTTTTATTTCTTCGCACGTTTTTCCATTCAAAAATAAAAAGCGAATTACGGATCGATATTGCTCTTTTTCCATTGTATCGAAAAACACCAAACACGTTTAATACAAATGGCTGTCAAATCAAAACTAATCTATGAATCAGTCTGAAATTTGGTATGGTGTCGTTTGAAAGATGATAATACACGATGATAATGCGAACTTCCCTCAGCAATACCACCTGTCTTCAAACACGGGTACTTATTGATCCACCCTCGTATATATATATATTCCTTTTTATGAATTTTTAAGTATTATAAAAAAGTTATGTTATCACGCAGTATTTATTGTTTTATTTGAGTTTCGTCGTTCTTGGACCTGGAAAACTAAATCCCCCCAAAATAACAAAATTCTACGAAACAGTAAGCGATTTAATTATAATTGAGCATTTTTATCGAGTATTCTTGACTTAAGGCTATTCAAGCATAATCAATGCTTGACTAATTGACTTGTTTACCATTTAAGTTTTTTGTATGTGATGATTTTTAATTTTTTAATTTTTACTTCTCTTAGTTTTAAGTGACAAAGATATACGATTGATTTTCTTTATTATTTATTACTTGAAAACCACAGTTTTTTAAAGAATTTTTTATACGAAAAACTTCGAAAGTTATCAGAAAATTAAATTTAAAAAATTTGCTAATTATTAAGAATTCTATACGTCATTATAAAATAATGAAAATATTTAAACGAAATTATGCAATTTCAGTAATTAAGTTTCAATATCGGATTTACATGTTTAATTCACGAATCTGACAATCCAATGTGCGAGAAGTGAAAAAATGTTGAATTTTTGCTCGGAATATTAGCTCTTTATTTTTACAGGTCAATTTCAATTATTTTTCATTCCCGATATTCTAACTATAACGTCACCTTCTCTGCTTTCCATGCATTTCGCTTTGCATGAGAGCCTAAAAGGCCTAAATTCTCTTTCGATTTGATTTCATTTAATGGATATCAATTGTAGCGGCGTCTTTTAAACTCCGTAAGAACTTGGAAATCTGATTTAGAAAAGAGTTTTTTAAAACCTCTTAATGCATACGATAGTATAATAATAGATTAAAATTAATTCCTAAGCAATATTTCATTTTTAGAGAATTTGTTTCAATGACATCATTTAAATCTCATGGTATCAAAATAAAGTTATATCTGTATTTAAACTAAAAATTAAACTTTTATTATTTTTGCGAATATAAGATGATTTGAAATTATTTTATAATAAAATTATAAACGTATAAATTAAAGAGAAAGGTAACGAGCTCACACAAAGCATATCTTATAAAATTAACAAAACATGTTTTTTTCTCTATTTTGTTATTTATAAGAATTTACAATGAAACAACGTATATATACACTCACAAACATATAAATATAACACAATCATATTCACATAATTATGGTGCGTTGTATTATTAAAATTTTTTAATAAAATAAAATAAAGCGATAGGTTCTTTTTCTGCAATATAGATATAGCGTGATTATTTGTAGACAATGTATAATTTTGACACTGTATGTGTTTTTTTTAAACATATTAAAATAAATTTTATTTTAAGTAAATTGAGTAAAATTTCAATATATCTGACTTATTTATGTATCTGTAATGTCTAAGTATCTGATTTACTTAAATATAAAAAAGATAAATAAATAATCCTTGTTGGATTTTTAGAGTAAATATAATTTGTTGAAATATTCGATTAAATTAAAAAAGTATTTATATTTTTCTGTATTGAGATCAAATTTTACAAAAATGATCTATTTGATCAAGAAACGGAATTAATTTTTATTCGATTAATTTTACTAAATTTTTGTGCAATATATTTTGCGTCGTTTTGCGATATAGAGAAAACTGAATAATTCATTTTGTTTCTATAATATTTATATAAAGAAAAAGTAAACGAAACTTTATTTTGTCACAAAAAACATAGTTTAGAATTAATGTCATTAGATCTACCAAACGGAATCTCATCAAATCAAAATTTTTTTCGAGAAATAACGATGCTTTTATATTTGGGATGAATAAATAATCATCAGTAACAGTCAGTATGATTATTATAGTTCGATGCCAAGATTTGACTTTATTATTCTATTGTACATTTCGTATCAAGTGAAATTTTTTTTAAAAATTGTATTTAGTTTATTTTATAATAATTAAAAAATATAAAAGATCTCTATTTCTATAAACTCAAATTTCAATATATCATATCTTTTAAACTTGATATATAAATAAAACTGTTTTATGATACATGTACAATGAAATCATAAATTTAAGTTTCGCTACAAAACTTGCGATAATCGTGCCGAGCGATAAATAATGTTGGAAAAGTATAAATATATATTGGCTCACAGACACGAATGAATATACGTAGGTACTGTTTTATCATATATGCGATGTTGCATAATATTAGTATAATATACTGAAGCTTTCGAAGCGTACTATAGCTCTCAGGTGCAAATATATTGTTATTTAATGACAAACATACATGTATAAGCTTTGATTTATAATAAATATTTCCACTTGTACACATCTGGCTTTTTTTAAATATCGATAAAGTTTGCGATATAGCTCATCATTTAGTGTTGGAACTTTAATTTAAGAAAGTAAGAATAAATATGCAATCAATTTTTTTTCTAACATTTCCTCTCCCTATATTTTAGTTCCTTCTATATTAATTTCTTTTCTTCAAAATTTGTCTCGCGAGCTGCTCTCTGATTATTTGCCATGTTCTCATATGATTATTATATGTTGAAAAAATGAAATAAATTCTCTCTGTGTGTAATTGCTATTTTTTAAGAATAAGAATGATTAATATTAATGAAAGTTTCTGTTAATTTTCCGCTACATTAATACATATATATGACATGTATTATGAAATATATATGTATAACATTTGAACTCAGTTTTATGTGATTTTTCATCAAATCCTAAAGAGAACTTCTTTAATTTTCTAAATATTTATAATTATTGATATAATGAGATTTGTAAATTAATTTTTATTTAACAAAATTTATTCAAAAAGTCAGCATTATTTTTTGTGTCAAGGATAGTTGTATATGTATGTAATGGAATGTCGACTATATTGCCACAATTGGAAATTCGAATTGTATCAATTAACTCTAATAAGGCCAATTGTTGAATGAACAATATACGCAACAGCAATCAGCTCGAATTTATATATAATATCTATAGTATATTTATTTATATGTATATGAATACAAATACAGATATATCCGTTTATATAGCTATATACGTATACATTTATTTATGTAGCTATATACATTCTTATCAAGGTATAATGTCAGTCGAAAGTTTATGACATCGTGTCCTCCAGGATTTGTTTGCGTTAAAATATGTAACGATAATCGAAAAGGAATTCGACAAGATAATATAAGAATTTATATAATTTCGAAAATGATAAAAAAGATCATATTTTAAACATTTTTATTCTTGAAATGCAAACATTATTGAAATTTTAATCATTACAGACGGATTCTTAAAAAGTAAAGTCGTTTACTTAAGCTAATCAATTGTGAAAGAAACTAAATTATTAGCTGTAATCATTAGCAAAATTGCTTCAATAATCGAAGAAAGTAATATTTTTATATATTATTTGTCAAGAGAGAAGCGATTATAAATTCTTATTAAAAAAAAAACCTTCACTAATCTGTTCTGCGTGACTTTCTTTTTGATATAAGAATCATATTTGATATTTTGCAAGAAAATATCTTCATAAATAATAAATATAGATTTAAAAAATATGGTAGTTACAGCAGTATTTAACACATTATAAATTAGAAATTGAAAGTAAAAATAAAAAGATATAAAGCCGATTATTATTACAACAAAACAAGAAATTTTATGCTAAGTTTACTTATTTCATAGATTATTTTTTATTTATATATACATATATTATCTTACTTATATATTAATATATATATATATACAGGGTGTCCGGTGATTCGCGTTTCATCTGTCGTGGGCAGATTCCTGGGATCATTTGGAGACGATTTTTCCTCAGCGAAAATGTAGATTCCATACCATATTGTCTCACGATTACCATGATTTTCAAAGTAAATTCTAAAAAAAAATGCTCTCTGTGTTGGAATAAGTAACTGTTGGAGTAACACTGATTGTGAGTATCGTCGATCATGCAGAGAGAAATGAATCATAAACAAAGCGCAGCAAATAAAGCATGATCAGATCAGTCTAGTTTGCGAAGTCAGTTACGATTGTGATTGCCACGAAAAAAGACAACGTTGCGCGTCATTTGATTCAAATACTGTCATATAAACGTCACACAACAATATGCACATATAGTGCATCTTAAAAGCATGCGTAGTATACAATATGCATAAAAAAAGTAATCATAATTTTCTATATTTTAGTGAAACAAAAAATATGACAAATATCAACGTGGATAATATTTTATGCTTGAATAGCGGTGAAAGTGACAGAAAATTTATAATTCTATAATTTTCGGATTGCTTATAAATTGTTCGATTATATTTTTATTGATTATCTATTTACGAAATATTAAAAGAAATTACAACAAAGATAACTTATTATTTTGGATACAATCAAGTGAATACGTGTCGCTTCATATTTATTTTTGTTATTGGTTCCCATCAAAAAATTATAAGAATTACTATTTATTAGAATATTGTGATTGATCATAAAAAGATATATTAAAATGTATTGGAAGACAATAACGCGATTCGCAAACTAGATTCTAAAGAATTCATCGAGCACATAATAAAGTATCGAGTCGATTAAATCAAATCTGAATCATCCATAGAATAAAAAAAACAATACTAGTGATTAAAAATTGAGCGCAAACATTCACCAAAGGAAGAGATTATTATGTTTAAGATGAGATTATGCGTTTTATTGAAAAGTTTAATGCTGGTGAAAGCAGCTATCGCGATTTTGACAAAAAATCATACCGTTTCGGACAACCTTCAGGAAAAGTGTTTTTCTATGTACCCGGATTTAAATTTCACACAGGTAAGAGATTTCCTTTGTTTCATTAAAAAACAATTGAATGTTATTAAAAGTAATAATGCAGTTTATTTGAGTAACTAAAACGTGTAATATTACATACTGTATAATAAAATAAAATAAAATAAAAGAGGAATTATAAATAAAAATATCAAGCTAATATTATTACAAAACAAAAAATTTTATGCTTATTTTATTTATTTTGATATATATGTCATTGCTTATGGTAATCTTATTTATATATATTTCTATATATACTATTTTATTTATCATTAATGATACCGTGGAATTTCTGGCCAAGCTGCCTAACTTATTTTTTTTTATATGTTATATTTTATTAAGGATATTCCAGTGCCCGAAAACAACAATCATCTCATTTTACAAAATCTCCAGCCGGATTAGAATTATTCTGATAGCGTTGTGACTATAAGAAATGAAGTTGATGAAGTAGATGAAGTTACATTTGCAAATATGTCCATGAACCCAGAATCTATTGGTAAGATGCAATGAATATATAGAACGTTAATAAAAAATTAACAAAAAATTTACAAGTTGTAAGTATAATGTAAATTTAAGAGAAAGTGAAAATTAAATTTTAAAAAATATCAAACTATTTTCTAATAACAAAGATAATATATAATTCATTCTCGAAAAGAGAGAAAAAAATGTATACACTGTATGTAAAATAAAGCCAAATTTAGATAACACTATCAATTTCATTATTTTTCTTGTTTGTTTTAAATCAGTCGCAAATAATATACTTCTGATTTGTGAATCAATAGGAAATTTTAGAAAAGTATGTTTAGCACTTTATTGGAAGCTTTTTTGATTATAACTTAGCAATTACTTTTCTAACATAAGTCTTAAAACACATACACAGGGGTTTTATGTTATTTCATTGTTTTAAAAATTTGCTATGTTAATTTTGTAATATATGTTTATTTTTTTCTTTTTTTTCTTTATTTTTACGTTAAATTATTTCTTTTTTATATACCGAGATAATCAACTTATACATATTAATAGGTACCATCTTAATATCTCTAGGAAAAATTCCGAGCGAGCCAAGAGCATTCGTAGAGTTCAATGGATTTCTAAATGAAAAAATCAACATTTCTGTGACATTCAGGTGAAGAATCTAAGTTTTCAGTCTATATTCTTTTTTTCTCTCAAACTTAACATAGACATATTCAATAAAAATATTAATTTTGCTAAAAAATTATTAAATATGAAATAGCTAAAATTTGTCTTACAGATGGAACCAACCTGAATTTGCAAACAAAGTGGTACATGGATATACAGTGCAATGTTGGTTCATCGAAAACCTAAAAAAGATTCAAATCTGTGCCGACAAAACTATTTTAACTACAATGGAGTGCACAGAGTATAATCTAAAACCTAATACAACGTACTATTTTCGAGTACGAGCGCATACTAAAGCTGGTGCTGGTCCTTATACAGATTTAATGAACGTATCAACGACGCACGAAAATCCGATACCTCAATTATTGGTTTTAGTGTGTAATACTATTGCAATATGGGATCTGGATTCAAAATCCTACGTCAATCTCTTTACCTTTAATAGGAATATTAAAGCAATAAGTGTGGCTTATTTTGTAGCAGAACATAAAATTTATTGGATCCAGTCGATTATTAAGCATGAGAATATACAAGATATAATGATATGGGATATGAATAAAAATAATATTACAAAAATAATTAGTTTAAAAAAAAATTCACACGATCTTTGGATAGGAAGAAATCTATATTGGATGGAAAATTACGAGTCAATTTTAAAACTGGACTTAACAATGTGGCAAAATGGCATAGTCAAATATGATAAGATTTTGAAAAGAGATTTTATTATTTCATTAACTATACAGCCGTCTATGGGGTACGTTAACTCTTATTCACTTGAAAAAATAAACACTTTTGTGTCTTTCAGTTAAGAATTTATATTATTTTCTAATTTTGCAGTAATATACTATGATTTTGTAATAATAAAGAATCATAAAATCATTAATTATCATAAAATTGTAAGAACTTAAGTTTATTATTTTTTTAACTTCACGTTTAAAATTGTGTTTTATATACATATATATATATATATATATATATATATATATATAATACACATATATAATAATATATATATTTTCCAGATTTTTATACTTCACAGAAATGTTACTTGCAAAGTCATATAATAAACAGTATGTAAAAACGAAATCGGATCTTAACGGAAAAATGGTGCAAATTTTTTTAAAATCCGATATTTGTCCATCCAAAATGGCAATCTATTATAAATTTGTAAATATGAAGATTGACACTATAAATGCAGAGGAGCAGCTAGTATACTGGATAGATAAACATGAATTAATTGTGGCGAACATTAAAATAAATAAATGTAATTCAATTTCAATTGCTGAAATTGGCACGTGGTTTGCGCCATATTTTATAATTGATAATACAAACATTTATGTAATTAGACGTAAAGAAAATGCATCATCAGGTACTCATCTTTATATTTTAAAAAAGAAGTATGCACTTCTCGACAGTGAAAAAAACGCATCTAAACACGTGCAAATAATAAAAACCAGAGATTACTTTTATACCCTTAATACTTATGAGTAAATCCTTACAACCATATCCTCGGAAGGAATGCCTTATACCTGATGAAAAAATTTATAATATTATAATAATAAAAATAACAGCAAACAGTATTGTTTTGAAATTTAATACGACAGAATCGACTCGCAAGCACAAATGCAAAAATAACGTATCAACTACTAAATATATTATCTACGTAAGCTGTTTGAATAATAACCTTAATAACAAGTTCGATGAATTCTATATGCAGACATACGAGCGACATTATAAAATTCAGAATTTAACACCGTTTACAAAATACAAGCTGAAGCTAGCTGTGAGCAATTTCTACTCTGATCAATTGTCGATGGACCTACAATTCAGCTCGGAAGAAGTACTGAAAACTAACGTGGGCAAACTTAATACACCGGAAAATGTAACGGTTCAGGTTTTGACGCCCACTACAGCGGCAGTTTATTGGATGCTACCCACGAAACTGAATTGTACGACAGTAACTTATAGAGTATATTGGGAAACAATTAACTCGGTGAACAGCACGCAACCGATAGAAAAACCATTTATTAATAATAAAGTAGACAACAAATTTTTTACAATAATCCAATCGTTTCTGCCAGAACAGAAATACTTATTATATGTACGTGTGTATCCAGCCAACTACACCAATCTCTATAATGACAGTTTGAGCAAAATCGTGTACACGTACTCGGAACCGAACAGTATAACTTTGAGCGGAGTTAGCATAAACAATATGAGTATTTCGTGGATTCCTAGCGTTAATCTGACGATACATTATATACTGGAATACAAAAATTATGCGATGCAAAAGTGGCAATTCGCAGATAATTTTGAGACGAGTAATGAGACAGTAATGTATTATATAGAAAACTTGCTACCGGCAACTTTATACAAGTTTCGTTTGATACTGACATATCCTGAGTACGAGAACTTTACATGGCCATCTGATGAAAGATTTATTTTTCAAACACTTGGTAAGCAAATATGATAACATATAGATATTTTAATATAATCTGTTTATTTTACATAAATGTATTACAAAATTTTAAGAATTAAATATTTTTAATGATAAAATTATAAGTAGAAATATTCAAATAAGACAAGAAAATTAAAACTATATTTTTATGTAACAAAGGTGACGATTCGATAATTCGAACTACGCAATATAATCTAACATTGATGTTAAGCCTTGCTGCTATCGTTATTGTAATCTGCATCTGCCACTTTATTTATTGTTGTAAGTATATTTGATACACATTTTTTAAATTACAAATTATGAGTAATGTAATAAGTAGAGAGATTTTCTAAAAAAACGTTAACTTGTTAAAACAGCAAAATTTTAAATTTGCAATGCATAATATTATTTTAATATATTATAACTTTATAATAGTATACCGACAACGCAAAGAAGATAACGAGCAACTTTTGACTAGGATTCTACATGAGGTACCTATCGGAAACGTTCAGCTCAATGCGCTATACAGTCCTGCGTTGCAATTTAATTCAAATAAATTTATGCTGATTAAAATCAACCGTGAGCAAATCACACTAACGAAACTTCTTGGCAGCGGCGCATTCGGAATGGTAAAATTTTCGTAACGTCATATTTTAAGTCATTAATGTTTAGGTGTAGAAATGAGAAATACACATTTCTTAGTAAATCTTACACCGAAAAAATTGTTTTCTTGAAATACATTTATAAGACCTCCTAATAGATATTCTTAATGAATATTTCCATCTTTTAAATTGAGAATATATTCTTAATTTTTTTGCATTTTTAGCGCAGCAATAAATAAAAATAATAAATTAATAATAAATTTAAGATAAAAATTAATAAAATATTATTATTTAAATTTATAATAAATTTATAAGTTTACAATTAATATTAAAAATAATAACATAATAAGCAAAAATGTGTATTTAACTATGTCAAATACATAAAAAATATTCAATTATATGTGTAACATTTAAATATACGTGTAAATAAGTAACAAATGTCCATTTGTAAGACTGTTTTTTATTATATCAATTAATAATTTCAATAATACACTGATAAAAAAACATCTCATTAAGTATATATTCTTGCATGTTAAGAATATCTCTTTAGAGAATTTTTTCCTTCTAAATTAAGAGGATTCTTTTGGCGCCTATTTTAGTGAAAGATATTTCAAAAATAAGTGGGATATACTTAAGAGGAGAATACAATTTTTTCGGATATATAAATCAACTTTTTAAAAGAGATAGTAATACATTAATTTTTATGAGACATACATATGCACTTTATTCTTTTTCGTTGAAATATTTAAAATAAAACAAAATATATATGTGTAACGTTATACAAAATTAAATTATCTTTTCTTTTTTAATAAAAGTTACATTAATTTTTAATATTTCGCAGGTGTTTCAAGGGAATGTCAAAGATTTAGAAGAACCGGGATCAGAGACATCCGTTGCTATAAAAATGTTAGAAAAGTGTGCTTCCGTGGAAGAAAAAAAGAAATTCTTGCAAGAGGCTAAGCTTATGAATCACTTTAGACACGAACATGTGTTAAGATTACTAGCTGTCTGTGTTACGTCCTGTGGACTCCACGATTCTTTTCTTTCAAAGAATGCAAGGCGATGATTGAAAAATCACAGGCGTGGGAATAAGACTATGATCTGGCAGGCGAAGCAGCTGACCGGAGACGGTTAATCGTAAAAATAAAAATAAAAAAAGGAGAGATACATACCAGATGTAACTCGCGGTGTCTGAAATTCTCGCTTTGACTAGTTGACAACTCGCGCTTGAAAAGCAATAAAAATCTTTCTTTTAAAGGAAAATTTTACTTAAAACGTAATAAAAACTTTTTAGAAGGAAATCTCCACTTGAAAATCAATAAAAATTTAGAAGAAAACTTCCACTTGAAAACGAATAAAATTTTACCAGACTAACAATGATAACCGAATCCAAACAAATGTCGCCTGACAGATCACCGAGATAATCTCGAGAGGATAATAAAAATATAAACCTTAACAAATTCTCCATTGGTCAAAACCTAGGGCCCTAAACAAAAGCCCTGACCAATCCCGATAAACTTTTAAAGTCAAGAGACGCCTCCGGGACTGAAAGGGCGTCATTGAAAAATTTCCTATTCGTCAGGAAATGTTAACAAACTAACGGGAAGGAGGAGCAAGAAAGTTTATATACCCGCGATATCCCTCGAGAGATTAGATTTTAGTCCGAACTTTCGAGCGCAGTTTGCCGTGTATAAGCTATCCGGGATCGTATCTAGACTCTTCGGATTTTTATACTTTCAATTTCGAAATCCGCTTTCAACTCAAATTTCGACGTTCGTTAGAGTGCAAGTGAGAAAAAAAAACTTAGTGGAAGTCCGGAAGACCACACAACCAGACTAGAACCCTGCAGCAATTATTAACAACGCACTCTACTAACAGTAAGTCAAGACACACATATATGTATATAACAAGGGAAAAAGATAAAGTACAATTTTCACCCCGTATCAAAATAATTCTTGGATTTAAGATAAAGCCATCTTCTTTATCTCCTTTTGCGCAAATGCTATCATATCCAACCCTAAACCTTCTTCTCCCTCTCTCTTTCATCCCGAAAAATCACTCAGGATTTCTCGTGATAACGGCGAGATCCGTGATTTCATCCATCTCCAAAAATGACTCAGGATTTCCTGTGATAACGGCGAGATCCGTGATTTCCTTCACCCCGAAAATCACTCAGGATTTCCCGTGATAACGGCGAGATCCGTGATTTCTTCCATCTCCAAAAATCACTCAGGATTTCCCGTGATAACGGCGAGATCCGTGATTTCCTTCACCCCGAAAATCACTCAGGATTTCCCGTGATAACGGCGAGATCCGTGATTTCTTCCATCTCCAAAAATCACTCAGGATTTCCCGTGATAACGGCGAGATCCGTGATTTCCTTCACCCCGAAAATCACTCAGGATTTCCCGTGATAACGGCGAGATCCGTGATTTCATCCATCCCGAAAAATCACTCAGGATTACCCGTGATAACGGCGAGATTCGTGATACCGTTTACCATACCTTTCCCCTATTCAACATTATCCAGTCTCTCTCTCTCTCTCTCTCTCTCTCTCTCTCTCTCTCTCTCTCTCTCTCTCTCACCCTTCCTCTCTCTCTAGAATACTACAAGCGCAAGGAATAAGAAATAGAATTAATAACGACAGAATGAAACGAGAATAGTATTCCAAGAATTATTTCGAAATTGCACTCGATCGCCTCGATCTATTTTTCTTATCGTTCGTCATTCTTAGTGGACGACTTAAAAAAGCGGACTTCGAGAGCTGGAGCAAAGCATGCGCGAAATCGTCGGAATCGACGCCTGAGACAAGAAGTGGCTCGGGCTACGGCCTATTCATTCCCGGACGATAGTTCAACCCAGGAATTATTAGAGCGCTTAATTACAGAACACATTAATATAATAAATAAACACAGCAGAAATAGGAACCCTGACACTCCCCTTGACCCTCTGATTTCCTCTCCAGAGCCATCGCACATTCCATCTTCTGCACCTCAGAACCACCCTCCCTCTCCTTGTCTCAATCATTCTCCCTCCCCCTCACCACTTAATATAGAGTGTGACGAAGGTTGCACTTGTCAAGAGGCAGTAGAAATCCCCTTCATTTATAACGAGGCCTACTCCTTTTTAAGGAGACACATCGGGCAAATTCCATTCCAACGCGAAGACGAATGTTATAGATGGCTCCTTTCTAATTTCCCTATACTAGAGCTCCCACTCCCAGAAGGTGTTTACACCTGCGGGCCAGACGATCCCGATGAAGAACAGTTCATGAGAATTGTAGCGGGAAGTCTCCCCGGCGCCCTCATCCCTATGTTTACCCCTATCCATCCCAACCTTATCGGATTCCCCGTCGATATCCTCCGCGCTTTCCTTTTCCCTTCCACCGTCGAAATTACCGAACTTTCATAACCTAGCATTCTCTCTCACACGCACAAACATGGACACAAAATTATATCTCTATTAGCGCTTAAATTATTGTAACCACTAATCGGGACCCTAAAATTTAAACAATAACTCTTACCCCTTTCTGCCCCGATTGAAGACCTCCGTACTAATGTATCACCCGCGACCCATACACATACACTCACTCTTTCATTAGCAACTAAGTCCGTCGATTATATTATTATGTATATAAATACTTTCGTCTCTATATTAGGAATAAATTTATAAATTTCAACACAAATGATTTTCATTTATTAATAACCCGTTCCCACTCATTCCCGTAAACCAAGATCGCACAAGGTCCCATCCTGCGTAAAAGAGATTAAATTCTCTTGCCAAAAAGGGACCACCGAGCGAACGGCCCTTTAAATAGAGTAAGAGCGACCCTTGCGGTCGTTGACCTATTTGGACCCAGACGTTCGTTCGGGTCGAACAGACTGATAGTCTGCCGTCGTTCGAAAAGATAAATTTAGTTACGTCCTTCCTTTCGACTCTTCCTTCCTTGAGTCTGGACGTAACAGTCTGCTTAGACGAAGATTCTCCATTACTCGTGTTGGAATTAATGGAAACTGATCTGCAAAAATATTTGAGAGAGTATCGAATATTACAACCTTCTGATTTACATGCTTTGCGTTTACAAGATTTTCTCGCTATGTGCGAAGATGTTGCGCGAGGTTGTTGTTATTTGGAAGAGCTGCGCTTTGTGCATAGAGATCTCGCGTGCCGAAATTGTTTAGTGTCTGCGAGAGATCGAGAGAATCGTATCGTCAAAATCGGTGATTTCGGACTTGCTAAAGATATTTACAGAGATGACTATTATCGCAAGGTAAATGCAATTAATTAAAAAAGATGAAACTTTTTGAAAGTGTATTTTTATATTTATATTTTTGCGTCTTTATAATATTATATATTTTTACGTCGAATTAAAATTTAAAAGAAACAAAAACTATATACGTATATAATAATTTGAATAAAAGATTTAACTTCGTTAAAATTATATTTTAGGAAGGAGAAGATCTGCTTCCTGTTCGCTGGATGGCACCGAAATCCCTAGTGAACGGAATATTTACTTCTCAGAGCGATGTTTGGTCATTCGGAGTACTAATGTGGGAGATTACATCATTGGGTGAGCAACCTTACTCTACAAAATCTAATCTCGAAGTGATAAGTTACGTACGCGAGGGAGGCAAGTTGCAAATGCCTCTTGATTGTCCATCCTCATTATATCAGTTGATGCAGCGTTGCTGGGGTGTAGCGAATGCCAGACCAAATTTTAAACTTTGTCTGAACAATATTATAGAGTTAAGAAGTGACGCAGAATTGCATCCAATATGAATATTATCTAGCCGGCACAATTAATTAATGATTTGAACATGTGTATATTAAAGCGAAACAAATTTTTACAAATCTATTTGAGATATTTGAAAATATGTCTGTATTATATGTCTGTATATACATATATGTCTGTATGTAAATTGGTCATTGTCATTTCATAAGCTTTCATTTTATAATAAATATTTCCCTTTGTAACATCTGGCTTCTTTTTTAGTATCGATGTAAAATTTGCAATATAGCTCATTATTTTGGTGTTGGAACTTTAAAAAGATAACATAATTTTTTTCTAACATTTCTCTCTATTTTAGTTTTCTTTTATATTATAGTTACTTTTCTTCAAAATATGTCTCGCGCTGCTCTCCTACTATTTGCCATGTAATCATATGATTATATGTTGAAATGAGATAAAAATGAAATTTTCATGATAAGATACTTTAAATTTTAAAATATCGTATATTATGCTCAGATATCTGTTTATGTTTATTGAAAGATCAGTAAAACACACATCAAGGACTTTGAAAGTTGTTGACAAAATTCTATAACTTTAATTGAAATTAATAAAAATTATAAAAATATCTACACATATTTCAAGCAATATAATCAATATTGTTATATTATTAATAATACTCAATTTATCTTTCTTACACATAAAAAAATACGGAAAATAAGATTTTTCACATTTTTCCTTATATACTGTATATTTTAATTTTTTCTATTAAAATTGTTAAATTGTAAATTGTTACATTAATATTTATATAAAAGAGCTTAATGTAATTTTGTTTTAAATAAAGAATTGAGCGCAATATAATTTTAAAAGTAATATAGAAGGATAATTATAAATTAAAAAATGGTAAAATTCAATATATGTATATTAATATATGTATTTATTTTTTGCAATAATCCCTTTATAAAAAAAGACGAAAGATGTTAAGTCGATTCTCATGAAAGCCTCGAAGTATTGTTGCTTCTTTTTCGCAATGCTAATTGGCTGTCTCAATTCACGTTGTGCGTTATATTTGTAGCATCAAGATTATCAGCTGATAACTGTCAGAATATTAACAGAGTTTTAAATATTGTAACATATTATTTAAAACATATGATTATTTTATTTTATTTTATTTTGGACTAACTTTAAAACTGCTAATCCTCGCGACAACCTCTCTCTCTCTCTCTCTCTCTCTCTCTCTCTCTCTCTCTCTCTCTCTCTCTCTCTCTCTCTCTCTCTCTCTCTCTCTCTCTCTCTCTCTCGATGCTATGAATATAACGTACGACGCAAATCGAGGCAGCTAATCAACATCGCGAAAAAGAGACAACAATATTTGCGAGAATCGACTTAACATGCCTTTTTTAGAAAGGGACTAGAACGACACAAGCGCGATTCCTCAATTTTATGTTAAAGAGAATGATACAGAAATCAGCTGATAACTGTCAAAAATATTAACAAAGTTTAAAATTGCTAATTTCTATCAAAAAATATAAATAAATCTTTTCGTCAATAAAATCATAATTAATCTCGACGTTGTGATTATCTCGATTATCAAAAGATTCTTATAGAAAATTCTATTTTTTTGTTCGCACTTTCTGTTTTAGATTTAAATACTGAATTTTTATGCATTGCATAATTATTTAATATATATTTTTTATGTGTTGATTGCAATACATGCATGAAAATATGTGAATTAATTATGCAATGCATAAAAATTTGTTATTAAAATCTTTAACAGAGAACAAAAGAAAATAGAATTTCTTAGAAGAATCTTTGATCAAAATATCTGCGTTTCTATTAGATTCGCGCGTCTGTTCATATCCATCACGCTGCACGTCTCGCGCGAGACTGACCGCAAGACTTTGAGCAGCGGTATCGCCAAACGCAGCCCATAGGTCCACTACGCTGCGCGTTTCGCGAGACTGACGATGACGATCAGTCGAGACTCGAGATCGAGGAATCAGTCTCGCGCGAGACGCGCAGCGTGACGGACGTATAGCTGCGCTTGGCGATACCGCTGCTCTGTCTTGCGGCTTGCGGTCAGTCTCGCGCGAGATGTGTAGCGAGATGGATGTGTACAGACGCGCGAATTTAATGGGAGCGCAGATATTTTGATCGAAAGTTTCTTGTAAAAAATTCTATTTTTTTTGTTCTCTGTTAAAGATTTAAATAATAAATTTGTATGCATTGCACAATTAATTCACATATTTTTATGCATGTATTGCAATTAATGCTTAAAAAAATATATTAATTAATTATTTATTAATTATGCTGTGCATTAAAAATTTTATATTTATATAATGAACAGAAAGTGTTAACAAAAAAATAGAATTTTCTACAAGAATCTTTTAATAATCGAGATAACCACAACATCGAGACTAATTACGATTTTATTGACGAAAAGATTTATTAATATTTTTTGATAGAAATAAGCTACTTTAAACTCGGTTATTATTTTTGACAGTTATTAGTTGATTTCTATCAAAAAATATTAATATAGGATAAAGTATTATCAACATTACTACTTTAATTTTTATAACATATTATTACTTAAAAATTTAATTAGCAAATTAACGCTTTAGTAATATTTTTTGACAGGAATCAGCTGATTAAAGCGTCAATTTGTTAATTAAATTTTTAAATAATAATATGTTTTAAGAATTAAAATAATAATTTGTTTTAAATAATATATTATGGTACTTTAAACTCGATTAATATTTTTTGACAGTTATTAGTTGATTCTGTCAAAAAAATATTATTATTTTAATAATTATTCTCTTTAATATAAAATCGAAGAATGACGCGCTTGTGTTGTTCTAGTTTATAATAAATTATATATTTCTATAATATAATATAATTGAAAATATATGCATGCGCGAGTGCTTGTTTATGTTAATTTTCATCTGCGAATTCTAAAAATTGTTCGACTTCCTTTGGAAATTTGCAGTGTTTTTTAACTTTTTTCTTCTAATAACGCAATATATGGATCTGAGCTTAAAAGCTCTCTTTTAAAAAGATCTTCATTACTGTCTCGTTTACTGGATTTCTTTGTGTGATGCTCATGATAATATCTGATATCTTTATTGTAAGCAGCCTCAAGAGTCTCCTTTGAAAGTTGGTCGACGAATAATATAAATTTTTTTTCAGTCCCTAAACTAAGTTGTCAACATTTTTGCTTTTATAGATCAGTTTTTTAAGTAAATAAAATTCTATTGCTTAATTGTTAAATATAAATTCTTTTTTATGTAATCGCTCTTTTACAAAGTTCCAGTTTCCCGAAACAAAATCCTGAAAATGCCTCTGTTCCTAAGATAATTCATTTTGATACAAAACTTCGTATTGCAAAATAATTAATTATAATTTCAGACAAAAATTATTTCACAAAAAAGTCGTTTCTAATCAAGGTGGTAATCATCGATATTTTCTTTTCAATATAAAAACGGATTTTTTAAATATTTAATTATACAAACAAAGATTAAATTAATATTTTAAAAATATAATGTTTCAATTTTAAAATAGAAATCGTTGAATTTGTAGAAAATCATTCATGCAATATTGCTCGATTGCTATCAAACTATGAAAGTAACACTCGCTGTTTATTTTGTTTTTTCTACTTGTATCTTGTCTTTATGTGATCTAATTATTTATTCTGTCTTCTAAATTCCGTCTTGCGACTTGTCTGATTTGCAATTTCTGTGAATTCCAGATTATTTTGACAGTATAATATACAAAGTTGTTGAAAGCGTTTAAATCAGCTGATTAAAGCGTTAATTCGCTAAATAAATTTTAAAATAATAATCTGTTATAAAAACCAAAATAAAAATGTTGTGAAAAATATGTTATAATATTTTAAACTCGATTAATATTTTTTTGACATGAATAGAATACCTACAAGCAAACTAAACTTGCCAATTATTTATAGCATTAACTATACTTCGGGACAATATTTGTCTGCATCTTTTAATTTAAACATTTGACCATCAACCCAGCGAGAAATGATTGGTCGAATCGATGTCAATTTGATCACGATCGATTCGATCACGATTTCTCACTGGAAAGAGCATGTTATAATCATTTGCATGTATCAAAAAATCACTTAATGAATTACTGTTCCTTTTAAAAAATAGTCTATGATATGTGTGAGGCTGTATATAATTTTAAATATACCTTATGCACTTCTATTACTTTTTTCACGAAGATTGTAAATATAAATATTTTTTTATTTTAAATGTAGAGCAGTGCAATTAAAAAATTGAAACTCTTTGTGAACAGTTTCTACGAATAATTATATTTTATATATATGTATATATATATATATATATATATATATATATATATATAGTTTCGTCGAAACTGTACACAGAGAGAAATTTTCTCTTAGAATTTACCTTTAATCATGATAATCGCGGGACAATATGGGATGGAAAGATTTTTATGAGAATTTTTCTGATTAATATGTATCACAATAAAAAAAAATAATATCTATTACAATGAAATATAAAATATGTTTGATTAATTTTACTAAAAGTATAGTAAAATTAATCAAGCATATTTTTAAAATTTTTTCATACCATATTGTCTCACGATTACCATGATTTTCTGGGGTAAATTCTAAAGAATGTAAATTCTAAAAGAAAATTCTATCTGTGTTAGAAAAAATAACTGTTGGAAATAACATTGATTGTGAGGATATCATCGAACATGCAGAGCGAAATGAATCATACAGAGCGCAGCAAATAAAGCATGATCAGTCTAATCTGCGAAGTCAGTTACGATTGTGATTGCCATGAAAAAAGACAACGTTACGCGTCATTTGATTCAAATACTGTCATATAAACGTCACACAACAATATGCACATATAGTGGATCCTAAAAACATGCGTAGTATACAATATGCATAAAAAAAGTAATCATAATTTTCTATATTTTAGTGAAACAAAAAATATGACAAATATCAACGTGGATAATATTTTATGCTTGAATAGCGGTGAAAGTGACAGAAAATTTATAATTCTATAATTTTCGGATTGCTTATAAATTGTTCGATTATATTTTTATTGATTATCTATTTACGAAATATTAAAAGAAATTACAACAAAGATAACTTATTATTTTGGATACAATCAAGTGAATACGTGTCGCTTCATATTTATTTTTGTTATTGGTTCCCATCAAAAAATTATAAGAATTACTATTTACTAGAATATTGTGATTGATCATAAAAAGATATATTAAAATGTATTGGAAGACAATAACGCGATTCGCAAACTAGATTCTAAAGAATTCATCGAGCACATAATAAAGTATCGAGTCGATTAAATCAAATCTGAATCATCCATAGAATAAAAAAAACAATACTAGTGATTAAAAATTGAGCGCAAACATTCACCAAAGGAAGAGATTATTATGTTTAAGATGAGATTATGCGTTTTATTGAAAAGTTTAATGCTGCTGAAAGCAGCTATCGCGATTTTGACAAAGAATCATACTACCGTTCCGGACAACCTTTTCACGCAGGTAAGAGATTTCTTTCGCTTCATTAAAAAACAATTAAATGTTATTACAAGTAATAGTGCAGTTTATTTGAGTAACTAAAACGTGTAATATAATAATATTACATACTGTAATAAAATAAAACTATAATAAAATAAAACTATACAAAAATTAAAAAGTATGATGCAATGCGAAAGGATGTACACAGGTTGTCTAAAAAGAAACCGAACTTTTGCTGTCCGAATGATACTAGTCGCGCCATGTAGTTGTAATGGGAAAAATTTAACAGCTTGAAAGTTATATTATCAATCATGCACAATAGCATTTGAATCGGTTCAAAACAGCCCGTTGTTTAGCGCGAAATATAAGAAATGTTTCGTGACCCTCGTCACAAAACCGCTAGAACCGATAGAACAACGCATCAACATTAAGTTCTGCGTGAAACTAAAGAAAACTTTTACCGAAACGTTTACGTTACTAAAACAAGTGTATGGGGATAACTGCCTATCCCATACACAAGTTTACGGCTGGTTTACTCGATTCAAAAACGGCCGGGAATCAATTGAAGACGACCCGAAAAGTGGTCGTCCGAAGACGTCAACTACGGACACTAACATTGAAAAAGTGCGTCAAATATTGGGCGAGCATCCGAATGTGACCTGTAGAATATTGGCAGAGGAGTTGGGAGTGTCCAAGGACGCCAAAATTAAAAATTCCAATGAAAGGGACACGTTACAAGGTGTAAACGACCTCTTCCTTGTTCGTTCTCACTCCCACTCACCCGCTATCACTCGCTCTCTCATTCTCTCTCTTTCTGACTTCACACGCATTCTCGCTCCCCTTTTCCCACGGCCGTGACCCACAAATCACGGGCTATCTCTCTTTTTTTTTTTTTTTTTTTTTTTTTTTTTAACGTGTGGGAAATGCTTTATGCATACCCGCGCCCCTCGGGAAAGGGAACGCGGGTTATGTGGGACTTCCCTCCACAACGCACTTGACTGTTGTGCGTGGCTTCATCGAGGTACCCACTAAAACCCACACGACGACCTACTCGGGCGTTGCAGGGAGCCCCCGGGAATCTGGCAATTGCACTACTTCCGGAGGCCCCCCGCCCTGTTCTGCCAGCGGGAGTCTCCGCTTGTAACTGCGGAGACTCCCGGCCCCTCGCCGTAAATGGCTCGGCGAGGGGGGGTTCAACCCTTGTTGTTGTGGCGCAAAGGGGTCGCACCTTCACGCCACGCCCTCCCGGGGGAAATTGTTCCCCAGGGGGCGGGATCGGGTCTCGAGTTTCCCGCTCGAGGCCCGATCCCCATCTCCCTATGCGGCAGGCTTGCCGCAAGCCTGCCGCATAGGGAGGTATTATCTTCCTCTACTTCCTGAGAGATTTACTTTCTCTCTCGTCCCGCGAGGCCGCACTATGAGGGGAATCCAGCGCCCCCCTCCTCGACCTCTTCCCCCGGGTCTCGGGGGGTGCGCGGGGTCCTGCCGCCGGGCTCGTCTTCTCCTCCTTCTCCTAACCGGCCCGCCGTCGTCCTCCTCGCTGCTTCCCTCCCTTGGAGCCCTCTCCCGCTCCCTTTCGGCCTCCTCCTTCTGCTTCATTACGTCGCTGCAGAAGGAGGAGACCGCCCTCCAGGACGGGCTATCTCTCTGAGGTAACTAGGCCAACCAAGGAGCAACACATCAATCATCGTGCGCACATGTCGTCTCTCAAAGGATCTCGCTATCATCGTCTCAGTATTTCGTTTCCGGTTACCTCGAGCAGTTCTCTCTCGGCTAAACGTGAACATAAGTAAGCGAACGGACAAAACAGTGATATCAGAAAACTCTATAACGGACCAGTGCTATCTCTCGGACTCTCTATCTCCACGGAACTATTCTAGAATCTCTCATAGTGACCACGAACAACGACAAATGAATCTCAATCAACCCACACAAGTGCTGCGTGATCCGCGGTGCGGCCATTACCGGTCCCGTTTAACGGCACGTGTATCAAGAACAATCGGACTGCTCACCTTCAAAACTGTGATTAATTGCCAAAGACATTTATTATTTTGAGGTACATTGGCAGCAGGCCAGTATTATTTTTGTCTCCATTTAATTATATTGTTGAGTGAAACATCGCCTTTTTTGTTTGAGTGGTTTCTGCCCATATTTCCGCCTCACTCCAACCAACCAGAATTCTCACCGGACTTTTATTTCAACACAAGGACATTTCCGAGATTAAGGCCGCCGTGACCGCAGTATTGAACAAGATACCGAAACAGAAGTTGGAAAGGTCTTTCAAAATGCTCATTACTCGTTCTGAACGATGTATTGATGCAGAGGGAGCTTATTTTGAATAAAGAAACGTATTTATAAAAACACTTCTTGAATTTTTTTTTTCTACAGCAAAAGTTCGGTTTCTTTTTAGACAACCTGTGTATAAAGCTTGAAAATTTTATTTTGTTTATAAATGGATGTATAATATAGTACAAAGTTAAACTTAATTAAGATAAAATATTAAAATTTGACTGTATTATGTTTGTGTTTCTATTGCTATTTTTTAGAATAATAATTATTAATATTAATAAGATTTTCTGTTAATTTATCACTATTTTGATACATACATACATACATACATATATGACACTTGAATTGAGTTTTATGTGATTTTTCATTAATTTGTAAAAAGATCTTATTTACTTTATTAAATATTTATAATTATTTAATGATATAATAAGACTTGTAAATTAATTTTTATTTAGCTAAACTAATTCAAAGAGTCAGCGTCATTTTGATGTGTCAAGGATAGTTGCATTTGTGCTATATACATATAAAGGAATCTCGACTATATTGGTATAATAAAATTCAAATTGTATCAATTAACTTTATAGGGCCAATAGTTAAATGAATAATATACGTAACAGCAATTACTAGCTACTCGCTCAAAATACATGTATATGTATTGTGACGTGATCGTCACGACGCGCGTCCGCTCCAGCCTAATCACGGGGCAAAAAGCCAAGCGGTCACGCCAATCGCGAGAGAGCGAGAGAAAGAGAGAACGAAACCGGAAATCCCAGAGAGACTGAGCGAAGCATTCTCAATTATTATTAATTCGCGTGTATTTTACTTTATTTTTGGGAGCTTGACCGAGAGAGAACATTATCGACGGAGAGAGAGAGAGAGTGGTGTTGGCAGGAGAGAAACTGCCGCGGTTTGAGAGATTAGCGAGACGAACATACAGCCGAAAAACAACAAGAGCTGACCTTCCGAACAACCAGGAAGGAAGCAAATACAGCGCGTCACCAAGGAATTCGGCCTTGGCGATCTACTGACAGGAGATCCAGTGAGGCGCCCGACAATAGGCGCAGGAAGGGCCCGAGACCGGGAGGATAAATTCCCACCCGCGAGTTATCGCTCCGTCGGATACTGGACGCAAGGCCGCCGTGTGGAAGCCCGCGGCGCGAGATCGCGAGGGCCTCAAAATCCCGCACAAATACCGCGCGGATAAAAATGTTTGGTCACTATCGCGAGGGGTGCTGTGAACCCCCGTACGGTTTTGCTAATCTCGCGCGACGACAGTAGACGGCACGGCGCCGTAATTGGTTATCGCGTACGCACCCCGCGTGCGCAGAATTGATCCAGTTGTCGATTTCGGGCCGATAGATCCGGCAGATTGGTGCGACCACTCATCCTTGTTAGACGTGTGGCGAGCTAAGATCTTTTTTGACGAGAAAGACGAACTCGAGAGGGACCAAGTCGAAGGGGGAAGTACCGGTGAGGCTATCCTTCCGTAAGCGTATCGAATAATTATCACGTCTGTCACGGTGTTAATCCGAGTCTCGTCCGTTCTGACGCGATTAACTCGTTTAGTGAAGTTTTGTCGCGTGAGCTCTGCCCTATTCGGGAGACTATTTGGTGTAAGAGCAATCGACGTCAAGCGGCGAGTACTTTCGCGCATTCGGGCAAGTGAATCATATTAACGCGAAATCTTCGTCTCTCTGGGATTCGGTTGTATGGGTCGCGTCTCGTAGTATATAGTTGTCGCGCCCTTGTATAAGATATTCTATTGTGTATGCCTGTTGCATATCAGCGTGGTGTGATTTACCCGGTTGTGTCCGGAAGTCGTTATTGTGTGAACTTCGTCGCGATAGATCCGAAATTAATAAAGAGAGAGCTTACTGCGCGACCACCGGCGAGCGCGTACGAGAGAGAGTGCGAGCGAGAAAGCGAACGCAATCGAGAACGCGAGTGCGAGAGAGAAAGCGAGGGGAAATTCCGGCGCCCGCGTTTCACCCGTGAATTTCGCCCGTCGGATCGCGACAAATACATTGTTCCAAAGATTGTATCACTCTCCAGTCTCGTCGCCGAGCCGAACTTCCGATTGTTCGCGATCTAAGAGTCAGTTCGTTAAATGTCTATCTGTAGAGTCGCGGCTATTCTCTCGGAATTTTCTAGCATATCGATGCGCGGATTTCGGACTTAAGCTTGTCGCGAATATACTGCTGTGTTCAATCGTCGAAATATTTTCTTTTGTATAGGATTTTGGTTTACACTGTCGTTTATATTATCTTTTGTCTTTATATTCTTTTTTGGTATTTTAGTATTATAGTTTCCAATTATCTCTTTTGTTATATTACTTATTTCATTTATTACAGTCAGAGTATTATAATTTTCTCTCATAGTTATTTCCATTACTTTGGTTTATAATAAAATTCATTATTTTGCTTTGCTCAACTAAATCGTGTACCGATTTTCTTTCGTGCTGTCCAATTAAACGTCTGTGTCGTAATTTCTGTGTCCTTCATAATTTCGTTAGAGTAATTTCGGCAACCACACCCTGCCCCTCTGCCGTTAGGCGAGCTAGTCAGCCCGTAGCGGGATTCCCGGCCAAAATTTTGCGTTTGTTTCGCGATTTGTGATTTGACGCATGAAAGACCGCGTCTGGCGCCCAAAACTAGCTTCTCGCGAATATCACGGCTGGCGTTCTGCTGCGGCACGCGCGGAACGACCGCGATCTTAGTTCCCGCCGCGTGAAACATTAGAAACCCCTGTGTTTTGACGACGGCCAAGCTCCGTTCTTCCGACTCTTAGTCGAGTCGGGAGAAAAAGTCGTCGCAGTATATAATATTCATAGTATATCCATTTAAATAGTTATATGTAGAATATGTACATATTCTTATATGTATATCGTGGTAATGTCAGTCGAAAGTTTATGGTATCGTGTTTTCCAGAATTTGTTTGCGTTAAAAGATATAATAATAATCAAAAAGAATTTTGACAAGATTTTAAGTACAAAAATTTATATAATTTGTATAATCACACATATACACATAAAAGACAATATTTTAAACATTTTTATTGTTGAAATACAAACATTATTGAAATTTTAATCATAACTGACGGATTATTAAAAAATAAACTCGCTTGTTTTAAAAAGTTAACTAACAATCGCAAAAAGACTAAATCATTAGCTATAACTATCAGCAAAATTGCTTCAGGAATCGAAGAGAGTAACATTTTCATATATCATTTGTTAAAAAAGAAACGATTATGAATGCTTATTAAATAATCTATATTTCTGCCTATTCTGCGTGACTTTCTTTTTAATATAAGAATCATGTTTGATATTTCACAAGAAAATATGTTGAAAAATAATAAGAATAAATATTTTAGAAATAAAATTACATAACATTTCACACATTATAAATAAGGAATCGAATTATAAATAAAAATATCAAGCTAATATTATTACAAAACAAAAAATGTTATGCTTATTTTAGTTATTTCGACATATATGTTATTTTTTATGATAATGTTATTTATATGTATTTCTATATATATATTTTATTTATCATTAAAGATACCGTGAAATTTCTGTCCTAGCTGCCTTATTTATTTTTTTTATATGTTGTATTTTATTAAGGATATTCCAGTGCCCGAAAACAACAATCATCTCATTTTACAAAATCTCCAGCCGGATCACAATTATTCTGATAGCGTGACTATAAAAAATGAAGTCGATGAAGTCGATGAAGTTACATTTGCAAATATGTCCATGAGCCCAGAATTTATTGGTAAGATGCAATGAATATATAGAACGTTAATAAATAATTAACAAAAAATTTGCAAGTTGTAAGTATAATGTAAATTCAAGAAAGAGTGAAAATTCAATTTAAAAAAATATCAAACTATTTTCTAATAGCAAAGATAATATAAAATTCATTCTCGAAAAGAGAGAAAAAAATGTATACACTATATGTAACATAAAGCAAAATTTAGATAACACCATCAATTTCATTATTTTTCTTGTGTTTGTTTTAAATCAGTCGCAAATAATATACTTCTGATTTGTGAATCAATAGGAAATTTTAGAAAAGTGTTTAGCATTTTATTGCAAGGTTTTTTGATTATAACTTAGCAATTACTTTTATAACATAAGTCTTAAAACACATACACAAAGGTTTTATGTTATTTCATTATTTTAAAAACTTGTTATATTAATTTTCTAATATATGTTTTTTTTTTAATTTCATGTTAAATTATTTTTTTTTTTTTTTAATTTACCAAGATAATCAACTTAAATATATTAATATGTACCATCTTAAAATCTCTAGGAAAAATTCCGAGCGAGCCAAGAGCATTCGTAGAGTTCAATGGATTTCTAAATGAAAAAATTAACATTTCTGTGACGTTCAGGTGAAGAATCTAAGTTTTTAGTCTATATCCTTTCGTTCTTTAAAATTTAACATAGACATATACAAATATTAATTCTGTTAAAAAATTATTAAATATGAAATAGCTAAAATTTGTCTTACAGATGGAACCAACCTGAATTTGCAAACAAAGTGATACAAGGATATACAGTGCAATGTTGGTTCATCGAAAACTACGAAAAGATTCAAATCTGTGACGACAAAACTATTTTAACTACAATGGAGTGCACAGAGTATAATCTAAAACCTAATACAACGTACTATTTTCGAGTACGAGCGCATACTATAGCTGGTCCTTATATAGATTTAATGAACGTATCAACGATGCACGAAAATCCGATACCTCAATTATTGATTACAATGGATAATATTATTGCAATATGGGATCTGGATTCAAGAACCTACGTCAATCTCTTTATCCTTAATAGCTATGTTAATGCAATAGATGTGGCTTATTCTATAGCAGAACATAAAATTTATTGGATCCAGTCGATTCCTAATGATGAGTATAAGTATATACAAGATTTAATGATAAGGGATATGAATAAAAATAATATTACAAAAATAACTAGTTTAGAAGAAAATGCACACTCCAATCTCTGCATCGATTGGATAGGAAGAAATCTATATTGGATGGAATATGACGACTCACGAAATACATTATAAAGCTGGACTTAACAATGTGGCAAATTGGCATAGTCAAATATGATAAGATCTTGAGCAGAAACACTCTTTATTTAACTATACAGCCGTCTGTGGGGTACGTTAACTTTAATTCACTTGAAAAAATAAACACTTTTGTGTCTTTCAGTTAAGAATTTATATTATTTTCTAATTTTGCAGTAATATACTATGATTTTGTAATAAAGATATAAAGAATCATAAAATCATTAATATAAAATTGTAAGAACTTAAGTTTATTATTTTTTTAACTTCACGTTTAAAACTATGTTTTATAATACACATATATAATAATATATATATTTTCCAGATTTTTATACTGGATAGATAGGCCATCAGTTAGGCAGTATGCAATAATGAAATCAGATCTTGACGGAAAAAATGTGCAATTTATTTTAAAAACCAATATAACCTTTTGTCCATCCAAAATGTCAAATGCGTTAAATCATTATATGAAGATTGACACTATAAATGCAGAGGAGCCGCTAATATACTGAATAAATAAACATGAATTAATTGTGGTGAACATTAAAATAAATAAATGTAATTCAATTTCAATCGCTGAAATTGGCACGAAGTTTTCGCCATATTTTATAATTGAAAAACAAATATTTATGTAAATAGACGTAATGTAAATACATCAAGTACTCATCTTTATGCTTTAAAAAAGAAGTATGCACTTGTCAACAGTGAAAAAAACGCATCTAAACACGTGCAAATAATAAAAAGCACGGATTACTTTACTCCCATGATATCGTTTGGTAAATCATTCTCCTTACAACCATATCCTCGGAAGGAATGCCTTATACCTGATGAAAAAATTTATAATATTACAATAATAAAAATAACAGCGAACAGTATTGTTTTGAAATTTAATACGACAAAATCGACTCGCAAGCACAAATGCAAAAACAACGTACCAACTACTTATTACATCATCTATGTAAGCTGTTTGAATAATAACCTTGATAACAAGCTCGATGAATTCTATATGCAGTCACACGAGCGCAATTATGAAATTCAGAATTTAACACCGTTTACAAAATACAAGCTGAGGCTAGCTATGAGCAATTTTTACTTCGATCAATTATCGATGGACCTGCAATTCCGATCGGAAGTAATACTGACAACTAACGTGAGCAAACTCAATGCACCGGAAAATGTAACGGTTCAGGTTTTGACGCCCACTACAGCGGCAGTTTATTGGATGCTACCCACGAAACTGAGTTGTGCGACAGTAACTTATAGAGTATATTGGGAAACAATTAACTCGGTGAACAGCACGCAACCGATAGAAAAACCATTTATTAATAATAAAGTAGACAACAAATTTTTTACAATAATCCAATCGTTGCTGCCAAAACAGAAATACTTTGTATATGTACGTATGTATCCAGCTAAAACTACATCGATCTCTATAATGACAGTTTGTTCAAAACCGTGGACACGTACTCGGAACCGAACAATATAACTTTGAGCGAAGTTAGCATAAACAATATGAATATTTCGTGGATTCCTAGCGTAAGTCTGACGATACATTATATACTAGAATACAAAAATGATGCGATGAACCATGGGGTCCTTATCTCTGCTGACACACACACACACACACACACACACACACACACACACACACACGCGCGCGCGCGCGCGCGCGCATCACGCACACATTTAACATTGACGTACACATACACCATACACATGATGTGCAAAATCCGACCGAGCAACCTTCCCGTGGTGCACATTGGATAACGCGAATGCTGGCGGTATTGCTAAAAATCTTTCAAAATGAGGTGACTTTGAAATGCGATAACTCGGCTCCTAGGCATGATAGAGCAATGTTTCTTGTGGCATTTTAAAGGGAAGGGTTCCTACTTCAAAGCCAATATGGTGGCATTTATGGTTCCATCCCTGCTTTTTCCATGGACAACTACAAAGTCAAGAAATTTTCAGAGTTTTTTCACCATCTGATTTTAAGCCTCGCACGAAAAACAGTTCGATGAGACGAATAATGCTACATTACCCACTTTAAAGTTGAGGCTTCACCCGTTAAAATGCACCCAGAAACATTATTCTACGATCTCTCTAAGCTTCTTAAAAATCATCCAATTTTGCAAGTTTTAAAGCGCTCCCCTAATTGTTTTGCGTAGTATATATATATATACATATATATATATATATATATATGTATATGTATATACATTTTTAAGTTTGTATAATTTAATTTTAATTTTTTCTAAGGTTCTGTGTTCAAATGTTTGATGAAAGAATAAATTTAGAAATTTACTTACATTTACAGTATAAGAAATAGTAACAAATGTTAACTGTAGAGTCACCAGACAATAATTAAAAATGACGAAGATTAAATCGACCAATTCTGGCAAAAATGAACTTTATTAATTCACGACGTTTCGACCGTAGATTTCGGTCCTTATCAAGTGCTATGATACAAAAATATATACAATTATGAAACCAAAAATTAAAAAGTCACGCTAAATTATTTCACAATTTTTTACACATTTTGCAACATACCTGTGTTCTTAAGACATTAGTCAAATAAATAAGTTATTCGATGTACAGAAGATAACATGTTTAAATAATTAGAGAAGAGAAACGACTGTGTTGTATATGATAGAAATGATGAGTAATCTAGGAACAGAACCGAGACCCCTTATACGACCTTTATTACTTTATCATAAATATTATTTAAATTCTCCGTATCTGTTTGTAAGTTGATTGTTTCGTTGTGTTTTTTAATATAGAACATCTCAGCAATTTCTCTTTTCTTGACAAATTTTTCATTATGTAAAATAATTGGATCTAACCAATTAAACTCATGACCACATTCCAATTTATGTTTACTAATTACAGAATGATTGCTAACGTGTGCTTTGATATTATTAAAATGTTCTTTCAACCGAGTACTTAAATGTCTCTTAGTTTGACCAATATAAATTGAAGGACAATTTTCACAATTAATTCTATAGACGACCTCCGTTCTATTTTTTATAGGTATTGTGTCTTTAACCCGTCTAATCACTGTATTCAGTTTTTTCGGTATGCTAAAAACCGTGTTAGGCCTATATCTCGTAACAATCTAGCGATATTTTCACTAAGATCTCTAACGTATGGTATCTGTATATAATCATGTTCTTTGTTACTTAGGATGTCATTATCACCGGTTTGATCAACATTACTACGTTTCTTAAGTATATTTAATCTATCGCTAACAAACTTATTAATAATATTCCGCGGGAAACAATTATTAGACAAAATCAATTTAACGATGTCAATATTCTTTTTATGGAATTGATCGTCAGATAGTAAAATTGCGTGATCCACTAGGCTAAAAATCGTATTTTTTTATGTATAAATGGGTGATTCGAATGATAATTGATGTATCTACCAGAGCAAGTAGGTTTCATAAACCAGTTAGTCATGAGTATGTTATAGCCCTAAAAGCTATAACTATAATTGTTAAAATCACTTAATATAATTATTATTATTTTGTATATATTACACAAAAATAAGTAAGACGCATGCTTGCAAAAGCGCTGAGGCAATAAGAATTTCGACAAGCATACGAAATCCGAAAAACGAGACTAACGCTGAGTAAGCACTGCGCTAATTAAGAAATTACCAAAATCGCAAGCAAAGCGTTCCATTAACCTCCTTCGCTTGCGACTAGTAACCCAATTATTAGATATAAAAAGGACCCTAAGACAACTCTCGAGGTCCCAGTCAAGCTGTAGTAAAGCGCAAGTACGTTAATACCAAACCACGACACGATTGTGCACAAGTGATCTACGCAACAACTGTGTAAGCATACTTTAATTTGCGTCATCCCAAGACGCTCATATACTTTGTACAACTGACTATTTATATTAAATATATTGTGAGACCACAAACGGGAGTGAAATTCCCCCTGACGTTCCCGAGCTTCCTAGTTCTAATTCGGTAACGATCCCTTATCTATCCTGTGCCTCACAAGGGCATAACATAATTTGGTGGCAGCGGTGGGATATACCGAAGGATCGTCTTGTGACAAGGAGTGACAAATACTTCCGAAAATCAGTTGACAAAATCAATCACGAGAACTGACACCGTTAGTGATAAAACAGTGAACGTACGAAACGCCGAGAGCCATCGCCGTAAAAACGACGACCAACACCGTGGGACCACCATTGACGAGACAGCACCGCCAAGCTGCAGACCGCCACAGCATCCACGGAACCTGGGACCACCACACCAGCCGCTGATACGAAATACATCGAAAATGCGAGCTGCACTACTGCTGTAAGTGCGAAACTAACTATTATAAAAATACTCTTGTAAGGGAGAAACCCCTCTAGCGTCGAGAAATAAGCCCGAAGTTACTCAATGTCGGAACGACCTAAAAAACGCGTCTCATTTAAGCCACGATTCTGGAGCGGACCAGCTCAACTTAATCGTAGATTCGGTTCCGTAACACCCGTACAAGTAGCCGAGGAAGCGGTACGCGACATTCGCGATAACGTACGCACAAATTTAGATAGACGTTACTCGGACGCTAGCTCACCAGAAGTAGGTGCCGAACCTATCGAGGAAAACGTACGTCCTTCTAATTTAGACGAAGGAAGACGCCCCTCGGATCGCGCGTCTTCCGAGCGAATTTCGGTTAGGAGAAACTATTCCCCCGTATCAGTCGACGATAGCGTTTTAGGCACGCAAAGCGAGGACGACATGAGACGAAACCCTCCGACGCGGAATGCCCCCCCTGAAGATGTCGACAGGGAAATCGAACGCTTACGATCAATAATCGACGGTAATGCCGCCGCGTGTTATGCCGATGCCGGACGTCCAGTTTTCAGTCCAAAAAACGACCTACTTATTGAACTCATACAAGGGCAACGCGAAATGCGGAACGAAATAGACCGATTACGCACCCAGATACGGGACCAGCCCACGAATAACCGAGAGACACAACAAACGTCGAACCGACACCAATTAGAAAATGCGCGAAATACAGACCGTGACCTCGACACGACCTATACGTACGGAAGATCAGGAAACGACGTGAGGAACCGACGAAGTCTCCCTTCAAGGTATCTGGCCCTAAAGGAAGCACGCGCCATGATCCCCGAATTCAATGGGACGCCTCATAAACTCAAAAAATTTTTAAATGCATGTACTTACGCCATGAAAAAAATTCACCCCGAGGACGAAGAATCCTTAATTCAAGAGGTCTTATTCACAAAACTAGACGGAAAAGCCATGCAAGACTTTGAAACGCACGATATTCAAACATTCGAAGAATTAAAGGAACAATTAGAGTCATGCTATAAATCCAAACGCAGCACGACGAGCCTACAATTAGAGTTCAATTCACTAAAACAACAACCAAACGAAAGCACACAAGAATTCGGTCAACGCGTCGACCTATTAGCAATGAAACTATACGACTCAATAACTGAGGGAAAGGGCTACACCCCGGAAAATAAATGTGGAATACAGCAAACCATAAAGGAACAAGCACTAATAAATTTCCAAATAGGGTTACGCCATGACCTTAAAATCCTCGCACGGGCGCAACGCTTTAAAACTCTACAAGAGGCAATAACCGGCGCCGGCGAAGACGAAAAACTCCTCGAGACCCCTAGGGCCGCGGATAAGCAAACGCACGAATCAAAGTATTCGCAGCATCCGCATGCAACGCGGATTCAATGCCACAAATGCGGAAAAAACGGACACTACGGACGCGACTGCCGCAGTAGCTTCAAGTTCGCGCTCCCAAAACCGGAGAAACGATCGCAAGTAAACGCGATCATTAAGTACTGTAATTATTGCAAGAAATCCGGGCACAACCGCAACGAATGTTGGAAATTAAACGAACGACCAAAAATTAGCGGATATAAAAAACAAGACGAAGACCTAAAATCACACTCCAAATATACACGCGAGCAACGCGAATCGCATCGTCGACGAAAACAGAGCACCGACTCTAATAGCGGCAGCGAAGACGAAAGCAAAGACAAGAAAAACCCGCCAAAAAGGGCGCTAGAATACCGCGTCGCACACATAAAAGGCGAACCAGGATTACCTACAGTAACACTACCCATACGCGAAGCAAAACAAGGGAGGGTAAAAATGATGTGCGACTCAGGAGCAACCACTTCATTAATAAAATTAAAGGAATTAAAAGATGATACTTTAATCCATGAAGACGATATTTCACTCACCGGAATAACGGGACACAAGGTACACACCATAGGAAAGATAAACGCTACAATCAAGATAGGTGACCATAAAATAAAACACGCGTTCTACGTGGTAAAAGACGATATGCCCATCGAAAACGACGGAATCTTAGGATTCGACTTCCTACAAAAACATTCCACCGTCTGCGATTTCGAGAAAGCACAGTTAAGGCTAGGGAAAGGTATCTTAAACCTACACTCCACTAGCAAGATTATCTTAAAACCTCGCTGCGAAACCATAATTAGAGCCACGACAAATATAAACAAAATAGGCATAGTTCAAGCAGCAGAAACCGCCCCCGGTATATACATCGGAAATGCGCTAGTAGAACCGATCGACTTCACTTGCCCGATCAGTATGATAAACACGACAGACGAGGAGGTCGAAATAGAAACACCAACAGTGACCATCGAAGAAATCGAACGAGACACTACAACCGGGATAAACGCAATAATTAGCGACAAATTAACCAAACTAGAAGAACCACGGAAGAACCGCGTTTGCAAATTATTACGAACCGACCATCTAAACAATGAAGAACACAGGGCACTTTTAAATATCTGTGAAGAATACCAAGACATATTTCATGTAGAAGGGGAACCCTTAACGTGCACCACCACAATAGAGCACGAAATAAATACGCGTTGTAATACTTCACCCGTAAATATAAGACCATATCGCTTACCCGAAAAACATAAAACCGAAGTAAGCCAACAAATAACCGAGATGCTAAAAGCAAAAATAATAAGGCCGAGTATGAGTCAGTGGAATGCACCCCTACTAGTTGTGCCTAAGAAGATGGACGCATCCGGACAACCTAAACTTCGAGTAGTAATAGACTTCCGAAGACTGAACGATCTAACCATAGGCGATTCATATCCTCTTCCGAATATTACTGACATATTAGATCAGTTAGGCAACGCCAAATATTTTACCACGCTGGATTTGGCCTCAGGATATCACCAAATTCCAATGGCCGAAAAAGACAAAAATAAAACCGCATTTTCAACACCCCACGGACACTACGAATTTAATCGAATGCCGTTCGGACTAAGAAATGCGCCAGCAACTTTCCAGCGGTTGATGAACTCCATACTCAGCGGAATGCAAGGGCTCAAATGCTTAGTTTATTTAGATGACATCGTCATATACGGAGCCAGCCTAGAAGAACATAATAAACGACTCAAGGAAGTACTGCAACGACTCCGAAAGAATAACTTAAAACTCCAACCCAATAAATGTGAGTTCCTACGAAAGGAAGTTATATATCTAGGCCACATAATAACAGAAAATGGAATATCGCCAGATCCCTCGAAATTAACGGCAATAAAAGAATTCCCAAGGCCCGAAAAAGTAAAGGACATACAGTCATTCATAGGCCTTGCCGGATATTATCGAAAATTTATAGAGGACTTCTCAAAAATCGCCAAGCCATTAACAAAGCTGACAAGAAAGTCAGAAAAATTCGAGTGGACCACAGACCAACAAAACGCCTTTGAAACATTAAAAGAAAAACTGATGACTGCGCCAGTGTTGCAATATCCCGACTTCGCACAAGAATTTATAGTGACTACCGATGCTTCCAATTACGCTATCGGAGCAGTGCTATCGCAAGGTAAAATAGGTAATGATCGCCCCATTGCTTACGCAAGCAGAATTTTGTCACGAGCAGAAAAAAATTATAACACAACTGAAAAAGAGCTACTCGCAATAATATGGGCCGCCAAACATTTTAGACCATACATATACGGCACGAAATTCAAAATCGTGACCGATCATAAACCACTAATATGGCTATTCAATGTCAACGACCCCGGATCGAGACTGATTCGATGGAGGCTCAAGTTAGAAGAATACGATTACGAAATAATACACAAGGCGGGTCGAGCGAACGCAAACGCTGACGCATTAAGCCGTAATGTAATCCGAGATACAAGCGAATCGGAAAAGGAGCAAAAAATACATGCAATAGAAGTAAACAACACAAGCACTGAAAATACTGAAAATTATACGGAAGAAGAAAGGAAACAAATATTACATGAATATCACGACGCCCCCATAGGAGGACATCAAGGTGTCGAGCGAACTTTAAAAAGAATTCGCCTAAAACACGATTGGCACGGAATAACAAAAGACGTCGAGAAATATATAGCTAAATGCGAATCGTGTCAAAAAAACAAATTGTCACGAAAAACTAAAATGCCTTTAATAATAACAGATACACCCACTGCATCATTCGAGAAATGTGCATTAGATATAGTCGGACCACTAACAGTAACCACGAAGGGAAACAAATATTTGCTAACATTCCAAGATAGTTTAACAAAATATAGCGAAGCAGTACCAATCCCAAACCAAGAAGCGAACACGGTCAGCAAGGAATTTATTACAAAAATCGTTCTCAAACACGGGACGCCAGAAAAAATCCTTACGGATCAAGGAACAAATTTCCTCAGTGAAATATTCAAAAATACATGCAAGCTGTTAAAAATAAACAAAATACAGACAACTGCATATCACCCTGAAAGCAACGGCGCACTAGAACGATCACATCGCACGCTGGCAGAATATTTACGACATTACATTAACGAAGACCAAACCGATTGGGATGAATGGATACCGTTCGCAATTTTTTCTTATAACACCACACCACACACAGCAACAGGATACACGCCCTTCGAACTAATATATGGACGACAAGCAGAATTACCGACTGCACTAACGAAACCCCCAAGGCTAACATATAATTACGACGATTACGCACAAGAGATGCGAGAAAGAATACGAGCTACCAATCAACAGGCAAGGGAACATCTAAAGGATAAGAAAATTAAAGCCAAACAACAATACGATAAAGAAACAAAAATAACAAAATTTAGAGTAGGCGACAAGGTACTGGTCTACGACGAGACGTTACGACGAGGACGATCAAAGAAACTCGAATCATTATGGACCGGACCATACGTCATACTCGAAAGGAACTCAGACGTAAATTATACAATAAAAAAAGGAAGAAAGACTATACGTATACACGCAAATAAACTCAAACAATTTATAGAAGCATAAACGAACTGTATTATTACAGGATGCTTACTTGCTGGAACAGCAAGGTACTCGCAAGGCCCCACGACGACAAGGATCGCCCATATAAAATACACGAATTTATTCACAACCCAGGCCTACATTTTGAAAAAATCGGAAAATTACATTATACCGAAGGAACATGGAAACTTGTAATTAAATTAAACTTAGAAGAACTAATGCAAAGGTACGAACAAATAGAAGAATACGTACAACAGCACCAACTGAAATGCGACACACTGAAGTTCCACGTTCAGTATCAAAAGGACGCATGTACTAGCTTCGAGACCATCACAAATAAAGAAGCTAAATATCTGAAGAACCTCATGACACAAATCCAAACGGTTTACAGACCGCCGACTAACAAACGTCGAGGATTAATAAACGGAATAGGAACAATAGCGAAAACATTATTTGGAACGATGGACGCAGAAGATGAAGAACATATCAACCAACAACTCGAGCTACTAAACGACAACCAACAAACGATGCAGCATGCAATAAAAACCCAATTAAAGGTAGTAAACGCAACGATAGCGCACATAGAAACGTTAGAAAATATAGTTCAACGAAACGAAAATCTATTACGCAAACAAGTACAGGCATTTTTCGAACGCGAAGACATTTCTGAACATTTTGCGATAACCACTGCGGTCATTACAGAACTAATACGCGACGCAGAAAATGTACTAGATTACCTGACACACATACAAAAAGAAACAATACAACTAAAATTAATGCCGGTAGATATAATAACCGCGCATTTAAAGGAAGCGGTACACCAAATACCGCAAGGTTCATATTTCCCGTTCTCAATACATGCCGAGAATTGGTTACAAATAGAAAAATACATGACAGTAAGCGCATATTGCGATAAAACAAAAATTTTCACCATCCTTCATTTTCCGCTAATAACAAAACCTACGTACGATATCATAAGAGTAGTAGCGCTCCCTATTCCGGACCATAACGCGATAATGTCAAGCACAGAAATAACAAACGAACTACTCGCGTTAAATAAGGAAACGCTAACATACGTACTAATAACAGAAAACGTGTTAGAAAAGTGTAAAAGGAACAACTACGATTATATATGTCTAAAGACACATCCAATATACCGTATAAACGCGAACGCCCCGTGCGAAATTCAAATGTACGAACAGCGACAACAGTATCATAACAATTGTAAAATAAAGCGAACTATTGAAAGAAAAGCAGTCTGGATCGCATTACACCAGCCAGGCACTTGGTTATATTCAACCACCACTGACCTGCAAGTAATTATACAATGCAACGGACAACATGAGTACAGAGAAACAATAAGAAATACGGGACAAATAACACTACAAGGAAAATGCAAATTGACAACCACAGAAATGACGATACAAACAAGAAACACAGTTTTCGAAACAGAAACGGAAACGTACCTACCAGAATTAAACATAACACTATTACGCGATCTCAAAACTAACAACAATATAACGTTAACAGACGTCACAGAACACGAAACTGAATTAACAGAATTAAGAGCCAAATTACACACGATAAATAATAACTTGGAAAACAATGAGCAAAGGTTTTTTACCAAAAAATACTTTCTATACCCAATGGCAACCAACGGAATAATCCTTACCGTAGTAATAGCAATAATAATTTATATAACAAAAAAAACCAGGAAAACCGTATACAAACCTACAACAATACCAAGACCAAAACCAATATTAAAACGTAGTCTAAGCACGCGATATTAGAAGTAAGAACAAAAATTGTAAAGCATTGTAAATATCGCTATAGAACTAAGAAAACTACGTGCCTCGTTTTCTTTCCTAACGGGGGAGGGATGTTATAGCCCTAAAAGCTATAACTATAATTGTTAAAATCACTTAATATAATTATTATTATTTTGTATATATTACACAAAAATAAGTAAGACGCATGCTTGCAAAAGCGCTGAGGCAATAAGAATTTCGACAAGCATACGAAATCCGAAAAACGAGACTAACGCTGAGTAAGCACTGCGCTAATTAAGAAATTACCAAAATCGCAAGCAAAGCGTTCCATTAACCTCCTTCGCTTGCGACTAGTAACCCAATTATTAGATATAAAAAGGACCCTAAGACAACTCTCGAGGTCCCAGTCAAGCTGTAGTAAAGCGCAAGTACGTTAATACCAAACCACGACACGATTGTGCACAAGTGATCTACGCAACAACTGTGTAAGCATACTTTAATTTGCGTCATCCCAAGACGCTCATATACTTTGTACAACTGACTATTTATATTAAATATATTGTGAGACCACAAACGGGAGTGAAATTCCCCCTGACGTTCCCGAGCTTCCTAGTTCTAATTCGGTAACGATCCCTTATCTATCCTGTGCCTCACAAGGGCATAACAAGTATGCCATTTTTTCTAAAGACCGTAGTATTCAAAAAATTAATGCAGTCACTGTTTTCCATTTCGTGAGTGAATTTGAGTCTAGGGTGCTATTAAAAACAGATAAAATTTCATCGACACTATTGACCGGGATAATCGCAAAAATATCGTCAACATAACGATAGAACATCGACGTTTTAAAACTCAATTTCTCCAAGCAATAAGTCTCTAAATCGTCCATTACAATGTCCGCTAAAATAGGTGAAAGCGGAGATCCCATCGGTGTGCCAAAAATTTGTTCGTAATACTGTCCATTGAAAGAAAAACTAGTCGACTCCATAATAAACTCGATAGCATGTACAAATTGGGGTAAGTTAAATTTCGTGTTCGAAGAAATCTCCGTCCACCTGTCTTTGATACCATTGATTACTAATTCTTTCGGGATGTTCGTAAAGAGTGATGTGACATCTAGGGAAATTAATAGTTCGCTGTCACTAATGTATTTATCTTTCATATTTAAATTGGAATATGGTCATGAGTTTAATTGGTTAGATCCAATTATTTTACATAATGAAAAATTTGTCAAGAAAAGAGAAATTGCTGAGATGTTCTATATTAAAAAATACAACGAAACAATCAACTTACAAACAGATACGGAGAATTTAAATAATATTTATGATAAAGTAATAAAGGTCATATAAGGGGTCTCGGTTCTGTTCCTAGATTACTCATCATTTCTATCATATACAACACAGTCGTTTCTCTTCTCTAATTATTTAAACATGTTATCTTCTGTACATCGAATAACTTATTTATTTGACTAATGTCTTAAGAACACAGGTATGTTGCAAAATGTGTAAAAAATTGTGAAATAATTTAGCGTGACTTTTTAATTTTTGGTTTCATAATTGTATATATTTTTGTATCATAGCACTTGATAAGGACCGAAATCTACGGTCGAAACGTCGTGAATTAATAAAGTTCATTTTTGCCAGAATTGGTCGATTTAATCTTCGTCATTTATAAGAAATAATATATAAATATGTCACACTTTTAATTACATACTTAATATATCGATTTTAAAATAAATATACATATATGTCAGATAAATAATCTTAAATTGATTGAAACTTTTTGAAGATTTGCCATAATATAGCATAATTCATGTACAAAATATTTTTTTCATATTTATTATTTCATGTGATAAATGAAAAGTTGTTCTAGTAGTTTTATTAATTTCGTATCTTTAAATATAATTGATATGTCCCGCATCTATGAAGAAATCTTCGGTAAGCGATAAATCTTTCGATCATTCTCGCTAAAAATTATCAGAGATTTGATCCAAATGCTTTAAACGCAAATATCAAAGTGCGGAAGCAGTTTCGGATTCGAATGAGTTATAAACGTAATATTGAAATTTTTAGCTGATTACGTGGCAAGTACATTGACGTCATTTTTTCCTCCAGAAATGTCCAAAATAATAGAGACAAATTTTTATTTCTGTTATTAATAAAAGCCTGTTGCACGATTATTGAACTTATTTGCATTCTGTCTTGTAAATACACGCATGTAGATATAAATAGCTTTATTACATTAATCACATTTTATTTTTTTTGGCAAAATCTGAAACATTCTCTAAAATAATAATAAAGCATTGTATAACAAAGTTTTAAAATAAATTTCGATAAAGAAATTACAATTCAAAATTACAAAAAATACAAAAATATTATAAAAATATATTTCTCAATCAAGATACGAGAACAATTGCATTGTATATAAAAATACATTGACCTTCGAACAGTCGAGCACCGTTGCATTATCGCAATTTGTGTAAAATTCTTCTCCGTACTCATTATTTTTTGCGCGTTTATTTCATATTTCTCCGTCCTGGCATAATCCTCATCTAGGCTTAATTTATTCGAAAATGGATTCCTAACAGTATAATGTCCGGATCCGAATAGATTTCTGACTTGGAATTATTTAACACAAATTCTCTGTTTTTCTCGCGTTTATCTTCTTGGTTCATCTTGTGAGATCGCATTATCGGTATACTGGTCTTTTCCGAATTTTGATTCTTCTCGGTATTCGATTCCTCGATCGCAGAATGATTGATCGAATGTCCCTGAGTCCCCGTCGATTCCGATTTACGGGTATTGTGCCTCAAAATTAAATTTGTGAAATTCTTTGTATTTATTATTATTTTTTGCGCGTTTATTTCATATTTCTCCGTGCTGACATAATTCTCATCTAGGGTTAATTTATGATTCGAAAACGTGGTGGTATTCCCAACAATACCATCATTGTTATCCAGATCCGAATAGATTTCTGACTTGGAATTATTTAACACAAATTCTCCGTTTTTCTCGCGCTTATCTTCTTGGTTCATCTTGTGAGATCGCATTATTGGTATACTGGTCCTTTCCGAATTTTGATTCTTCTTGGAATTCGATTCCTCGATCGCAGAATGATTGATCGAATGTCCCTGAGTCCCCGTTGATTCCGATTTATGGGTATTGTGCCTCAAAATTGAATTTGCGAAATTCTTCGTATTCATTACCATTTTTTGCGCGTTTATTTCATATTTCCCCGTGCTAGCATAATTCTCATCTAGTCTTAATTTATGATTCTCCTTGAACTTCGATTCCTCGATCGCGAAATGATTGGTCAAATGTCCCTCAGTCCCCATTGATTTCGATTTATCGATGTTCTCGTCCCTAAAAATTAAATTTGCATTAATTGAGCATTTTTTATAATTTTTCGACCTTAAATATAAAGAAATATAAAAAATAAACAAAGCAATTATCAATTTACTGACTATCAGTGATGAAAAAAGTATCAACTTTTCAGAGCAAACTTAACAAGCGAGATAAAAAAGAATTAAATCGTTAAGAATTCGTACATTACATTATTTATAGACTACATTTATAGATCATATTAATAGATGTATTTATTAATATACTTTTTTTTATTAATAGACTATACCTGGTGGTAGTCGAAATCAGAGTTGTAATTTGCGTGACAGGCGTTGAAGTTACAGATGATGTTAGTGATTTAGTGGAGGCTTTAGTGGAGATTTTGTTTGCTCTTGGCGATATCGAAGATATAGCATTAAGATTATTACCCGGTGGTAGATAAGTTGGAGGAGGTGTTGGTGGTAGCGATGATCGAGTATAGGGTTGTTGAGTTACAAATGGTAGTGACGGTGGTACATAGGGTAGTCTAGTTGGAAATGATGATGGTAGTATATAAGATAGTCTAGTTGGAGGTGATGGTGATAGTGGCGGTGGCCGAGTATAGGCTGGTCTAGTTACAGATGATAATGGTGGTACATAAAGTGGTCTAGTTAGAGGTAATGATGGTGGTACATAAGATGGCCTAGTTGAAGTTTGTGACGATATATGTGTTGCTTTATTTTCGCTTGGTATTGCAGAAACGAATGGTGATGGCGTTGACGTTGTAGTTGATATTGTAACATTCGGAATTTTGTAAATATATCCATCTGGCTTTCTTGTTGCTGCAGTAGTTGATTTTCTAATATCCGGAGTTATATAAGTATATCCGCCTGGTGTTCCTGTTGACGTGGTAGTCCATATTTTAAAACTTGAAATTGTATATCTGTCTGACTTTTTTATTGACGTTGTAGTCGATATTTTATTATTTGGGATTGGATAAATATATCCATCCGGCTATTCTGTTGACGTCGTAGTTAATATTTTAGGACAATTACGATAACTTTAGCCCTTCAAGTTGATAGGTGTTTTCGATAGTTTTTTACCAAAAAAAGAATGCTGCTACAATCAATAGTTTTTGAGATATCGAATTTTAAAAGTCGTAATAGGTTTACAACTTTTTATGCGAAGCGAAGTTCAACACAAACCTATGTGTCTAGCTTTTTGGTGAAGCTCCCCGCAGGGGAAACGGAATACACTGCCTCCACGCAGACACTTTTTAATGCGAGAAGTGAGATTTCACACAAGTTTATAACTTTTCACGCGAGAAGCGAGGTTTCACATGAGTTTACAACTTTACACGCAAAGCTATTGGGGCTGACTCCGATTTACTAAAGTTTTAATTTAATACAACTTTAAAAATTTGATAACTCTTGAAAACTATTGATTGTAGAACATTGTGGTTTTTGCGGCATTCTTTTTCTCGATAAAAAAAACTATCGAAAACACCTATCAAATTGAGGGGCCAAAGTTATCGTAATTGTGCCGATATTTTAACATCCGGAATTTTATAAGTATATTCATTCGGTTTTTTTGTTGATGTTGCAATCGATATTTTAATATCTGAGATTGTATATTCATCTGGTTTTTTTGTTGAAGTTGTAGTCGATATTGTAACATCCGGTATTCTATAAACATATCCATCCGATTCTGTCTTCGGGGTTGTATATGTATATCCCGTGAATGTGAATAGCTGATTCCCTATGCCCCTTTGTATTTCTCTGTCAATGTAATTATTAGTTTACAAATATATGCAATAAAAAATCATTATTTATTATTATTCAATTCGATAAGTTTGGAATCAAAATATTTTATGTATAAATAAAATCATACTAATAGCATTATATAAAAGTATTTAAGTTTCAAAATATTCAGTCGTACTTACATGGATGGCAGAAAATATTGATAATTATTCTGGTTATTCTTTGTCGCACGTTTGCTTCTCTCACGATTTGCATCTGCATGACACGTGGAGAGGATAGATACGAGAAGGGCCACCCAAAGCTGCTTCCACTATAACATAATTTTTGTTATAATCATCAATTTCAAGTAATATTAGAATATCAGATATCCTGTCCTTCCATATTTGATTCTTTTATTATATCTTTTATAGGCATTATATTTAATCAATATTCAACATTATAACAATAGACATTATTAAAAATATTTCTTGCATTGAAATTTTCTGGATAATTATTTCTTGCATTGAAATTTTCTGAATAATTATTCCAACAAGAAACAACATCCAGATAGCATTGATTAAAATAATAAAATCATTTCTTCCTCTTTTTCATAACAATCAGTTGTAGAGAAGCTACAGTTGTACGAATTCGTCACCGGCGTTAATCCAACAAGTCTCATTCAGATAATAAATTTGCCGATTTTCTTTTCGGTATTTCTTTATACTCCTCAAATAATTTCTCCTCCAAACAATCAAATCTTCTCTCTCTGTTAAGATGCTATTGCGGTGTCGGGTAGTATATGTAAAATTTAATTCTTTTAATAATGAGTAAAAAGTTGTTCGTTTAAAATTTGGGAGATTTTTGTCAGCGTTTACTGCATGCAGGATTTTGTCCAACGTTGATAATTCTTTATTCATGTAAAATTCGTGAACTTTTTTCCGAATAGCACTCTTATCAAATTCGTCGATTTTATCTTTAAAAGATAGGCGACGTTTCCTTTTATTTGGGGATGTAACCGTACCTGTTTTTGTATATTCCTGCAATGTTTTTCTTATGCTATTAATACCAATACCCGACTGTTCTATCAATTGAGGAATAGCATCTTTATTTACAAGGTTTGGGTTGTTTTCTTTTATTTTCTTGTACAAATTGATTATCATAATTTTTTTACATCTGCAAACCGGCTGAAAATACAAATAAAAAATATAGGTTACAAAAAACAGCAAATAAGAATACATAAATAATAATTAATAATTAATTAAATATTAATATTATTAAATTAATAATAAATTAATATAAATAAATTATTAATAAATTAATATTATTATTATATTAATATTATTAAGTAACAATGTAGGCTCCCTGCATTGATAAATTACAAATTCAAAAGGAGGCTATATGGAGCCACGCGTAGAGTGTAGGTACGCAAATATTAAAAACAACCTTGTTGGAAAAACAAATTTATTGAATCTAAACGTTTCGGTCCTTTCTTTGGACCTTCTTCAATAAATTTAATACAATAAATAATAATGGGGAATCTACATACTACCGCATGTAGCGCAAAAGCCCTGAGCCCCCCCTATCGATATCCCATTAGATAGACAAAGTGACATAATATGTCATGAGGTACTCAAAAGTGGACTATAATGACGAGTATAGTGAGGAATTTCCGAAAGGGGGCTCACTCTTACTCACACACTCATCCATCGCACGTTCACACGACCGTACGCGGACGCGCCCGACGCACGAGTGAAGAAGATATTCGTTCTGATGCTATTTATAAGGCGCCCTACCACGGCTCATAGCCTGTTATCGAAGTCAATGTCAAACAATGTGTGGAATTTATTTCTCCTTCTCTCTCTCTCTCTCCCTCTCCCTCTCCCACTCCACTCTCTCTCTCTCTCCCTCTCTCCCTCCCCCCTACGTCTCTCACCCTCTATCACTGTCCCCCCTTCCTCTCGCTTCCCCCCCCCCTTTTCTCTATCACCCTCTCTCAAACATACGATGTATGGAGATTAATGTTACAAATGATTTATCTCTCTAAAGGAATTCGATAACAACTAAACGAAGACCGTCTTTCAAGAAATTTGAGGCATATTTGTCACAACAGATATATATGCTTGACTTAGACACTCTGTGTCTTCTTGTCGGTTTAGGCCATTTATGAGAGAGGGGGGAGAGAGAGGGAGAGAGAGAGAGTGGAGTGGGAGAGGGAGAGGGAGAGAGAGAGAGAAGGAGAAATAAATTCCACACATTGTTTGACATTGACTTCGATAACAGGCTATGAGCCGTGGTAGGGCGCCTTATAAATAGCATCAGAACGAATATCTTCTTCACTCGTGCGTCGGGCGCGTCCGCGTACGGTCTTGTGAACGTGCGATGGATGAGTGTGTGAGTAAGAGTGAGCCCCCTTTCGGAAATTCCTCACTATACTCGTCATTATAGTCCACTTTTGAGTACCTCATGACATATTATGTCACTTTGTCTATCTAATGGGATATCGATAGGGGGGGCTCACGGCTTTTGCGCTACGTGCGGTAGTATGTAGATTCCCCATTATTATTTTTTGTATTAAATTTACTGAAAAAGGTCCAAAGAAAGGACCGAAACGTTTAGATTCAATAAATTTGTTTTTCCAACAAGTTTGTTTTTAATATTTGCGTACCTACACCCTACGCGTGGCTCCATATAGCCTCCTTTTGAATTTGTAATTTATCAATGCAGGGAGCCTACATTGTTACTTATTATTTATACGCTGGCTGAAACTATGCGTCCCGTAACATTTTTCCAATTTATTAAATTTAATTTTGGTAACGACGTGGTTAAGAATATGAAGAAGTGGATAGACTTACAGAAGTCTATTTCAAAATTTAGATTGGGGATTAAATTTCTGAAAGGTTGCCTCAAGTACAACATTACACCGCCGCACTTAGAACGAGGTGCATGCTACAAAAAATCTGTACCATTTTAGATCAATAAATAAGTTGAATCATATTATTGATCGGTTTACCAAAAGTATGACACACGTAGAGATCTGTGATGCTCATAGGCGTATTCAGGCGATACGTACGCATAGTTGCAGACTGGCACGTAGCGTCGCGCGCGCACTACCAATCACCATCTGCAATGAGTTTTTTGCTAGACAAAACAGGTCTCTTCGTTTCCACTTGTTGTGAGTGAAAGTAGCAGACTGGATAAGAAATTTAATTGGCTCATTGCCAAAAAAGAACGATTGATTAGAGCTAATATTCGTCCAGTCCAATATTTTTCTGTGGCACGTGATCAGCAGGGAGGAGTTAATCTTGGCGCGTCATTGATCCCGTTTAACGGGCGTCGTGCGCGACCGTCCGGGGGTTCCGAATTTTCCTTCATACCTCTAAACGCTCCTTCTACTTCCTCCTCCTTTACTATTAACTTGAACCCCTTATCCTTTGACAACCACACAGTCTCCCCTTTGCACATCAGGGAGAAGTGGTTTAAAAACCTTTCCTCAACAGATATTCCATTAGAAATACAGGGAGTTTTGCAACTGGGCGACAACTTTTGTTTGCCAAATAAGAATAAAGATCGAGTTCTTATGGAATTTATCAAAAGTATAGAATATAGTATCGACAGAGTGGAAGTTGGCGTTCGGCCTTTGGTTCGCCAGAGGTCGTCGGCAATTGTTAACAAGTTGGCCAGTTGCAACCCTGAAGAATCTTTGTTTGATAAGGAGCTCTCGGGCGCGTCCCTAGCAGCGAGAACGTTTATACGCGATAATCCTAATATCATTTTTACGCGAGCCGATAAGGGCAATATAACAGTCGCTTTAGAAAAGACATCTTATTTGGACAAGATGAAGGTCCTCCTTGGTGATACAAATACTTACATTAGAGTAAAGAAGGATCCCACCAGAAGAATTATCAACAGTTTGCATGAATTGCTTACAAGGTGGAAAAACTTAGATTATATATCCGATACGACATACAGGTCGTTGAATTGTTCGGAGGGAGTACTGCCGAGAGCCTATGGGCTCCCTAAGATTCACAAGTCGGGCTGCCCCCTGCGAATCGTCTCCTCACTGAACACGCCGCTGCACCGTCCTGCGACGTTTCTCCACAAAATCATATACAAGTCGGTCCCGGCGGCGGACAGTCATGTGGAGAATAGCTTTCGACTGGTCAACAAACTCGATGGAACTTACGTTGGTGACAATTGTGAACTTATTTCACTGGATGTGGTCTCTCTATTCACTAACGTCCCATTGGATTTGGCAGTCGACGGCATAGCCGCGAGGTGGAATTTCATAGAAAATAACTGTACGATACCGCGCGTGGAATTTTTGGGGGCAGTCCGGCTTGTTCTTCACTCAACTTTTTTCACCTTTGATGGCATAATCTATCAACAAACCTTCGGAGCGCCCATGGGTTCTCCGCTGTCTCCCATAGTAGCCGATTTAACCATGCGCGATTTGGAGAGCAGGGTGATAGGAGACCTTCCTTTTGAACTCCCGATCTACGTACGCTATGTTGATGATATCGCGTTGGCCGTACCTCCCGGGACGAGCCAGGCGATACTAAGACAGTTTAACGCTTGTCATAACAGATTACAGTTTACTTTGGAAAAGGGGGGCAATAGACTCGATTTTTTGGATGTTACATTCATTCTAAACCGGGGATACGTTGAATTCGATTGGTATCATAAACCAACATTTTCGGGAAGATATCTGAATTATTACTCCTGTCACCCTCTCTGCCACAAGAGAGAGGCACAATATTTGGCCTAATAGATAGGGGTTTCTGGTTATCACATCCAAGATATCACCAAAAGAACCTTGAATTGGTCATTGGGGTGTTACGTGATAATGGGTATCCATTACAACTGATTTTTGAAACATTTCACGAAAGGCTTAGGACTTTGTTTGCGAGAAATAAAAATAATAATTCAGGTGACGCTAACAGAACACCTGATACTAATTCGGCTCGCGTTGCATATTTTAATGTCCCATACATACCCAAATGGTCCGAGCGGTTTAGCCATGTGGTCCGTGATCTAGATGTAAAAATGTCCTACACAGGTTTGAATAAGTTACGCTCGTTTATCCGCGTGCATAAAGACACACTGCAGAAAGATTGGCATAATAACGTTATATACAAAATTTCATGTCAAAATTGTAATGCCTCTTATGTCGGTCAGACCAGCAGGCAATTGAGAACACGCATTAGGGAGCACAGAAATCACATAAAAAGAAACACCGCGCAAAAATCCGTGATCACGGATCACAGGCTGAATAACCACGAATTTGATTGGGATAACGTTGAGATCTTGGATGAGGAACCGTTTCTAAGGAAGAGACTTGTTTCAGAGATGCTGTTTATCAGGCGCCAAATAAATGGCCTAAACCGACAAGAAGACACAGAGTATCTAAGTCAAGCATATATATCTGTTGTGACAAATATGCCTCAAATTTCTTGAAAGACGGTCTTCGTTTAGTTGTTATCGAATTCCTTTAGAGAGCCATAAATCATTTGTAACATTAATCTCCATACATCGTATGTTTGAGAGAGGGAGATAGAGAAAAGGGGGGGGGAAGCGAGAGGAAGGGGGGACAGGGATAGAGGGTGAGAGACGGAGGGGGGAAAGGGAGAGAGAGTGGAGTGGGAGAGGGAGAGGGAGAGAGAGTGGAGTGGGAGAGGGAGAGGGAGAGAGAGAGAGAGAAGGAGAAATAAATTCCACACATTGTTTGACATTGACTTCGATAACAGGCTATGAGCCGTGGTAGGGCGCCTTATAAATAGCATCAGAACGAATATCTTCTTCACTCGTGCGTCGGGCGCGTCCGCGTACGGTCGTGTGAACGTGCGATGGATGAGTGTGTGAGTAAGAGTGAGCCCCCTTTCGGAAATTCCTCACTATACTCGTCATTATAGTCCACTTTTGAGTACCTCATGACATATTATGTCACTTTGTCTATCTAATGGGATATCGATAGGGGAGGCTCACGGCTTTTGCGCTACGTGCGGTAGTATGTAGATTCCCCATTATTATTTATTGTATTAAATTTACTGAAGAAGGTCCAAAGAAAGGACCGAAACGTTTAGATTCAATAAATTTGTTTTTCCAACAAGTTTGTTTTTAATATTTGCGTACTTACACCCTACGCGTGACTCCATATAGCCTCCTTTTGAATTTGTAATTTATTAATATTATTATTAATTTAAATAAATAAGTAAAAATATTAATATTAAATTAATTAATTTAATATTAATAATAATGTTTGTCATCATTAATATTAATATTAAATTAATATTATTATTAATAAATGTTTATTGAAACGTCAGATCAATGTAACCTAACAATATAAATGTCAACATGTTTCTCGCAATAAACTCATACTAAAAAGGACAAAAACCTTAAAACTGTCTTATATACTAAACAAATTAATAATTTTTATTTATCATTTACCTGGCCTTTTATTTAAACTGGCGGTTTATTTTTCTTTACAGGAGATATTTGTGGTACTTCCATATTCTTCACAAAACTGTAAAACTGAATACTACTACACATATATATAAACTTAATGAATATATACTTTATAACACTTTTTACTTTAAATTTTAAAATAACTTTATTATAAGCGTCGCGATATGCGATATGTGATATGATATCGGCGGGCCGATGTTTCGGGGGCCTGGTGCTATGCGTTGCGGGCACTAAAAGTTATACAAGCCGTGGAGGGGGAGACTATGGGCGGAGACATGACCGAAACGGACGAGTTTTCGTCCGAACCGCAGCACGTATACTCTCATTGAATAGAGTATATTAAAGTGCACAATGAAGCAGTTGCTTATTCACTATCAAAGTGACTGCAGGAACGACATAATCGCGATTTACCTTCAATAAGTATCAGAAGTGATCATAGTTATTGACATTTGTAGTCATAATGAAAAAAATGTATAACTATTTATTTGTCAAGCTCTCTGGTAAGTAATTCTATCTTTTTAATCAAGTTAATGCATTCTTTAAGATGCTACAAAAGTATACGTATATATTAATTCTAAATTCTAAAGACTGTTACATTAAGATAAAATTTGTGCTATTAAAACAGAGTGTTTTATACGCGATATTCTTGAATAAACTTCAAAACTTATTCTTATTTACGTCAAAGTAAATACCCCGTATAATTATTAAGTAAAAATTACCTTTTAATTATACAAATCTCATTTTTTTGATATTTCATAAATCTAAATATTATATAAACATTTTATAATATAGATAACTCATCATTCTTATTAAAATTACATTTAGAAAATAATAAAGATTCAAGAATTGAAGAAAATGTTGTTAAAATCGGAAAGAATAAATTCATATATGTGAAAATCGCGAATAATAAATTTAAATCTGTTAAATTCGAGAATAATAAATTTATATATATATAACTGGAACATAATAAAGTCTTATCGCCGTGCTGCCTTTACAAAGCGGATAATCCGCAAATACGCGCTCAATAACAATCGTCTTGATTCTCGATGTGTTTTTCTCGTCTTCGTATTTATATCTCATATAAATAATCAACAGACAACCGTTTCATGGAAATATTCGATGATTACCCGAAGCTTGGGATTCCCTTTCTCCGTTCTTCGAAATTTCTAGACGTTTCCCGAGTTTAAATACCGAGGATGCGACTGTCTCGGGTCTCTTATCGAAAATATAATCGAGTAATAAACATACGCTAATACAAATCTGAGTTAAGTGCGAACACGGCGATAGATTAACTTTCTGTACTGCGATCGCAAATCTTTCAGTGACTGCGAGTGCGAAAAAGACGAACTCTTTATAAAAGACGTGACTTTAATGGTGCTCGGACACTTCAAGAGTTAATTTAATCTATGTATTAATCGCGTCCGCATTTTCGACATTACTAAAATAAAGACATTCTTTTCTAATAACGAATCGCCTGTATTATCGCACTTCTCTTAAACTCTCAATCTCCTCTTTCGCTCTCACTCTTTCTCTCTCACTCTCTCACTCTATCACGCTCCGCTGTTATCTCTAAACCTCAACCGTCAAACTGATACACAATAGCATTCGCTATCCTTCTCGCTCCTCAGTCTTAGCGGAATCACATTCCCTCTTTCCGACTTCGATTCTCTCTCGCGATCAGCAAACTCTCTCTTCTCAATTCACCGCGACGAACAAAAAAAACGGACAGCTCGCGCGTGAACAAATGTGATGGTAAAAAATAAATAAAATTGAAAGTTTGAATTGTCACGCTTTCTTTACCTAAACGGTAGAAAGTCCGCATTATCTTCTTGAAGTGTTTAAAAGCGACTTTGTTTTATTAGCGATACAAATTTCTTATACTTATATAAATGTTGGCGTAAGAAAGTATAATATTATTTAAATAATATTATTTAAATAATGATACTCTATAATATACAAAATTGTAAATATTAATGAACGAACTCTCCGCCTTTAAATTTGATTACCAAAGATATTTGTGCACACTGTATATTATATTTCAAAAACCATTTTGCATTTTTTTTACAGCTTTACAAACTCGCGAATGGCCATTGATGTCTTCACTATTTCCGTTAACGTTCATAATTTTTGGATATTTATTTTTTGTTCTTTACGCTGGTCCTCGCTACATGAAAAATCGATCGCCGTATCAATTGAGAACCATTATGTTACTTTATAACGTAATACAAATTTTAGCAAACATATGGGTCATACAAGAACATATATCTTCCGGTTGGTTCTCAGAATATTGTAAGCGTAAGAGAGAGATATCCATACACCGAAAGAAATCGATAAGGTAGAGATTCATCGATTCGGCGGAATAGCAGAATTTCGGGGAAAAGTTGGCCTTAATTCTGGGTAAGGGACAAGAGCGCCGTAATCGATGATGATTTGCAAAATTTCGGAGTAAAGGGTAGAGGCAGGAGAGGAATAAGCCGGCAGGCAGAAAGAGTTGAGCTTGGGCTGTGAAGAGTGCGAAAAAGAGATAAGATCGAAGGACTGATCGATATCGGGAAAAGTTATCAGGAAATTGTTAGTAGCGTGAGAGGACTGTATAAAGTTCATTACGATTACGGTTATTTGTATTTTGTTATGGAAATTGGCTTGCGCCGGAAAGTTGCAAATTATTTCGTTTAATTTAAATAAACTTTATTTTTGTATTTTTATTACTTGGTTTCTTTTATTTAAGCCCCAAGCTTACAATATGGTGTAATAATGCATCCAGTGTCATCTCCGGATTCTTCCAATGCGATCAAAGTATATTTTCACAATATATAATAATAATTATTACTTGTTATCGATTATATTGTTTGCTAGAAAAGGTAAAATTATATGTAATTATTAAATATGTAAGGAGAATACATAAGCAGAGAAAATACGATAGTGGTATAAGATCTATAAGTGACTCGATCATTTATATAGGCAATATTCTTTTTAAATTCTTTAGTAGTACTTTGTATACTTTGTATTATCAAAGTTGAATTTCAGATCTACAATATTACGTGGTGGTTTCTATTATTGAAAATATTCGATCTTGTTGATACATGCATATTTGTATTAAGAAAGAAACAAAATCAGGCTTCCTATTTTCACTTGTACCATCATGTATCAAATATATTTTTCGTCTGGACTTATTTAAAATATGTTTTGGACGAAAGAACGGCATTAGTTACTCTGCTTAATTGTGCCGTACACGTAATCATATATATGTATTATTTGATCTCTTCAAGGGGGCCGAAATATCAACAAATATTGTCTCCTTTTAAGCCTTTTATAACTAAAATACAAATGGTAAGTTGTATTATATAATATTTTATAACAAAACTTAACACATCTAACTTTACACACACACACACAACATATACATATTTCAATAATTTATGTTTCCGTAATATAATGCATATTTGTATAATTATTTTGTTTTTCTATTTGCGAAATTAGACACACCTTATTGCAATAATAATATACCTAATGCAGTTTGCAAATCCAGTTTGTCAATCACAAGCGCAGTTTTATTTAGTTATACATGCTATTTTTAGTGTAAATGTACTAATAAATCTTTACTTATTTTATGATTTTTATAAGACATGTTATACTAACGTATCTAAAGAAAAGAAGTATTAAGATTGATATCAAATTAGTACAAATAATTATAATGACTAATTATTTTTTTACGTAAGCGACTAATTAGTTATTTATTGAATAACAATAATGTTATTTCAAAACTTTAGTTATTTTAATCATTTCTTGTGTTTATAATCACTTATTAATTTCTTGATATTAGTCAAGAAATAATATTATTGTTATTCACAATTGTTATTTAATAAATAACTATAATTAATCGCTTGAATAAACAATTTACAATTTTTAATTATTTGTATTTAATTAATATTCAAAAAACTAATTATGTATACATATATATTTGAATGTTATTAAAATAATTGTATACAAATTGAGTATAACACAGTGTTATATTATTTAATACTATTTATTTGTTTTTTCGATGTTATATATGTACATATATAATAATAGATTTTGTTGCTAAATAAATATTTTTTAACAACCATATAATTATTTTCTTTTGAATTGCGTATAAACATATAAAGTATAATGTCAAATTTTAGAAGAATATAATAGAAGAATTATTACTATATGTATATTTATTGAGTGAATATTGCGGGGAATCGATTTATATAAAAAAAATTTAGATAATTCCATTTAAAAAAACATAAATGACCTTCAAATGACCTTGAAAAACGCCACTCAAGGGCAATTCTTGATTACGATGTTATATCCCCCTCGAAATCCTACAACTTTTGTTTGAAACATTTTTGTCTAAAATCAATATTTATAAAGATATTTAAGGTGCTAATAATTATTGCCTCACCCGGTATGTATATATTAGATATATGTATATATTAGATAATCGTTTAAAGATCACATAGAGATCACCTTCAATTTCTTAAATGGAACCTATTATTTCTTATTTCTTGCATATTCTTGTATGATAAGCATATGCATATTTTGTAGATTATTGTTCAAAAAAATTTATGTAATTTGCAACATGCGTACTTTTTCTTAAAAGCAATTATGTGTTTTTTTACATCAATTATGATTTGTCTCATTATTCCGTCCGTAAAAGTATTAAAGTAAGATTACCGAAAACTGAATATTTTACAAGATATTTTACATTTAACGTCAAAAAGGCCTACAAAACGAGCCTACAAAAAATGTTCTAGGGCCTATATAGGCCTTAATTTTTGCAATCAAAGTTTAAACGTTTTTCGCGAAAATTAAGGCCTGTGTAAGTCAGAGAACATTTTCTGTGGGCGCGTTTTATAAAGGTCTCTTCAAGGCCTACAAAATAAACCCGAAGAAAATGTTCTACACAGGCCTTAATTTTTGAATTCAAAGTTTAAACGTTCATAACAAAATAAATCAACATCTTGAAATAAGCACAATAATTAGACAATTTCAAGGATATTAAGCAAAATTCACGTCTCACGGCGGACTTCTTGGATTTGTGACAGCTGTCAAACAGTGCGGTCGTGTTTGAGACAGCTCCGTTTTTTATAACGCGGAATAACTCGGAAATAATAAAAGTTAGTGTTCGTCAAGAGGTTTCGCGCGATTATTCGACATCGGGACAATCAATTAACATCGCAGATAAAGCGGTGACACGATCTTCGATATATATGCGAGAATCGACTTTACATCTTCTTTTTAATAATGGAATATAATTTGTATAATATAATTTATTAAATACAAATATAAGTGATAGGCCTTAAGAGCCGAACGCGGATGTTGATACGTATTCCAACGAAATTTAATTTTTCGCTGGAATTAAATTAATTGTGCACAGGGCACGAATTTTACTACTTGGTATACTGCCAAGTCTTGTATGGAATAATCTCATACTTGAGATTTTTATTCCATACATCCTCTCTAACCCCCCTAAAGAATTAGATGCGAGAGAAAAATATAGATCCGAAAGTCGCTGAATCGGGAATCGAACCCGAGACCTTTCGCTTGCCGGGCGACTGCTCTTCCAACTGAGCTATTCAGATCCTTTCGATTCTATATTTTTCTCTGCTTTTAAGTAAATACTTTAAATAACGCCTTTTCGGCCGGCGTAAATAAACAATAAGAATTATTATTATTAAGGCTCTTCCGTATTAAATACAAATATAAGTGATAGGCCTTAAGAGCCGAACGCGGATGTTGATGCGTATTCCAACGAAATTTAATTTTTCGCTGGAATTAAATTAATTGTACACAGGGCACGAATTTTACTACTTGGTATACTGCCAAGTCTTGTATATATCTTATACTTGAGATTTTTATTCCATACATAATTTATTAATAAATAATAATTTATAATAATTTCTGCATATTATAATAATATAACAAATAATAATTTATAATTATTATTTATATGTAAATTATATAATAATTTGAACAATATTATATGTATATTATGTTATATAAAGGATGTCCCAAAGGAAATCCCATTTTAACTTATACACTCAAATATCTCAAAATCAAAGCATTCTAAAAAAAAAAAATGTTTCAAATAAAAGTTGTAGGGTTTCAAAGGGACTATTAAAAGAAATATTTAAATTTTGGGCCCGGGACCTATTTTAAGCCCAATAAAACTCAAGTCAATTTTTTCAATTAGGAACCCCTACTTTTTATTACAGATTCGCATTCTACGTAAAAAAAATACATAACTTTTGTTCTTACAAGGGAACGGTCGGAAGTGTCCCTCACCGATTTTGATGCGCTTTGGATATGTTGTAGAGCATCAAAAAATATTAGACCTGTATTTTTTTGTAGGTGCTTATCTCAACGTTTAATCGTGGAAACATAATATTAATGTATTATACATAGATGGATTTGGAACTTAATGCTCTTCAATTTTGTTCTTACATAATTTTTAAATTTTGCAAAATAGGTGGAGGGAGGGGTCGATTAAAAAATTTCACATTTTCGAAAAATGTGATTACACCATTGTAAAGAGTATAAAATACCATAAAACTTTTGTATAAAACATTTTTTTATATCTCTTATATTTTCGCAGATATTCGCTAAAAATGAAAGTTTATTATTTTCGAGGGGTTGTTTCAACCCCTAAACGTTGAGATAAGCACCTATAAAAAAATACGGGTCTAATATTTTTTGATGCACTTCCGTTTCCGGTGTTAACGGTGACAGTTGAGGTGAAAGTGAGAGAGGTAAATTAGAAAAGAAAAAGAGTGTTAAGAGTGGAATAAGTGTGGAATAAGGGTGAGAGGGATGCAAGGAGGATAGGTACGGAACGTGTGCAAGGAGAGAGAATGTAAGAATGCAGTGAGAGAGTGAGAGAGAGCAGGGAAAAGTGACAGCTGGGTGAGTCAGCAGATTGGGAGGTAGAAGAGGGTGGCGGAGGGAGTGGAAGGGGGGCTAGGGAATTGAATACCGTGGGGATAAAGAGAGGGAGCTAGCGCACGGAACGAGAGCAGGGAAATTGTGATAGGCAGCGCATAAGGAACAGATAAGCATAGAGTATAGAGCACGAAGAAGGGAATATGGACGAGAAAACGGGAATTAAGGAAAGTACGACGATTGATAGAAAGGGGAGTGTAGGATCCAATGAAGAGATGTTAAAAAGAAAAAGGGATGAAAGGGATGAGGAAGAAATAGGAAAAGTGGTAGAAAGGGAAGGGGAGAGGAAAAGGTTATTCGGGAGAAGTAGAAGAATAGTAAGATCACCGGAAGAGAAAAAGAGGGTGGGACCGGAGGAGGAAAAGAGGGAGGGACCGGAAGGGTGGAAAGATTATATTAGGGAGATGAATAGGGAATTAAAAAACGAAATATTAAATGAATTATTAGAGGGGATGAGGGGAATGAAGGATGAAATTAAGGAGGAGATTAAAGAAAGCAGTAGAGGACAAGTGGAGATAAGGAGGGAATGATAGGGGAAAAGGATGTCATCTTTTTAATAGAAACTTGGGTGGATATAAAGGGGTGGGAGAAGATAAAAGGGAGGTTACCGAAGGGATTTATTTGGGAGGTTCAATTTGCTAAGAGAAGAAATAAAAAGGGGAGGGCTATGGGAGGAATTGTGGTAGGAGTTAAGAAGGGGATAACTGTAGAAAATAAATCGGGAGAAGAAAGGGAGGGTATGATGGAAAAGACGGTCTTATTGGGGAAGGAGAGATGGAGGATGGTGGGAGTTTATATAAATGGGGATATAGTGGAAAAATTGAAGGGGATGGAAGAATGGATGGAGGAGGAAGGAGGAAATACAAGGACAATAATTGGTGGAGACTTCAACGCGAGGACAGGGAGTTTGGGGGGCCGGGAGGAGGAGATAAGTTGGGTAGAGGAAGGGAGGAAGTCAAAGGACAAGAAAGTAAATGCGGATGGAAGGATGGTGGTGAGTAAACTAGAGGAGATGGGATGGGAAATTTTCAACGGAGGGATGGAAGGAGATGAAGAGGGTGATTGGACGTATATGGGGCCAAATGGGAATTCAGTGATTGATTATATAATAGGAAACAAGGAAATAAGGGAAAGGGTTGGGTATCTGAGGGTGGGGGTAAGAGTGGACTCGGATCATATGCCGGTGACAATAGGTATCAGAGGGGAAGGAGTTAATAGAAGCAAAAAGAGAGAAAAGGGTATGAAAAGGTGGAACTGATCTGAGGAGGAGAGAAAGGAATTCAGGGAAGAATTGGGGGAGGTGCAAAGAGAAGAGCGGATTAGAGGAGGATTGGATGAGGATGAAGGAAAAACTGGTAACGATAATGAAGAAGGGTAACAAGGTCGGAGGGGGGAACAAAGGGAAAGGGAGAGGGTGGTTTGACGGGGAGTGTAGAGAGGAGAAAAGAAAGGTGAGAAAGGAGTTGAGAAAATGGTGAAGGGAAGGAGGAGAGGGGATGGAATATAAAGAGATGAAAAGAGGGTATGGGAAACTGTGCAGGAGGAAAAAAGAGGAAGAGAACGAGGAGTGGATAAAAAAGGCCAAGGAGGCGAAAACGGAGGGTCAGGTGTGGGAGATAGTGAGAAGAGAAAGGAAGGGAGGGAGGAAGGAGACGGGAGAAGGAATAGAGAGGAGTATGTGGGATAATTATTTTAGGGATTTACTAGGAGCAGTAGACACAAGGGTGGTGAGGGGGATGCATGGGGGACAAAGGGGGGATGAGGAGATCGCATTAAGTAGGGAGGAAGTAAGAAGGGCGATAAATAAAATGAAGGAGAAAAAGGCAGTGGGTATTGATGGGATACCGGGGGAGGTATGGAAGTACGGAGGGGAGAAAATGGAGGAGTGGGTATGGGAGATTTGTAGTAGGATTTGGAAGGAGGAGGGATGGATAGGGGAATGGTGTGAGGGATTGGTGGTGCCGATTTTGAAGAAGGGAGAAGGAAAAGAAGTTTCGGACTTTAGAGGAGTTACGCTGACACCGTCGTTGTACAAGGTATATATGGCGGTGTTGGCAGAGAGGTTAAGGATAGATATAGAAGGGAAGGGGCTGATTCCGCCGAATCAGGCGGGCTTTAGGAGGGGAATGGGGACGATGGATAATGTATATGTGTTAAACTACCTGATAAATAAACGAATTAGTAGAAAGGGGGGGATGTTGGTATTATTCTTCGTGGACCTGAAGGCCGCGTTTGATTCGGTGGATAGATCAGTATTATTAGCGGCAATGAGGGAGAGAGGGATGAGAGAGGGCTTGGTAAAAAGGAGCGAGGATGTGTTGGGAGAGGTAAGCTTCAGAGTGAAAATAGGGGAGGAAACAGGGGAGAGGTTTTGGACAGGAAGAGGAGTGAGACAAGGATGTCCTTTGAGTCCGTTACTCTTCAATTTATTGATGGCGGACTTGGAGGATGAGATGAGGAGGGGGTTATGGGGAGGGGTGAAGTTGGGAGGGGACAAAGTCTACACATTGGCGTATGCAGACGATGTTGTGGTAATGGCAGAGGAGGAGGGAGGGATGAGGTGCATGCTGGAGAGGTTGGGAAGATATTTAGAGGGAAAGGGATTGGAATTAAACACGAAGAAATCGAAGATAATGAGGTGTAGGAAGGGGGGAGGGAGGTTCAAGAAGGTCAGTTGGAGATGGAAGGGAATGGAAATAGAAGAAGTCAAGGAATATAAATATCTGGGATATATAGTACAGAGAAATGGAAGGCAGGATAAGCAGGTAAGGGAAAGAGTAGCGAAAGGGGCAGCTATACTGGGGCAAGTATGGGGAATAGGGAAGAGACGATTTGGAGCGGATTGGGGGAAAAGAGTATGGTTATTTGATGCGTTAGTATGGGCGGTGATGGGATATGGGGTGGAGGTGTGGGAATGGGGAGAGAGAAGGAATAGAAAGGATTCAGGAGAGATATCTAAGATGGGTAATGGGAATGGAGTGGGGGACTCCGGGGTATATGATAAGGGAAGAGCTGCAAAGGGAAAAGATGAGGGCAAGGATGGGTAGAAGGGCATGGGGATATGAGGGAAGGTTGGAAGAGGGAAGGGGAGGTTTGTTGGCGAGGAAATGTTGGGAGGAAATAAAGACCAGAGCGAAAAAAGGTAGCGGATTATCGGAATGGGAAGAGGAGAGAAGAGACTTTTTCAACGATAGGGGAAAGAACTTGATAGAGGTGGAGGAATCTAGAGAGAAAGGTGAATTCCGATGGGAAGAAATAGAATTAAGCGACAAGGAAAGACAGAGAGAAGAAAGAAGGGGTAAGATTGAGGGGTCGGAATATAATGTATGGTATAAATGGATCAAGGGGGAAGGTATTCCAGCATATCTGAAGAAGGGTTGGGGAGAAGGGAGATGGCAGAGGGTTGCGCGATTTAGGTTGGGGAATGGGATGAAGGGAAATAAATATTGGGCAGATGAAGAGGAGAGGAGGTGTAGAATATGCGGGGGAGGGGTGACGAATTGGGAACATGTCTGGGAGGAGTGTTTGGGATGGGGAGGGTCGGGGATTTGGCAGGACATGGTAGAGATAGTTTTAGGGGAAGAGGGGGAGGGAGAGAAGTGGCTGAGAGAATTGGAGAAAATCAGGGAAGGGAGGAGGGGAGAGATAGCACAAGGGAGCGATGAGGAGGAGGAGAAAAGGGAGAGTGAAGAAAATGATTGGGGAGAAGGGGAGGGAGAGAGGGGGGAGAGAGAAGAAGAGAATGAAAGAGTGAGAGAGAGAGGGAGGGGGAGAGAGAGAGAGAGAGAGAGAGAGAGAGAGAGAGAGAGAGAGAGAGAGAGAGAGAGAGAGAGAGAGAGAGAGAGAGAGAGAGAGAGAGAGAGAGAGAGAGAGAGACTGAGAGAGAGAGAGAGACAGACACGTAAACACTCGCATGTAATGGAATGTAAAAGAAATAAGCCGGAAGCGGAAGTCCCATTAGGTTAAGTATTAGTAAGTTAAGCCATTAGGTTAAGACATTAGGTTAAGTTGTTAGGTTAAGAAGAGAGGTAGGATGGGGGATAGGCGTGTGTGTGTGTGGAGAGGTAGGTTAGCGGCGAGAGGAGGGAATTTTCTTTTGTATTATTTTTTGTATTTTTGTATTTATTGTATCGGCAATTGTTTGCCGATTCTTATGATTTTATACTCTTATTGTTTTTTATTTTCATGTTTTTTTTTTATTTTTTTTTTTATTATTCTGTGTAATGGAGCTGGAGGAGATTGTATACAATGTATGTAAATTGAAACCCTAAAGGGGACAATAAAATTATATCTATCTATCTATCTATCTATTTTTTGATGCTCTACAACATATCCAAAGCGCATCAAAATCGGTGAGGAACACTTCCGACTGTTCCCTGGTTAGTCATTTTTCACTAAAACCCTTCCAACGGTCCCAAAACGTCGATTAAAGTTTTAATATTCTTATACAATGTGGTATGCTGATTTTTTTCTCGAGGTATCAAATTTAACAAATAAATTTGTATTATAAAGTTTTGTGCTGATAATCTGACAGTTTGACAAAATTTCGAGGAAAACCATGTCGGGCCAATATGGCCCTAATCGTTTTCTTCGCATGGGGACATTTATTTTTTGTCATGGTCCATTCGAGAGTGTAATAATATTTTTCAAAAATGTCAAATTTTTGTAAAATATTATTACACTGTTTTAAATTTTTGTAAAATATTATTACACTGTTTTAAAGAACATTAAAAACCATAAAACTTTTATTTGAAATATTTTTTTATATCTTTTACCGTTTTGACGTTATTAGCTCAGAAATAAAAAAACCGATTTTCTTCAACGAGGTGTTTCACCCCCTAAACGTCAAAATACGCAGCTAAAAAAAATATGGGTCTAATATTTTTTAATGCTTACAATATATCCAAACCCCATTAAAATCGGTGAGGGACACTTCCGACTGTTTTCTTGTAAATCATGCTTAGAAAGTTCCTTTTACGCGTCACAACGATTCCAATATAGACATGGAAAGTTTTTGCCGTACGTAAGGTGCATTTACCCGGTTAAAGAATGGGGAGCTATCCAGAGATCAATAGCGACATATTAATTTTTTGATAACGTGTCAAACACCACCGCGGACTTTACCACCTATCGCAATTCGACGCCATCAAAATTCCGCGGCGCTCTTGCACTCGATACCTCCGGTCTGATATTCCGGGCACAACCATCCATACAAATTGGATCTTACTAAATTGGAGTACAATTTTCACGAGCGGAGTTCCACGAGCTCCGCACAAGCGCCGCGGAAGACGGCGAGGTCAAAGGAAGAAGGAAAAAAAAGGAAAAAGAAGAGAGAGAGGAGAGCACAAGAGAGAGGATAAGATAAAAGTTTCTATCCCTCTCTAAGCCGGCCGGTGGAAGATGAAGCGAATCAAGTAACAGCGTTGGCTTACGTGCGATGCACCCCTAAACCGTCGCCGAGGGAGCATCATGGGTGGAAACACGTTACCCGTTGGAAAAGTGTCTGTGCTTAGAATTCTCAAAGCCGGTAAATTATGTTTCACATCACGGAGCCGATGATTCTTGAAATACATAAGTCGCAATGATAATCTCGTTTCGTTGAGCAATAGGTACCGCGCGACATTTCTCGCGCCCCTGCCCTCTCCCCAAGATCTAAGAGGGGGGAAGGAGGGGCACGAGAGTGGATGACACGTGTTTATACACGAAAAGTCTTATCGAGATATATACATTATTCAAACAAAAACCTATGATATATTCTTCGTTAGTTATTCTTAGTTAGAAGATCAAAATTATATATATGCAATCAGCTGATCGCTCGACTTTGACAGCTAAGTGACAGTTCGATAAGATGTAATTATCGCTTAAAATATTTACAAATTTCTCACATCTTCTCCAAAATATAGTTTTTTTCTGGATTTTATTCGTGATTCCACAGGGATCGTGAATCGCGTTTGCTAACAACGCGATGTCCTCATCAACAATGGCGCTTTTGAATGAAATACGGGACATCGGATTTTTGCGCGTCGAGGGAGTCGCGTTTCAATCAATTCCTTCGTTTTTGAAACGAGCGGAACTGCGCAAAGGCATCGTCACGATTGCTTATTTCCGGCTTAATCGTCAACTGGAAACGAAGATGGAAGGAGCAAACGCGCGTGTGTATGAGTGAGAGAGAGAAAGCTTGTGTGACATAACGTCTGCTTGGACGGCCCCGCAATGTCGTTTTTACAAAAATCGAGTTCTACGACCGTCTTCGTAAGATATTGAAAGCAATCTTTTCTATGCAAAAAAATCGAAAACAAACGCGACTGTGGTGCAGAAAGGGGGCAAGTTTGTTGCTCTGATAATATTTTTTAGTTCTGTTTTGTTAAATTTGCACAAATTCCGACATTTTTGTCAAACCATTCAATCTACTTTATATTTTATTGAACTATATTTATGTATGTATATATGTATATATATATATATATGTGTGTATACATATATATATATAATATACATATATACAAAATAAATATTATATATAATATATTATATATATAATTAATTATAAAAATTAATAATTAATAATAATAGTAATATATATATTAATAATTAATTATTCTATTAATTATTAAAAATCAGTCTTTTAACACACATGTACATATAAATAATATAATAAAATGTATGTGTACAATATTTAAATAATATATATATATATGTACATATATATTGCATATATATTATATTGCATATATATTATATTGTTTAAATATACATGTGTGTTAAAAACTGATTTTTAATAATTGATGATTTTAATAATAGATAGAATTGAATGTATATACATTCACGATTGGGTAGCGCAGCTGCAGTTTTGCAGTTTCGCTTCGTAATGTCTCGCTGAAAAATATTTCTACCCGATAAAATTGTATTGTTATTGATTACACTTTGGGCTTTTTTGCCTAGAATATTTGAAGAGATATCGGCATATTATTTTTACCATCGGCAGATTAAACCACGGTAACAGTTGAGTTATTTACGGAAAAATTTCTCTGATTCCGAAGATTAATATTGATTTCATACAAAATGTAGAATCCAAATAAAAAAATGTTTCGCCTTCCCACTTTTATTATTATTTCATTCGCGTTGAGAAGCTTAAGGTATCCATTATCTCTCCGATTCGCGGGAAGAGAGTTATGTTATAATACAACAATATTGAAATTGTTCGTACGGAATGAGGCGATAAAAATAGAAAATGCATTTTCATATAGCGAGAGAAAGGAGGACAGAGAGAGATTTCTCGAAGCGTCGGACGTATTATTTCGTCATTTGATTCGCGATCGGTCAAATTGGAATTTCTCGGCGAAACTATCGCTCTCTACGCGTAGATATTAAGCCCGAGAGTTTCCAAATAACGCCGAGGTACTTTCGCATAAAAGTTTTCCATAGAAAGGCATCGCATAGCGCACTCGGGGGACCTCTGATATCAAAGGCGAGGAGATAAAGGCCACCACCTTCGTCGTCCTTCCCTCCTTCGTCGGAGTGGAGATTGGCACTCGCGATTGATACATGCGTGCTTGATTTTCGCCTGTTCTTTGAGAGAAGAAGCGCGTCTCTGTCAGTCCGCGAACGAATCATACTCGGGAAATTGCCCTTCGAAAATTTCCAGGCCGGTGCGATACGTCAAGCGTGACATTTCATCGCGCGAGAAAAAGGAAGAGAGAGAGAAAGAAAGAGAGCCGGAAAAGGACCCTCGTGGAACCTCCAATATTTTCCCAGTCGTTGTATGTAATTCACGAAAATGTTTTTGGCGCGGGCTATCAAATTCTTCTTTTTGTTTCTACGAGAGGGGGGAGGGAACGCCGGACGAAAAGCTTCGACCCTACATCCGGCATCCGGTATGTCCGATCATCCGTTCATTTGACGATGTACCACACATCCGCACATGACCCTCGGATGATCGATCTTACTATCTCGTATCTCGGTAGGCAAACAAGACGTTGCTCCGGAATTATGTATATATTGGGACGAAATGGCGCGAATCACTTATCAAATAATGAAATAAAGCCGAGAGGTCGCTTAATCTGATGGTCTCATTAACGTTCGACAGACATTCAAGAGAGCGATAATATTCGCGAAAATATATTCCGAATTGAAATAATATTTTTAGACGATATTATTATCGCGAGGGTATCAATATGTATGCGTTTGCAATTTTTTCCGATACTGTTTATAATAGTCTTTGTAATAATATCAGAGTTCGCTGAACCGCGATAATAATTTGTTTTCATTTACATATTCAAATTTACAGTCGTTGAATTTCGCATATTACTACTCCCACATTCTTTTATGCAGCGATATTTCAATATTATATAATAATAAAATTTTAAACATAGATATTAATTTATAAAATTGGATATCAAACCACAGTGAAATATAAAATTTATTGATATATTTATATAAATAATTGTATTTAGATATATTAGCATGTGATGATACAAATACTATGATACAATAACGTTTTGTAACATATTTTGAAAATATTTTCTCAACCTCTATTTTTGTACAATTTTCCAGAGTTTTAAATAAATTATTGAATTTATAAAAAACAATATCTACACATATAATGCGCTGATACTGCTGAAAAAGATTGATTATATATATGTTATATGTTTCGAAATATATATAACACATATGAATATATATGAATATATATAGTTTGAATTGTCAGAATTATCAAAGAGCAGATTTGGCAAGCAGCGTGCGGTCACATGGACCAGATAGCAATTTACGAATCATTGAGCACGGAACCATTGAGCGAGAAACGCTGATACATAATCTATGGTATTGCTTCAACTCGCATGTGTCGATTACTGATGACGGGCGCCATTTTCTAAAGAAGGCAAATATGCCGATTGCGTTTCTTAATGCAAAAATTCGAACTCGGGATCGAGAAAATATGTAATTCATTTTGTATCCATCGCAGTCGGCTCGTTTGTAATTTACAATTACGTATTTTCACGATTCCACCATTATGTAATATTATACAAATGTATCTTCAGAAGTATCTTCTTAAAGTAGTTTAACCTTGAGTTTAACAAATGTTAGTACATTTATTAACTCTCTAATATTAATAAAATATATTTCTGTTTATGGTATGTATTATATTTTCGCGTTTCTGCATATATCTTCCTTTAAATCGCTTCCTTTAAAAAGCTTCACATGTCGATACCGATCAGCAAGAATCCATTAGAATCGCAAGTATGCACTTAAAAGAAATTATGCCTCGAAAAGTATAATTTCGTGATAATATATCTAAGCATTCTATCTCTCAAGATTTTATCTAATTATATATCGCGTTAGTCATTGATATAGAAGTAACAATTATGTAAATAAATATATTATATAAATAAAATAATTATATAAATAATTAAAAATAATTATATAAATAATTAAAAATAATTATATAAATAATTAAAAATAATTATAATAAAAAGTTTATAAAAGTTATTATGTAAATAACAAATTCAAGAAAAAAATCTTCATGAAGTGTGTGCTACATACTATTTTCTTAATTTATTTAATATAATATTTTCTTGATATGTAATTTTATATAAGAAAACATTATTCTCTCTCTCCCTTGCGGTGAATTTTCACAGGATCAGAGCGTATTTTACTTCGCACTGAAAAACGTTGAAATATCATTTTCTGAATGTCTTATGTTACGTTTTTATGTAGAGCGCGAAGCGTGATATTTATGATGGTCATTTTATTTTCCTGGAAATCAGGTCATGTAATCCTTCATCATAAGTTGGAAAATTTTAATTACGGATACAGATAATAATGACAAACGATGCGTGATATCAGCGTCACCGCAAGGAAGGGCACATGTTCACAGTTGGCCATTTGCGACTTTGTTCGGGTTTTTCGGGACAAGACGCATTGATGGTGATTGATACCCCACCTGGTTCAATATTTATCGAATTGATGCTCTCTCCGAGCGACATCCAGCTTTGAAAATTTACAGTGTCAAGCGGATAAAATAAAATTCTCTATATATTGCGAGATACACGTAGATAAAAATAGACGCGAGATAATAATGTTAACGTATGTGACAAAATTGATTTCAGTCACGATGAATTGGAAATAATTTCCATGTGATTCTTTTCATTCGTAAATCGTCGCATTAAATCGATAAAAAATCGAAATTTTCTTTATAAAGTATCAAAAAATAATACTTGCAGGACAGAATTATTTTATAAGAATAAAATAAAAGTTATAATCTTTACACTTAAATTATATTATAAGAGAAGATATTGTAAAGTATTTAAACGAAAAACTCTTAGTCTATTATTTTATAACTTGTGTTTTATTATATTACATGTCATTTATTAAATTTTGTTAAAGTTAATAAAGTTATTTATTAAATTTTGATCTATCGAAATGTTTATAAAATAACTTGCAGGACAGAATTTATATATATATATATATTTTTATAGAAATATAATAAAAATTATAATCTTTATACTTATATTATATTATAAGAGAAAATATTGTAAAATATTTGAACAGAAAGCTTGACTTATTATTTTATATCTTGTGTTATTGTAATTTATATCTCATAAATCATTTATTAAATTTTTTTACACTATCGAAATTGTGTTTATAAAGTTTCAAAAATACTTGCAGGACAGAATGCTTTATAAAATTAAAATTATAATTATAATCCTTATATACTTATAAATTATATTCTAAGAGAAAAAACATTACAAATTTAATTATTTATATTAAATTTTAAATATATAAACAAAGAACTCGGTCTATTATTTTATATTTTGTGCGTGATTATAACTTACATGTCATAAAGTATTTATTAAATTTTGATCTACATTATATATCCCGAGATCTCGAGAATGAAAACAAAAATAACGTCTTAGTTCGCGCGAGGAACAAATACGAGAAACCACATGGATGGGAGATTTGAGTAGAAATAACACACACGTACAACATTTATACTATACGCGCACGTGTAAATGGGAAACGGTTTCTTTTCACGACGTGTTCGTGATCGCTTGTACTCGCGGGCAGTGATTAGGAGCGATGCGTGAAACGTTCGTAACGTTAATGAAAGAAGAGATCGCCCGCGGTACGTGACGTGCCATTTTCACTCGCGGTCAGATCAAGCGGAGAATTTTATCCTCTGTAGCGCGCGCGATTGTTCTCGCCCGATCCAGCGACGTGACGGCGTTTATTGGATCGATACATCCTCGCGGTTCTTTTCCTCTTCTCTCTCGACGCTAATAAAAAGCACGGACCCGATATTATCCACTGTATATATGTGGCGCAACCAGGCTGCTGCTGGTCACTCCGGCATCTCTCTTGATGATATAAAAAATGGCGTCCTGCAACACGGCTACGTGACGTGAGTAATTACCAGCAGCCGTGTGAAACACACACATGCAGGTATGTAACACGATAGTCAAGATACGAACTCGTCCTCTATATTTTGGTGCGTAAAATGTTCCGAAGGGGGACGTTCGTTAACTACCCGCCTTTTCCCATTTTTCTCAAAACGCATCTCAGAAAACGCGACGATTGTCGCATGAAATTGCGTTTTCAATTTTAGATAAGAGACGTGACATCTGTGTCTTTAACACACTCGCATGCTGTTGTAGTAGCAGAGGATCTGAGATCGGGTTTGTTAAATTTAAATTTATACACAGAAATTGGAAAATTCTAAAAAAGAAAAAAAAAAGATCCAAGGGAAAGACCGAAACGTTCAAAATAATTAAAAAGGAATTTAAAAATAATTTTGTTCTGCGTCTGGCTCTTATTAGTCTTTTTTGTATCTGACTTATATACATAGGAGCTTTTTTAATTTATTATCTTAAAACATAAAATTTCAAAAAATATAAATTCTAAAGAAAAATGAAAAATTTCGAAAAATAAAAATTTATTTAAATAAAAATCGTATAAATTACTTGATTGCATAATAAAATGACGCAGAATCTACGTTTGCCAAAACGAAGAAAACAATCTGACTTGTGGTTTATATGCAACAAACATTTCGAGTGAAATGCAGAAGAACACGTATAATCTGTTCTGTAGCTATATGTTTTATCGCCAATGTCACGACCTTCAGGTATAAATTCTAACTTACATCCCGATTAATTTTAAATCGCTATCTAAACAGAATTAATGAAGATATTATAACATTCATGAGATTATATATCAAGGAGATAAAATTCTTATCGATTAAGATGTAAATAGTTTATATGTCGAATATGTAAATTGTAAATTTGTTGCATTCGACTTTTTTTCCTCAAGGATATAATTTAAAAATTGTCCGCGCAGGATATAATTTGTTCAAAAAATTTTTTCATTGATAATAGCTTAAATATTTTGCATATGTCATATTCAATATTGGACGAAGATTCTGAATATTCTCGTATACGATTGAAAGATTACTATCCGTCGAATTATTTATTCGATAGCAATTTTTAATGATAAATAATTTTGAATGTACTTGTACACGTAAGCCCTTAGTTAATATCTCATTTTTTGAAATATTTAAATCTGATACATTCACCTGTGTGTATATACGTGAAAACGCACACATTTTCTCATAAAACAATACCTTTCTAGAAACGCGGATTGCAGTGATTTACAATCGGAAATTAATAAAATTAAACATTTCATATCTCAGAGAAAGTTTGGATGGATGAAACAATAAAATCCAAGAAAGACGCATTTCTCCGAGGATTGACTACGGGGCCAGCTAATCCAAGAGGAAAAGGCAAACGATTAATTGTTCTGCATATTGACAGTGCTGCTGGTTTCGTTCCTGGCGGGCTTCTATGTTTCGAATCGAAGAAAGATCGGGAGATTATCACGATGAAATGAATGGCGACTCATTTCTCGAATGGTTTAAAAATATTTTACCATCGCTAGACGACAATGCTGTTATTGCCATAGACAACGCTCCGTATCATTCTGTGAAATTGGAAAAACTGCCAAATACTTCCTGGAGAAAAGCCGAAATAATAGAATGGTTACAAAGTAAAGGAAAAAAAATAAAAAATACTATGGTAAAGGCCGAACTCTTGCAGATTGTTGCACTACAAAAAGATAAATTTGATAAATATGTCATAGATGAAATAGCAAAACAGGATAATAAAACGATTCTCAGATTACCTCCATATCACTGTGAACTTAATCCGATTGAAATGGTCTGGTCAATGGTTAAGGGATATGTTAAAAGTAATAATAACACTTTTAAAATTCAGGATGTAAAATGATTACTTGAACAAGGTATTGAGCGAGTAACAGCTGAGCATTGGAGTAATTTTATTAGGCACGTCTTCAAATTTTTTTTCTTATATTTATTAAAAATATTTATTCTATTTTAAATTCTATTTTAATTTTATTCTATTTTATTCTATTTTTAATTCTATTAAAAATTTTATTAGACACGTTAGAGATGAAGAGAAAAAGATATGGGAGATCGACCATATAGCTGATAGTATGATTGACAAGATATCTCCATTAATAATTAACATAGGCGAAACAACAACTTCTGATTCTGATGATAGCGATTAATCCATTATTCAATTAAATGTCGAAATTCTATAATTCTTTAATTCTTTAATTCTTTATTAAAAATATTTATTCTATTTTAAATGTTTAGTTTAGTATATTTTAAATGTTTATTAATTAAAAAATGCTTATTAAAATGTTTATTATTTTTAAAATGTTTAATAAAAATGTTATTATGTTTAATAAAAATGTTTATTAAAAAATGTCTCAATTTACTAAGCTGACAATGAGATAATAATCCGGGGTCCGAATGTGCCTGAGCGAACTAATACGGTACTGATTGTGAGTAGCGCCGCCACGCTCTCCCCACTTTGCCCGCCTATGCGCAGCAGCAGCACGTTCTCTCATATAGTCATGCATTGATTACTTTTTATTTCGATATTAATATTAATGACATAAAGGCAAATATGTTTTTTTGTTATAATGAACTGAACTTTTTTTATCATTTTGTGATAAAATAATCGTTAAAAGATAATTCGAATGCAAAATTAAACGACGATAAACATACTACGAAGATAAATAAAAAAGTAAAGGGACAAATAAAGAAAAACACATTTATTTTAACCTATGTGGAAAATTTACATATCATTTTTCGACATAATCCCCACCAACATCGATACATTTGATCCACTACTTAATAAGCTTCTATATTTCATCCTGGAAGAAAGATTTGGGTTGGATGCGTAGCCAGTTATGCACCACTGCAATGACCTTCTCATCCAAAGAAAATTTTTTTTCTCGTAGTATTTCTTTTCTTTTTTCTTTTCATCTTTTCGGTTTATTAAAAGAAGCACTACAAGGAAAAAATTTTTACTCTTTTATTTTTTTTACGCGGGGAAATCCTTATGGATCCCCTCCGATCTCCGAGAAAGTAGTGCCGAACTCTTACGGCGAAAACCCCGCGAATATCCTACTCGGATTTTGTTTGTGCGAGATACCCGGCACAATTTGCTCGCTTCGGGACACCACCGCATTCAATGCAACATTCTTGAATAGAATTGCAACGATTCGAATTGATAAAGATAGCAGATACACATTTTAAATCACAATTTGTCCTTAAAAAACCGACTTTTTTCAAATTGCGATAACTCAGCGAAAAATTATCGTATCGAGTTCCGCCAAAGCGCATTTTAAAGAGAAAAGTTCAAATTTTCACGTGCTTTTTATCCTATTGAGTTACGTCAACTGATTCACGCCGTGCATTTCAGGAAAGTGGACCTTCTATTCAGCAATTTTGCAGGTTCACATTCTATCATTTGTCATTGCAAAACTGATCATTCCACGTAATCGGCACTAAAATTTTCTCAAACTACAGACTTCAAGTTTCATTTTCGTTTTTTAAACACCTCGATAACATAATTATTAGCTGAGTTATAAATTCTTGAACTTTGACAATTTTTTATTACTTTTCAAGTGTATCGTTTTTCTTTTGGCCGAGTGTATAAAAAGACACAAGTAAAAAATGCTTATATTATTTAATTGCGAATTTGACACGTCTATACGTGAGCTATTCGCGTATACAATCGTAATACATTACATTAAAGATCATCTACGTGGGATAATCTCATGCCTCAATCATGATAGTCTTACATAACGTATGTTGGCTGCGAGATATACAATCTAATACAATCTATACTATCTATATAATTTATATACGAGGGTAAGTCAAAATGTAAAAGGACAAATAAAAAAAGCACATTTATTTTAACCTATGTAGAAAATTTACATATCATTTTTCGACATAATTCCCACCAACATCGATACACTTGATCCACCGCTTAACATGCTTCTGTATTCTATCCTGGAAGAAAGATTTGGGTTGGATGCGTAGCCAGTTATGCACCACTGTAATGATCTCCTCATCCGAAGAAAATTGTTTTCCTCGTAGTGCTTCTTTTAATGGACCGAAAAGATGAAAAGAAAAAAGAAAAAAAAGAAATACTACGAGAAAAAAAAATTTTCTTTGGTTGAAGAGGTCATTGCAGTAGTGCATAACTGGCTACGCACCCAACCCAAATCTTTCTTCCAGGATGGAATACAGAAGTTTGTTAAGCAGTGGATCAAGTGTATCGATGTTGGTGGGGATTATGTCGAAAAATGATATATAAATTTTCCATATAGGTTAAAATAAATGTGCTTTTTTTATTTGTCCCTTTACTTTTTGACTTACCCTCGTATATATCGTGTACTATTCGGCAATGATCATGAAAGGTTCGCGTGGAATACAAAGAACCTTTTTTTTCGTTTTTAATTAACGTTCGAAAATTTGCCATTTATTATGTGTATATATGTCGTAGGCAAATGGTTATTTTAGGAAAATAGCTTTTGACTAGACAGATGCTATCTGCCTAGTCAAATGACTTTCGCCCGTTTATTTGTGTTTAAATGCTATTTTCCCAGGCAAATAGCATTTGCCTGAACACTTTTCAGGAAAATGAAAATAAATTTTATTTTGGGTGTACTTCCGAATGACCCCTGCTTCCGATCGACCTGAAATTTTACAAATAAGTTGTTTTTGATGTAAAGAATAAAGTGCGTGTGCTCCCAACTTCGGGAAATGAAAAAATAAATTTATAACAGCACTTATCGACTAAAGCGTCTAATTTCCCGGGGGATAGTGGAGTCCTTCGCAGAGGGAGTGGAATACACTGCCTTCATGGAAAAAATGTATGGGTAACTTTCATATGTAATAACTCCGCGAAAAAAAATTGTACAAACTTTGCTTTTTTTTTAAATTTGTAGTAAAAAGTCCAGATTTTACGATAGTTATGATAAGATTTGCGAAAAAAATTTATTCCACCCCGTGGAGTGCGTCAAAGTACGCAATTTTTTAGAGACAAGACACGTCCTTACTTTTGAAGCAGTAGCGTACGGGGGGCAGGATAAATTAAAAATCTGACGAATGGTTTTTAAAGTAGAGACTTCAAGCTTAACAGTAAAACAAAAATTTTTCAAATACGATCATTTTTAGCGGAGTTATGCTTATTTGAAATTATCATTTTTAGCGGAGTTATGCTTATTTGAAATTATGCGAAATTTTGACTTAAAATACATATGCGTTAATTTTGTTGACGAGTGTATATATATGTACTTACACACACACAATTATATACAGATTATATATAGGGTGTTAAAAAAGTGTCGCATATGCTCAGCGCCATTCAATAGAGAATAAAATCTAAGAAAAAATGTCTAATACTATTTTTCGATGCAATGAATAATTTTGCCACAATTAATTATTGTAATCAGTCAATCAGCGCGGAGCTACAAAAGAAAGCCAGGGGCGGAGCGCGCGAAGTGAGAAAGGCGCCTACCGCGGTTATGCTCTCGTACCGAACGGAGAGGAAGTGCTTGCAATTTGTTTATTTATTTTACTCAACTTGTTTTTGATATGAGTAACAAAATAATTTACAGGAACAATCATCACGTAAAACATTTGCGTGATTCTGTATCACGATACAGACTTCGTTAATTTAATGAAATAATTTCTTTTTAATAAGCAAAATAATTAATTTTTAATAAACAAGATAATTATTAATTAGAATAATTATTTTGCAAGACCATTGAATCGTTAGGTAAGCAAATTTTACCTAAAAAATCAATTGCAAAAATTATCAAATTGATTTTGATTCCTCTTATTTTGGTTGCAATTATAACATTTATTTTGTTATGAAGCTCATTGTGCGCGTTATAGTATTAAATGTAAATTTTATTAGAATTTAGACATGTATGATTGCTCTTTTACAAGAAAAATATACTACTGCCAGGTATTCATTTTAAAAACCATTAAGTCAAAGTGCCATGCGACAATCGAATTTAAAGAAAAGCCTTCTACGCATTTCGCTTGAGTGTGTCTGCCTCATAAAATGTACCTTAGGTTTTATTTTTCAAAATTTCGACCGAAATTCGACCCTAACGAGAAAAATGTTTTGTAAATAGTTACGTGTTTTATAAATAGATTTAGCACTTTTTGTGTTTTGCTCGAGTGCGACATCCGGTCTTATCAAACTTAACAATTTTTTAACTTAAAATAAAATGCAGCCGCAGCGAGATAATTGATTATTATTAGTAACTTCGTTTTTTTTTGCTTATCGCATAAACTCTCTAATTAAAAATAAATTCTTTTATTAAATTAACGAAGTCTGTATCATGATACAGAATCACGCAAATGTTTTACGTGATGATTGTTCCTGTAAATTATTTTGTTACTCATATTAAAATCAAGTTGAGTATATAAAATAAATAAAATAAATAAACAAATTGCAAGCACTTTCTCTCCGCTCGGTACGAGAGCATAAGCGCGGTAGCCGCCGTAGCCTTTTTCACTTCGCGCGCTCCGCCCCTGGCTTTCTCTCGTAGCTCCTGATTGACTGATTACAATAATTAATTGCGGCGAAATTATTCATCGCATTAAAAAATAGTATTAGATCTTTTCTTAGATTTTCATTCTTCTTAGCATCCTGTATATATTTATATATACAGGGTGCCCTGATAAAAAAATTCGATAGAAAACAATAAGAACCGATACGATCTATAAAAAATCTTATTGTTTCCTATCGTATTCTATATTGTTTTACTTTTTAAATTTCGAAAAAAATATTGTTTCTTATCGTTTTTTTTCATTCTTTGTTAAAAACGGATTGAGTCGTTAGAATACGATAAAATTCTTATTGTGATATATTGTTTTTTATCGTTTTATTGGAATTCATCGATAAGAAATGATTGAAAATCTATTAGTAATCAATTGTATATTTAGAAAGTTTTAAGTTTTTTAACGTACAATTACGAAAAAAACCTATAATTTTTAATTTGCATCAATTATAAACGATTGAAAATGTATTTTATTGTAAAGTTACAACAAAAAACATATTCCTGATAAAAAAATCGATAGAAAACAATAGGAACCGATACGATTTGCAAAAAATGTTATTGTTTTCTATCGTTTTCTTTCATTTTCTGTTGAAAGCAGATTTAATCATTAGAATACGATAGAAATCTTACTCGCACAGAACAGTACATTGCAATTACAGTGCAGTAATGTTACAATCTTGTAAGTTGCATTGTAATACTGTAGGGGTAGGGACATTATAGGAACGTATAACTGTAATATTTTATGAAAAATATTACAGCAACATTCCAAAAATATTATAAAAAATAATATTCAGTAATCATTAGTTCCTTCATTTACCACTATGCGACGCACGATTCACTATCTATCTCGTAATTAAGTTTTAGTCAAAAGAATTATATAAAGTTGATGAAATTAGCTCTAAGGTATCATACTTGTCTCTTAACTTTAAATGTCGAGTAAATGCTAGATTTTACGCTTAATGTTATAACATCAGTATAAACTAGCATTTACTTATACTTAAAGTTAATAATTATAGAAATGTATATATTTAAACAAATTTATTTAAACGGAATAATATATATTTAAACAAATTATATTTAAACGGAATAATGAGACCAATCAATTGGTGTAAAGAAAACAAATAATTGTTTTTAAAAAAAAGTTTGTAATTTGCAACATACAGCTGTGTACTTTTTCTTAAAAACTACTATGTGCTTTCTTTATATTAATTGATTGATCTCGATTTTCTATGCATAAAAGTATTAAGGTAAGATTACCGAAAACTGAATAATTTATAAGATATTTTGTATTTTATGTCAAAATATTGTATCTTTCAAGCCTATAACTAAAAAAATACTTAACGGAAGAACATTTTATTATAGTGTTTTGGAAAACTTTCGAGATAAGCTACAAGAATATGTAAATGAAAAATAGGGAGTTCCATTTCAGAAATTGAAGATAACCTTTATGTGACCTTCGAATGACTATCCAAGGTCAAACAGATAGTACCATTTTATGTCCCCCTCGGTCATAAAACTTTTATCTGAAACATTTTCTAAAAAAACTTCCTCTTTTCAAGATATTTGCCTGTTAAAATTAAAAAAAACATTATATATACCGGGTATTCAAAATAAAGCGTTACAAATTTTTATCTCCAAAAATAGTTTCTAGAAAAAAATGTTTCAAATAAAAGTTGCAGTATTTCAAGGGGGTGATAAATTGATGTTATAGAAATGTTTGTAGGAGACGGTTTTCAAGGTTATTTTAAGGTCAACTTGATTTTTTAAAATGAAATTACCCTAAATATTTTATGTAAATAGATTCCTTATAACATTTTCTGCATAAAAAATAATAAGGATAAAATAGTCAAAAATCAAACGTATCTTGTTAAAATGTAAAATATCTTGTAAAATATTCAGTTTTCGGTAATCTTACTTTAATACTTTTATACACGGAATAATGAGACCAATCAATTAGTGTAAAGAAAACACATAGTTGCTTTTAAGAAAAAGTACGCAGCTGCATGTTGCAAATTACAAAAATTTTTTTAAAACAATTATCTGTTTTCTTTACATCAATTGATTGGTCTCATTATTCCGTGCATGAAAGTATTAAGGTAAGATCTGTAGGATCTCTGCATCTGCAGGAGATAATTTTGAACAGAATTTGTAATACTTTTATATAACTTTTAATAATTTATTAAATAAACAAGTTAAATTAAATATCTTTTTTCTTTCTTTTTTTAAATATTTACATTTACTTTTACTGGTTGTAGTTCTGTTAGGAAGCATTTTGGGACATATTTTTATTAGACAATTTTAACTCTAAATTCTAAATGACTTCAATAACACGCCCTTAATGTATGGACCTCGAGTCATGGGACACCCTGTATATATTTGCATATAATTATATAAAGATAATTATATGTATATTATTATATATAATATATATTTATATATAATTATATATGTTAATAATCTTTTTTCTACGTAGCCATAATTATGCTGCCTTAAGAAAGTTCTGCGTAGCTATAATTATGCTGCCTGAACGTAGTTCTGCCATAATTATAGCAATGCAGAAAGATTATTAACATATATGTATAATTATATATAAATATAGATTTAATATATAATAATATATAATTATCTTTATATAATAATATATAATTATCTTTATATAATTATATATAATTATCTTTATATAATTATATATATAAAATGATAAAAATTTATGTGACAGAAAAAAATAATATAAATAAAAAATAAGAAAATGACTTACTTGAATATTGATATCTTCTTACAATTAGAATGTATCCATATATTTATTGAATACTTTAACTCTTAATTAAATATCTAATAACATTTTCAACACTAAATAACATAACAAATAACACATATGACACACTGTGATGACACAAGTTATGTCTAAGCCGACCATATGGTCTTAAGTCCAACTGTAAGTTACTGTAAGTAATTAAGCTCTTTTTTATGAACGTATCTGAAAAGAGACAAAGATATAGTTTAACCGGAGGTTAAAGTTAACCAATGTTGGTGAAATTGGCCCTTAGTGTTGAAAATATTACGACGTTAGTGAAATTGGCCCTAAGATTCTCTATACGGATGCTCACACAAATCTTATTGATGAATCATTTTGCTTATTCTTACAATTAGTTTCACTCGGCAGCCAATGAGAGATCGTATAGACAAAATAAGGTAAATTGACAAAAGGGGACCCAGCCCCAATCACCTTGACCTTGACATATGTTGTCAAGGTCATAGGACTGAGTAACCTCCAACAAATTTTAGCCGTCGCTTGTTGTTTAATACAAAGTTATTAATAAAAAAAATTGCAAAGAAAATATAAAATATCAGAAACATATATGCACACACACACACACGCGCGCGCGCGCGCGCGCGGGGGGGTGAGTGCAAGGGGGCCTTTGCCCCCCCCCTGCCGCACCCTCGCGGCCGGTAGGGGATGCATTGTGAACAGTTCAATCATAATGGACACATCCTGTAAGTTGTAAAGCGAGGTCCACCCTGCCTACCGGCGGGGCGGGTGCGGGAGGGGGGCCGAAGGCCCCCCTTGCATCCCCCCGTGTGTGTGTGTGTGTTTAGTAAACTTTTTTAGATAAACGTATTGATGCTTTTTTTGAAATAATGAGCAAAATGTATTCAATAAATAATTAATTCATCATATTAATATGTTATTTTTGAACACTCTATATAAAAAATTGAATGTTTATTTAGGTATATGTATATAGGTATATAGTATAGGTAGAGCTATTTCTATGAACTCTGTCATCAAGTTTTTCACTGTTAGACTACGTACAAATTTTAATTTTTACAAATAATTTTTTATTAATAACTTTCTTCTTAAGAAGGAGCGACGGCTAAAATTTGTTGGAGGTTACTCAGGCCTATGACCTTGACAACATATGTCAAGGTCAAGGTGATTGGGGCTGGGTCCCCTTTTGTCAATATTTACCCAAAATAATATTAATTTTTCACTTTTTATTAACAAAATAAAAAACTTTACTTGATTACGAATAAAAAACTTATGTTCAAAAGATGATATAAAATTATGCGGTATTTATCGAGGATTAAGGTCACGACCGATCCGGATTCAATGAAACGCATATTTCCTCGTTTTCGCCAACTTATGGTTGGCAACAGTCGGGAGTAAAAACAGTATTTTGCAAAAAAGAAAGTGCAAACTTCAAGAAATGAAAATAAAAGGCGTGATAACACCTTAGAGCATATAGATATGGAGGCACAGATGTCTATACTAAACCTAGATCGCTAACTTCGGGTTTTGACGTATGAAAAGCTGTGTAAGGTTTATAGCCGAAATCGGAAATCCGGCTGGTCTCAGCTTTTTTGACAGAGTTAGCGATCTAGGTTTAGTATAGACATCTGTGTATGGAGGGAGAATACTGGTCTGAAAGTGTCCACAACATCTGTGCGAGAGAGAAAGGTATAAGTTCCTATTAGTCTTCTGTGTGCAAATGTTGTTTCCAAGCAACTGTTATTGCTATGCAGTTGTTACCTATTTTAAAAGAAATTTGGAGCTGTCATTCATGTCTGCCAATTTAGCGCACGCGTATAGAGAACGAATAGGAATTACTATACCTTTCTCTCTCGCACAATCTTGGGGACACTTTTATTTCCCGGAAAATATATACTATTTTCCTTCCATGTCTATATGCTCTAAGGATAACATTCGCTCGACATTGTTGCGAGAGTGTATACGAAGTAAATTATCGCCAATGCACTGCCACCATTGCATCCGCTGCGCTCCATACTTTCTACTGCGAGTTCTTTGCGTTATCGCGGCACAACGAAATCGCTAAAACGATCCTAAAATGCATGTCTGAAAAATTTACGCAATGAGCGGTAGTTTTTATAAAAATTTTATAAAATTTTTTCTTATAAATATTAAACGAGTTTTTAAGGATAGTATTTCTGAGACAAATTTTGAATTAAATTTCAACAAGCAAAGATATATAGTATAATAGAATTTTATTTTATGTTAAAAAAATTTTTAAATGTGTAATTTAAAATTTGTAGTTAATATGTATATTGAAGAAAATTTATATTTAATCTTTACTATATATTTAAACAAAAATCTACAAACTTTATAAAAAAAAACTAATGTGTAAATAATATATATCTGATAAATACACATCAAAAAATTATTTTATTATTATTATATAATTTATCCCTAAACTTGTATAATTGCGATATATTTTTGTTATAAAAATCGATAGTTTTCATCATTTTTTGCAATAAAGTTATCATCTCTTCTACTCTTTTTTAATTTTAATTTTCAGATTTTTATTTATCACCAATTGCAGCGTTATATATCTTTTGCATAAGAAACATAAAAATATAATAAAACAAAAATCTATAAAAACTTCAGAACATCGACGTAAAAAAATCAATGAAGATTTGTACAAAGTTTAATTTCTCAACCTCAGATCACGAGTGAATGATTATTCACAAGTTTACTTATGTTACTTTTTGACGAAAAAAAGACTCACAACTTTCGAGTTCACCGCTCATCCTCATCATTATTTATTTTCTCTCATGTCACTTTTATATACATACACGATTCGTAATGTACTTACCATGATTTTATCGCTGTGTCAATTATCGAGAAAAAAAATTTTTTTAAACATTTTAAAACAAACACATGCTTCACTCAAGAGAGCGTCGCAAAAGATGACTTCTTCGTCTGCGCGCAACCAAGAGCATTTATAGGATTTATTTGATTAACTGGGAGGACAAAACGTGCGGTCCAGCATTATTACCAGCATGAGATGTATGTACGAGGGAGGATGCTGTAATTCTATTTCTTCCACGCATATGCACAGGTGAGATTTGAAAAGGGGTGTTGGAAAGGAAAAGTGGAGGGAGATAAAAAATCAGAGGAAAAGACAGAAAAGGACATAAAGAGAAAGAAAAAGAAAAAAAGAGAGAGAAAGCGAGAGATTAAAGCATGAGAAGAACAAAATTATCGGTGATATTTCAATGATTCGACCGGACGATAGCCGAAAGATTTTATCTCCGATCCCGCTACCAAAAGTGACCCAAAGATAATTAGTTCGTAAGACTCAAGGACGACGTGCGTGATTAAAAAATAGAGAAATGTCAATATTGCATCCGAGTCGTCGATTAGTGCGAGTTTCTCGCGAGCGTCAAAGGAATGCGGATTCGGTAACGATGTGATAAATAGCGGCTCGTTGAAAAGAATTTTACGGCAAGGTCGTTATTCCGGTAGAATATGTAAAGTGTAGTCACGAATGTCTTAAGAATATATGTATCTTTTATGTAAAATTTATACTGTATATTATGAGTCAAAGGTCAAAGAGTCTAAGATCTGATTAGTGGTCACAACAATGTAATATAATATATTACATAGTAATTCATTCTTTTGAATCTAACTTTATTTAAAAAATTATATATTATGCTATTCGATTTTTATCTATCGTTTAATTTAAAATTTTAAACTTTATATAAGATCTACCAATTCTCGGTATACAATTAAAAGCTAATTGAATCAATTTGCATTTGATTACATGATAACATGTAATCTCTGATATAAGATATAACATTTCGCAATCGAATTTTTTATTGTGTCTTCTGTATAAAAAAAATGCTGAAACTTATTTCGCGATTCAATAAAATTAATTTAACACACATATATGTACCAAAATATCAATGGCATCAAGCGTTATTTTATATTCAGATTTTGCTATATATTAATTTAAAAAAGGAAAACGTATTACATAAATAGGGTGAATTTTTTAACGCGTTACAAACTTATATCTCGGAAACAAAGCATTTCAGAGAAAAATGTTTTATACAAAAGTTTTTTACTTTGAAGGAGACAGGTGTCATTAGTAAGAGGGTGTCATTAATTTGACCTTGGAAAGTCGTTTGAAAATCACATAAAATAACCTTCAATTTCTTAAATGGAAACCCCCATTTTTCAATGCATATTCTTGTAGCTTACTTCGAGAGTTTTTCAAAATACAATAATAAAAGTATTTTTCTCTTAAGTACTTTTTGAGTTATAAGGTTTGAAGTTAACAATTTTTTGACATAAAATGTAAAAATATCTTGTAAAATCTTCAGTTTTCGATAATCTTACCTTACTACTTTTATGTACGGAATAATGAGAGCAATCAATTGGTGCAAAGAAAACAGATAATTGTTTAAAGAAAAAGTATGTGATTGCAACATGTAGCTGCGTACTTTTTCTTAAAACATGGCCGGCAACTTATATATGGAGTGTGGGATTCTTCCACACTCGGATTAATCTGAGTGTGGAAATTCCACACTCGGAATTTGACCAATTTGTTCCAAAATTATTAATGAATTGCGACGAGAGCTACCGCCATGAACTGTAACATTATATGGTAGAGGTAGATAAAAAATTAAAGACGAAAGGCTCCATTTTGTTAAAATTTGTTACAGTTTTTTTTTTTTGCTACCCCCTCCCCCCCCTCCCATCTAACCTAACCGATAGCAGAACTCCACACTCGGAATTAAGTTGCCGGCCCTGAAAGCAACTATGTGTTCTTTGTCAACATCAATTGATTGGTCTTATTCCGTGCATAAAAGTATTAATCTAAGATTACCGAAAACTGAATATTTTACAAGATATTTTGTATTTTGTGTCAAAAAATACTGTAAACTTCAAGCATCATAATTTGAAAAACACTGAATAAAAATATAGTGTTTTGAAAAGTTCTCGAAATAAGTTACAAGAATATGTAATGGAAAATGAGGGTTTCCATTTAAGAAATTAAAGATGACCTTTACGTGACCTTCAAACGACTATCCAAGGGTACACACAAAACAATGGCACCTTTTCATATCTCCCTTCGAGTCAAAAAACTTTTGTATAAAACATTTTTCTCTAAAATGCTTTGTTTCCGAGATATAAGTTTTTAATGCGTAAAAAAATTCACGCTGTATATAAGTACATCGATAAATACTATTCGATAATTAACGCAACGATAAACTTTGCAGTTGTGTTGTGCAATAGTTTTTTTCGCACGTTTTAAGCTTTAAGACTAATTTAAAATAATTCAAAGATGATAAAAATACGTGTGAGCTTACGCACTCGTAACTTCATAAACAATTGATTGTCTGAAGTCTAAAACAACATTTGACATATTTTGCTATCGCAAATGTCGCTTACTGTTCTATTACATGTATGACTATTATACACTTCTATCCAGCCTGTCAGTATAAATAGAACTGATTGTGAGGCAAATCCGATCGAATTTAACGATCGTCGATTTAAATAGCGAGGGTAACCGGTATGTATATTTGTGACTTATTCTGATATTATTAACATTTGAATATTACGCAAAAGTATTATAGACTCCGCATGATGTAACACTAATCGATTTACGAGCGCTGGATTGATGAAAACTGTTAACAAAATTTTGATAGTCTTTCAATAATTTCTCGCAGCATCATGAAAATGTGACTGTAATCGTTGTGAACTAAATATTTAATATAATAAAAATTATTTAACATTAAGAATTTAAAGGCTCCTCTATATTAAATATAAATTGAGAATTAAATAGGCTATATAGGAGCCGTACGCGGATTTCGGTGCGTTGATTCCAACGAAATTTAATTTTTCGTTGGAATTAAATACTTGTGCACAGGGCACAATTATTTAATATTTAGTACTTATTTAATAATTAATTTAGCTTAAACACAATATCGCATATATTTTTCTTCTATACATTTTTTCTCTTGATTATATAAATGAGATAAAAATATATGAGATTACTTGATACATTTGAACTTACTTACGACTCGATATTTCGTATTATACCTACGTGCAATGTGATAAAATTTTGTTAATGCAATAAATCCTATTTTTTATCTATGTTTGTTAACAGAATTTTTCTGATATATTTTGGGATTGTGACAAAAAAATTTATTTATTTATTTATTTATTTTTGTTTTTAACATAAAGTCGAGAGGTTCCGGCTTTGTTTCTATATGTACTTCAATCATAGAAAAGTATTTATTATTCTATTTAACCAATAAAAAGAAAAGGGTGCAGAAAAATATTGTTCTGTCGGTAAGGATCAGCATCCCCTTAATAACATTAAATTAATTAAATTATTAATATAATTGATAAAAATTTAATTACTAATAATTAAACGACTAATTTAATTGATAATAAATATATTTATACTTTTATAAAATGTATCGGTCTTAATAAAATTAAATTTTTCGCCGATTTTATGGATTCTAGTCGCCAATTTTCAAAAAAGTTTAACTGCTTATATAAGTAGACATATATAGCTACGATTTAAAACTAAAAAAATTTTTTTAATAACAAGTTTATAACTTTTTATTCAAAGAATTAAAATTATTTTTTAGTTTTTTGTAACTTTCGCCGCCATATTGGGTCTTCCATTTTAAATTTTCAAAAAAGTCTGACTGCTTATAAAAGTAGATATAAATAGCTACGATTTAAGGTCAAAATAATTTTTTTAACAACACATTTATAATTTTTTATTTAAAAAATAAGAAATTGTGTTTTAATTTTTCGTAACTTTCACTGCCATATTAAGTCTACCAATTTGAATTTTCAAAAAAGCCAGATTGCTAATGAAACTAAACATATAAAGCTACAATTTAAGTCTTGAAAGAAATTTTTTGATTAGTTTATAGTAATTTAATGCAAATTTTACGCCCTAATTTTAGTTACGGCCTCCGAGACATCAATTTTTATGCACAGAGCTGCAACTTTCGGATCATTCGATTGTTGATTGGAATTCCTTTTGCCGAGAAGTAAGTATATATATACATTGCAACGGACTTTTCCTTCCAGTGCCGCGCAACTTCGTCACTTTTCTCGGTATCTCTACACACAAAAATTCGACAGATTGCTTGGGCGCCAGGTACGGTCAGGCCGCACCACTCAAAATAACGCGATAATTGATTCTACGATAGTGACGGCTTAAGCTCGGTAACTCAGTTTCTTAATTGGCAGAGGGGCGGGATTCTTAATGCGGGGAATCGTACTCGGGGCTTCGGAGAGAAGGAGAGTCATTAAATCGACACACTGACATATTTAAATAAAAGTTATATAAATATATTTCATATTAGTAAATTGATTGCAGTTTCACAATACGTATTTACGGCCTCGTGACTCGGTAGATCCTCGACACTCGAGGTGTTACAACACAATTATTGTTCGATATTTATCGCTACCGAGGGGAACATATCCCGGATTATATTTCAATCGAGGAGGCGGGGGAGAAAGACATTTCCCAAATTATAAGACTCAAATACTCGACACAAGACAATCAGAGACGAAATTCGATAAATAATTGAACTAACATTTATACACAAAATTCTGGACTGTCGACTCGGTACGGCTCTCCACGGAGAGAGAGAGGCTGCGCAGTTCTTACGTTAATGGCGAATCTCGGTACGGGCCTCGCGTTTCGTACACTCCCGAGTGCTCGGTAACGAAAGTAGTTAACATTGACATCAATAACAATTCTAACCGTGTTACTAGAGACGCGAGTCCCCGCCGAGTTCGCTCTTACCGAGACTTTGAAGTGGTGGCCTTACAATAATTTGTCGTCCGTCGGTGTCGCACGTGGTTCGCACGCCGCAGTCTCGTCGAACAGTGTACGACTCTGGGCTCACGGCACGCCGGTAGCCTGCGTCGGTGGCGCTGTGCGCGCCGCCTATAATCGATCCTGGATCCTCTGTCGACGATAGTCGATCCTTGTGAACCTCGTTGCCCCGGTATTTTCGAAATGGCTCTCGGTATTTTTCGGAATGTTGGTGCGGATAATGTGGCTGCTCGCTGCACGTTCCGAATAATTGTTCCTCTCCTTCTCCACTGGCTGTTGACTTGCGGGGAAACCCGCCGAGAGGTGATCAGTCTCCGACGGTTCCGCTTTCCTCGGAACGGTGCCGGCGGCCCCACTGGAGCAGCCATCCCTGTCTCGGGATGTTGGTACCTTTTGATGGGCTCCTCCGCTTAATTCCGTCCGCTATCCGAGGCTGTAAAACGTATCCGGCAGTAACGGGTCCTTACGTATTTATTCTATTTATAGACACTAAATACCTTACTTTTCCTTGTTATTCGGCGTCCCCGAGCGCACCGCTTCCACCCAGGTCGTCCATTCTTGCTGCCAATTTCCGCCATCCCACGATGGCTGCTCCCTTCGATACATCCGAGCCTTCTTTGACCACTCACTTCCACTCGGTAAATCTATTGGACTTAATTAACTAAAGGCGAGTCGACGAAGAAAAGTTCGTCGCTCGCCGACCCAAAATTCGCCCTCTCTCTCGACCCTTCCTCGGCCGGGCCGTGCCGGCCCTGTGACGGGCGTTAAAAACGTCACGTCACAACTCCCCCCCTCCCGGGGAGGACCGAGGCGGTCTTGGACACCGACGCACGTCGATGACCACCAATCCGAAGCCAAAACACCAATTTCACCAGGACGTCCAAAACGTCATCTGAACTAAGCGCTCTCCCCACTTCTCTCCGGGAGCTCCCTGTACCGTCTAAGTCCCTACACTTACTATACAGAAATTCTAGAGCACGACCATTCTTATTCAAACGAGTCAGGAGGGTCTAGGGTTAAACACAACATCGGCATAATCTCTATTTATTGCGTCTCCGCTTATCTTGTACAAATGATACATATAAAAATAAAAAAAAGGTAGGAGACTTATATACAAGGAGAAAGAAAAAAAACAAAAAAAAAACCTATCAGTACCCTTAGGTGATCACAGCCGAGCGATAAAAGACAAAAAAAAAAAAAAAAAACAACGGCTTAGACTAGCGGGGGTGGATACGAAACAAAAAAAAACAAAACAAACACGCAAAAAGCAAACAAAACAAAAAAAAAAAAAACTCTCGCGAGTGGGCCGCTCCTTCTAGCACCAGGAGGGGTAGGGGGTGGGACGCGACTCTCGTCGACGGCCATTTCGTTCCTCGGCTTGGGTCTTCCGCGGGCCTCGGTCGTCCTGCGATGGAGCGTCCGGCTCATACGAGGGGCCGCACCGTGGGCAGGAGCGCACCGTCTCCCCGACGCGCCCGCACCCGTAGCAAAAATCAGCCCGTCGCGGCTGTGGACAGGCTGCCATTCGGTGGCGGCCGCCACAGTTCCAGCAGCCGCGCGGTAGCTCCTCGGTAATCGGCACACGGACCCCTCTGTCTCGCTCCCTCGGTATGGTGGCCGGTCTAGTCGGATCCGTCTGCGTGGCCCGCTCTGTGGACCCCGGGGGACCCGCCTGAGTGGCTCGATCCCTTAGGGAGGGCCAGTCCGTTTGGACTGCCCTCTCCCTGGTCCACGGCATCACGGGGATCTGCAGCCCCACGCTGCGACTCTCCGGGCGGCCGCGGATTTCCGGCCCTGATCGGGCGGTTTGCGTGCCCGTTTCCCTGGTGGATGGGAACGTCCGCACTACTGCCCCTCGCGTAGTCACCCGCAGATCCCGGATCGTCTCTCCGACGTCCGCTACGTCGCTCCAGAACTCGGGGCAGTTCTCCGCGATGTACGCCACGAGGTGGTCGTACCTCCCCAAAAAGCGCTGCCACACGACCCGGGCGGGATCCATTTCGAGAAAAGCTAGTTGGGGTCAGGGGTGTGATATGGTTTAAGATCTTGAATATGGATTTTGCCTACGATCGACCCGTCTAGGCGAGTCAACTCGTAGACTACGGAGGATAGTTTCCTGCCGATCCGGAAGGGACCCTCGAATTTAGGTGCCAGTTTCGCCGCGAAGTTATGCGCGGCGGAAGACAGAACGTGCTGTTTTTTCAGTACGAGCTCCCCCGTACGGAAAACGCGGGGCCGGCGCCGCAGATTATAATACGACGCTTGCCTTTGGTGTGCCCCCTCTAAATTCTCGGTAACCCATTCCTGTATCGCTTGGAGGCGGTTCATTCTATCGGCCCAAGCCGCGGGGTCTGCTGCTTCGACCTGAGTCATACTGTTACCTCGGTCTCGCAACCTTGCCCTCGGTACTAATTCCCGCCCCAGATTCAAAAAGGCCGGCGATGTTCCTATCGAGGAATGCACGGCTGTGTTATAGGCAAATCTAAAATCAGCAATATGTTTATCCCATTCTCTATGGTCTCTTTCGATAAACGCGACGATCATAGTTTTTAAAATTCGATTCACTCTCTCTACTGGGTTCGCTTGAGGGTGATACGGGGGAACTGTCGTGTGAGTTATCTTATGATTGTCGGCGAAATCCTTTATTATTCTATTCACAAACTCGGTACCGTTATCCGTTAATAGAAATTTTGGCGTCCCCCATCGCGAAATTACTAGATCTTCGAGAACCTCCCTTATTTTCGATCCGTTCGCCGATCTAAGCGTCTTACATTCTATCCACTTGGTGAATAGATCTTGAATCACCAAGAGATACTGAAATCCCGATTTACTCCGGGGTAACGGTCCCATAATATCCGCTGCGACTATCGTCCACGGCGCTTCCGGGATCCGCCTACCCATAAGTCCCGCAGGGTTGGCTTGCTCGACCTTAGTCCTCTGGCACGTATCGCATCTCTTTACGTATTTGACTACGTCTCGAAACATTTGCGGCCAATAGTACGATACTGCCAGACGCTGATAAGTTTTATCGATACCGAGGTGTCCGGATTGGGGAACATCGTGCGCTTCGTGTAACGCTTCCCCCCTCAATTCGCAAGGTAATACCAGCTTCCACCTATCCAAATCCTCCACTATCTCTGAAATAACCGGTTTCGATCTTAGGAAATATAATCGCTCGTCTAGGACTCTCCACTGATTGTATCGCTCCGGCTCTTGTACTACCTGTACGTACCGTCGCTTGTACCATTTCTCTTTACTCTCGGTATCCGGGATATCGACGATTTCGGCCGGCGCGATCAAAGCGACATTAACTTCCCCCTCGTGGCTTCGCGATAAGGCGTCAGGCACATGGTGTAGTGCGCCTTTCCTATGTACGATCTCGTAGTCGTATTCTAGTAACTCGAGGGCCCACCTCGCTAGCCTGCCCGTGGGGTTTTTTAAATTATGGAGCCATCTCAAACTACTGTGGTCGGTTATGACTGTGAACCGGTAGCCCTCTAGATACGGTCTAAATTTCTTAATGGACCACACCACGGCTAGACACTCCTGCTCGGTAACAGAGTACTTTTTCTCGGGGTCCGCGAGGGCTCGACTCGCGAAAGCGATCACTCTCTCCCCCTCCCCAAAAGATTGCGTCAAAACAGCTCCTACTCCTACCGAGCTGGCGTCTGTTTGTAACACGAAAGGTTTTTCGAAATCCGGGCATGCCAAAACCGGGGCCGTTGTGAGGTGTTCTTTAATAGATTGCACCGCGTTAGACTGCTCTATCCCCCACTCCCATCGCTTATTTTTCTTAAGTAGGCGGGTCAAAGGTTCCGTAATCGTGGCTAACTGGGGTATGAATCTGCGGTACCAAGAGGCCATTCCTAGGAAACGTCTGAGTTGTCGGATGTTTCTCGGTATCGGGAACTCTAAAACGGGTTGCGTCTTTTCCGGATCCACTGTGAGTCCCTCCCTTTGAACGATAAAACCAAGGTACCTTACTTGGGACTTGCAGAACTCACACTTCTCCGGATTGATGGTCAAACCCGCGGCTGTTATTTTTGTCAAGACTCGCTTCAACCAAACTAAATGTTCTTCAAAAGTAGGAGTCGCGATAACTATATCATCCAAATACGCGAACGCGAATGGTTCCATCTCCGGACCGATTAATTTATCTAACAATCTCTGAAACGTGGCCGGGGCTCCGGTGAGCCCGTACGGCATCCGTTTGAATTGATACAGCCCCTTACCCGGGACGCTGAACGCGGTGACTTCCCTACTTCCTTTCGCTAAAGGGATCTGAAAGTAGGCCTGACTGAGATCGAGAGTCGAAATGTAACGGGCCGCCCGTAGTTTGTCCAAAATACTATTCATGTTAGGCAGAGGGTAGGCGTCTTTTTTCGAGATCTCGTTTACCTTTCTAAAATCTAGACAGAATCGGTACTTCCCGTTAGACTTCTTCACCATCACCACCGGGTTTGACCATTCACTGAACGAAGGCTCGATTATACCCGCGCGTAACATCTTATCTACTTCTTCGCGGATGGCCTCCTGTATTCGCGGCGAAACTACATAGCAACGTTGTTTGACCGGTCTATTAGATCCGGTGTCGATACAGTGTTCTGTAAGTGACGTTACCCCGGGAGTTTCGCTCGGTATCGGAACAGTCTCTTTTAAAAATTCGTCTAACTTTTCTCGTTGGGTGATGGTGAGTTCGGGTAGTCCGCTGCACGTATAATTGGTTCCCTCGGTAGAATCGAACTGATGGCGGACGGTAGGTTGCCGCGAAAAGAACCACTCGGATCTTGCCAAATCTAACCCTATGCCGAATTTGCACAAAAAATCCATCCCGACAATACAGGAAACTGCCAGATCCGGTAGCAACCCTACCATAAGTTTATGCTCGACGTCGCCTAACCGGAGGGGTACTTCGCAAATTTCGCCGATTCGCGCTATCTGACCGTTTGCTGTCCTTATTTTTCCGTCTTGGTATCGCGACACGGGCATTTTGAGAGATCTAATCAATTGAATGCCTTTACTCCCGAAGAGTGTTCTACTAGAACCGGAATCTACCAGGGCGGTCAACGGGTTTCCTCGTATTTGTATATTAAAATATTGCAATGGCGGAAACTCGGTATCGTCTAACGTAACGTACGACTGAATGCTTGCTGAATTTACATTTTCGCGGGTCTTCTCCACCGGAGTCGTTAGGACCCGTTCTACCGACTCCCGCTTCCGTTTCCCGAACATTGAGGACAGGTACGCAGCGTGTGTTGTTTCTTTCCACACCGATAGCAGTGGAGATTTCGCGCCTGCCTACAGTCTCGCGATCGGTGTCCCTTCCCCTCACAGTTCCAGCATTTTAATTCGGCTAACCGATTATTATCCGCGGCGGAAGTTGAGGGTCTCGGCTCGGAATTGGCGTCTGATATTACGTTCGCGGAGGGCCTCCCTCCCGTCTCGGTAGCCCCGCCCTTCTTTCCTTGATGTTTCGGTACGGATATTCCTGACGCGGTAATCGTCTTAGAATTTTTCGAGGATCGCGGGGTTGCGCGATAGGCAAGCTCCGGGAAAATAGAACGCGTCGCGACTGGTAGCTTGTCTAGATCGTAGCATTCTTCTACCTGAGAGGCCAACGTTTCCAACGAGCGAAAGTCGTAAATCTCGGTACGGCGTACCGCGACGCGCAATCTCGGTAGCATATTTCGGTGGGCGTAGTTTAGTTGCTCGCCTAGATTCCATGTGGGGTCTAGGCGTTCGAATAAAGCCTGCATACAGGTTATATAATCCGCCACCGGCTCATCTTCCCCCTGTTTCCGGCGCATGATTTCATCCCTTAACATGAACTGAAAATTTGGACAACCGAAACGCGAACGCCATGCGGCCTCGAAGGCTCCCCAAGTATGCCAAAGATGTCGATTCAATCGGAACCAGTGGGCCGCGGTGCCCGATAGAAAGAATGGCAGACACTTAAAAATTTCTTCATCGTCTAAAGGAATTAATTGACGACCCTGCTCTATTTTAATTAGGAAAGCTTCCGCTTCCCCATCCCGGGCCCCGGAGAAATTGAGGTTCCACTTCCTCATAATATTATACGCGTCCATTGCCGTATTTGCCCTACCGCGAAGTAGTCGTGGGTTAAGGGCCCTTCGCAACTCTGGAGGTGTCGGGACCTCCACTCGGGTCAGGGGTCGTCTCGGTATCTGCCTAGGCTCCCCCCCGATCGCCCCCTCTTCCTCTTTCTGTTCGTCATCGGAGGAATTATCGGATATCTCGGGGGTAGATACGTGTTCCTTCCCGGCTAAGTTCGCGGCCTCGAATCTAAGCAGTCTACTCCGGAGGGTGGGGAGAATCCCTTTTACTGATAATCCCCTTCCCGCGAGCTCCCTCTTCAGTTCGTCTACCTTGAGAGCGCATATCCATCCCAGGCTCTCTTTAGTGGTCATTATTGCGAAATATCGCGAAAGAAAGAAATATTGTCGATATTCAACGCGTATCTCTCGTTAATAAACCCCGCGCGGACGCCACCGAGCGATAAGAACCAGTACACTCTAAATATTCTTCCGCCCCGCGAGATCGTCGAGTTCTGATTCTCACATAAATATTACCTCCCTATTCTTCGACCTCCCAATCCAACGCGACCCAATACACATCAAATTCCGTAACCGCGATCTCAATCGTTCCGTTTCAAAATATAGAGAGACAACTCCTTTGTCTCGAGCGTCTTAATATTACGGGAGTATCCTTGGTGATTCATTCAAGGACTCTCGATAACTCACACATATAATATCTAAAAGAAAATATTATGCCTAACCATTCCAATGTATCCGATAAAGTCGGAAGGTTCACGAAACGATACGCGCGGGGACACTCCGAAAGGGGAAAAAAAAAAAAAATATATCAGGAGAAAAGAAAATATATCACCCGAAAGAATCCTTCGATCCCACTTCGTTATTCTAAATATTCTATTACTAAAGATAAGATTCATATAACAGAGAAAAAAAAAAATTATTGAATGAAAAGATGCAGCGTTATTCCAAACAGAAAATAGAACTGAAGCGAGAGGGAAAGAAAAAAAAAGTATATATATATCCCTTAATTACCCTGTCCCCGTTAGGCGAACATTCCCGCCGAAAATTATTTTCCCAATACTATACAATCGTAATGACTTTACTCGAATCCTCTTCATTACACACCGAGTCTCAAAGAGACATATAAGGACACACAATATTATGGTCGGTAACCGATACGCGGTGTTTACCGTGCCGCGCGCGAGCTTCAAAGGAATGCGTGCTCGAGCCCGCGCAGCGGTTCTCCGCCTCGAGGGAGAAACAATGTATACGCGATGGCACTCTAAATTCGGGGTTTATTCGTCTCGGCAAGAACCGTTTCACAGGGAAATCCTTTTCCCAGCTCAAAATATATTAATTAACTAAATACAGACGAAAAAAAAAAAATACACATAAATAACAGAGGGAAAAAAAAAATTATGTGGAAACAATAAGGCAACGAAAAATGTTCGGGGAATATGGAACGGCTGTGCGATGGCGATAGCCAACACAAAGAAATCTCCTATCTCTCTCCTGACTCCTCTCCTTATCTCCGTCGCTTAAACCGAGTCTCAAATTTCTCAATTAATCGAGGAGAAAGAGAAAAAAAAAATAATTATCCCTCTCGGGCCCCACGTTGGGCGCCAAATTTGCAACGGACTTTTCCTTCCAGTGCCGCGCAACTTCGTCACTTTTCTCGGTATCTCTACACACAAAAATTCGACAGATTGCTTGGGCGCCAGGTACGGTCAGGCCGCACCACTCAAAATAACGCGATAATTGATTCTACGATAGTGACGGCTTAAGCTCGGTAACTCAGTTTCTTAATTGGCAGAGGGGCGGGATTCTTAATGCGGGGAATCGTACTCGGGGCTTCGGAGAGAAGGAGAGTCATTAAATCGACACACTGACATATTTAAATAAAAGTTATATAAATATATTTCATATTAGTAAATTGATTGCAGTTTCACAATACGTATTTACGGCCTCGTGACTCGGTAGATCCTCGACACTCGAGGTGTTACAACACAATTATTGTTCGATATTTATCGCTACCGAGGGGAACATATCCCGGATTATATTTCAATCGAGGAGGCGGGGGAGAAAGACATTTCCCAAATTATAAGACTCAAATACTCGACACAAGACAATCAGAGACGAAATTCGATAAATAATTGAACTAACATTTATACACAAAATTCTGGACTGTCGACTCGGTACGGCTCTCCACGGAGAGAGAGAGGCTGCGCAGTTCTTACGTTAATGGCGAATCTCGGTACGGGCCTCGCGTTTCGTACACTCCCGAGTGCTCGGTAACGAAAGTAGTTAACATTGACATCAATAACAATTCTAACCGTGTTACTAGAGACGCGAGTCCCCGCCGAGTTCGCTCTTACCGAGACTTTGAAGTGGTGGCCTTACAATAATTTGTCGTCCGTCGGTGTCGCACGTGGTTCGCACGCCGCAGTCTCGTCGAACAGTGTACGACTCTGGGCTCACGGCACGCCGGTAGCCTGCGTCGGTGGCGCTGTGCGCGCCGCCTATAATCGATCCTGGATCCTCTGTCGACGATAGTCGATCCTTGTGAACCTCGTTGCCCCGGTATTTTCGAAATGGCTCTCGGTATTTTTCGGAATGTTGGTGCGGATAATGTGGCTGCTCGCTGCACGTTCCGAATAATTGTTCCTCTCCTTCTCCACTGGCTGTTGACTTGCGGGGAAACCCGCCGAGAGGTGATCAGTCTCCGACGGTTCCGCTTTCCTCGGAACGGTGCCGGCGGCCCCACTGGAGCAGCCATCCCTGTCTCGGGATGTTGGTACCTTTTGATGGGCTCCTCCGCTTAATTCCGTCCGCTATCCGAGGCTGTAAAACGTATCCGGCAGTAACGGGTCCTTACGTATTTATTCTATTTATAGACACTAAATACCTTACTTTTCCTTGTTATTCGGCGTCCCCGAGCGCACCGCTTCCACCCAGGTCGTCCATTCTTGCTGCCAATTTCCGCCATCCCACGATGGCTGCTCCCTTCGATACATCCGAGCCTTCTTTGACCACTCACTTCCACTCGGTAAATCTATTGGACTTAATTAACTAAAGGCGAGTCGACGAAGAAAAGTTCGTCGCTCGCCGACCCAAAATTCGCCCTCTCTCTCGACCCTTCCTCGGCCGGGCCGTGCCGGCCCTGTGACGGGCGTTAAAAACGTCACGTCACAACATATATATGTATATATATATATATATACAGGGTGTCCCATAATTCGCGAACCACCCGTCAGTTGCAGGTAGAGCATGTTGAACTGAATAGAAAAGTCCTCTACCATTTTGCGATTTTCGCAATAATTAATGAGAAATAAATTAAAGAAGATCAGCCAAATCGCGTGACGACGGCGAGAAAAGACAGCCCAGTTTCATATCGTTACTAAGCATGCGGCGAAAAAAAACAGTATAATGTTACACGGTTGCTAAGCGCGCGATGAAGCGGGGTGGAGCGCTTTACAAAAGACAGTAACTACATACGAGTAGCGCTAACTCTGGACCCCCGAGTGGGCTGTCTCTTCTCGCTGCACGCTTATCATCGCTCGAATTGGCTGATTTTCTTTAATTTATTTCTCATTAATTATTGAGAAAATCGCAAAATGGTAGAGGACTTTTTTACTCAGTTTAACCTACTCTACCTGCAACTGACGGGTGGTTCGCGAATTATGGGACACCCTGTATATATATAATATATACCGGGTGTCCCATTTTAAAGGACCCACTCAAATATCTCAGAAACACTGCGTTAAATCAAAAAATGTTTCCTACAAAAGTTGTAGGGTTTCGAGGGGGACATAACATAGTAATATTCATATGACCTTGGGCGGCGTCTCCAAGGTCAAGTGAAGGTGAGAATAAATTTTTTAAATGGAAACCCATATTTTTTATTATAACATCTTTTTCTACTAATTAATTTGAACAACTTTTATCTGAAGCATTTTTTAATTTTCTTCAAAATTCATTCTCACCTTCACTTAAGGTTAACCTTCACTAATCTTGGAGACGTCGCCCAAGGTCAAATGAATATTACTATGTTATGTCCCCCTCGAAACCCTACAACTTTGTAGGAAACATTTTTCGATTTAACGCAGTGTTTCTGACAATGAGATATTTGAGTGGGTCCTTTAAAATGGGACACCTGGTATATATAATATATATAATATATTTAATATATTTAATACATTAAATATAAATATGTCAAATATATTTAGTAAATTTATGATGTTAAAATTATATAGGTTTGCATATATTGGGGGGAAAAAAATTTCCCAAAACTTGGAGGTCCAAATATAATTGTGGAAATCGACGAAGTAAAAATCGGTAAAAGGAAATACAACTGTGGCCGAATAATCGAAGGAAAGTGGATCTTCGATGGATACGAACGCGAAATTCAGGAAATATATTTCTTGTACCAGTTCCGGATCGCACTGAAGGAACATTATTAAATATTATTAAAGAGTGGATCCTACCTGGGACGACGATAATGTCAGATTGTTGGAAGTCTTACAATTGTTTAAACAATGAAGGCTTCCAACATTTAACAGTTAATCATTCTCTAAATTTCGTCGACCCATGTACTGGTAAGTACAGATATTTTAAACATATAAAATCTTATACATTTTTTATTCATGCAACTATAATATATTTAAGAAAAAAAATTAAGGAATATTATATAGAAATATTAAGACAACTTTTTCATTTTTTAGGAGCTCACACTCAACATATTGAACGCGTTTGGAGAGAGGTAAGAGCTAATATTCCACGGTACGGAACGCGTACTACGCACTTAGTGGGATATCTACGTTAAACTATCATCAGTAGAAATTTCAATGCATTTTTTTGTTTTCTTTGTATATGTAAAAGTTATATGTATGTATATAGTTTTAGAGTAGTAGACAGACGTTTCCTCGTAAAGCTATATCGACAACTCGTCGTCCTCGGTAGTCTCATCTTTTCTCCCGCGTAGACACATGTTTCTTGCGCATTCTTCTCTCTACCGGGAAGAGAAGTAAAGACCGGATACACAGTGATACAGTATTAGTGTTATTCAATCTAGTGAGATAAATAAAAATCAACCGCGCAATCGTCAATGTTAACAGTGCCAAAATAAAATCAGATCAATTCTTCGAAATTTCGATGAGAAAAGCAAAAGAAAGAATAATTTGATTTTATTATATTTATATATTTTACATTTAACGCATTTTATATATTTTACATTTAATTTCTCTATTCAGTTAATATACAAGCAAAAATATAAATAAATTTAATGTGAAATTTTTTAATTATTAAAAATTCGAAATCTATGTGAGAAATAATGAATACTAATTGTAAGCTCGACTAGTTTGATTATATAATTACTCTAAAAGTTTATCCTTATGCAAAATAATGTGTGGAAAAAATTTCGCGTTTTTGTGTTGTGGAGTTCTTCTCCTCGTCATTTCGTCATCAAAATCTCAGCAAAATTCCACGAACAACAAAGTAAAAGATGATAATTTGACAATACGATATAAGATAGACACGGACTCTACAAACTATAGCGATGAAATAAAAACACTACGATATGATTTGTACGAGAAGTTTACCAATAATACGCAATACAACGAAATGCAGTATGAATTTCGCTCTATTTCCACGAATAATGATCGCGAGGATGTTAAATCGATGCAATTTAAACTGAGCAGGCGGTCCGTTGAGAATCATGAGAACGATGAGCAAATACCGATGGAATCTCACACGAATTCGACAAATGTCAATCATAAGAGAAACTTCATGACTGAAAAGAATGATTCCATGTCGCATGAAGTCTTCGAAGATTCCAGTAAAGACAATAATAAAAGCAACGTGATCCCATACGAAATGTGCCAAAATATTACTTGTATTCTGCTCTGCTGTCCTCTTGGCGATCGCATGAAGATAGAAGACGACAAATGCATTTCCGAAGATATTAAATACGTTTTTCCAAACGTGTACGAATATACAAACGATTCAATGCAGAGCGAAAATAAGAGAGTGGACGAATTATTTCACCTGGCCGTGTACAATTTGTGCCAGGAAGAGAAACATTACCTGCTTCCTTCTGGTCATGAGCACGATTATATGATTTTTGGCAACGGTTCTATTTATTTATCTTATTATAAAATAATTGTTAAATCGACATTATATTGTCTCACCGTTACGGAAGGGAATGAATTCGAAGTGGTCTATTGCTCAGAAACAAACGACGAGATCAACAAGCCGTCAATTAATGCTTCCTCGAATTTTTATGGACACATCATACATGGGAGCTTCCATATAATATCCATACTATTTTTGATGCCAATATTTCTGGTGTATTCTATATTGCCAGAGCTCCGAAATTTACACGGTTTTATGTTGCGCAATTACAGCGGTGCTTTGTCTATCGCATACACAATTCACATTGTCATTATTATCATCAAAGCGGATGATGTACAATATCCGATCTGTGTTACAATAGGTACAGTATATTTAAATCGTTATATGCAAGTATATGCAATTATAAGCAAACAATGCAGTGTATATATTTGTCAGACATATATTGTATATTCATATATTAATTATACTTTTTCAATAACTTAAATATATATAATTTGTTAGACTCTAAAAAATGCAAGGATTAATAGATAGATAGATAGAGAGAGAGAGAGAGAGAGAGAGAGAGAGAGAGAGAGAGAGAGAGAGAGAGAGAGAGAGAAATTTTAAATACATTTAAATGTATAATTAATCTGAGTTCGCCTTAATATACACGTATATATTTTCATGTATTATCGAATTTTGTAGAGTTATGTCTTGAAACATTATTTAATATCCGTAGTATTTGCTAAATATTGCTATTTAGTACAGGAAATTATATTATATATAAATCTATTTCTTAATGTGTGGAGAAACAAAAACATCATAACTTTGAGTACCTGCATTTTAACGCGCGTTTAATGATTAAGATATTATTTATTATCGCTATATATTTATTATAGCTATATGTATATATAATTTTTATTTATTTTTGCAGCCTTCTTCAACTATTTCTTCTATATATCGGGTTTTTTCTGGCTAATTACGATAAGCTTTAATATGTGGTGGACATTCAGGTAAGTTACTAATTATTATACTCTATTTTTTTAATTTGCTTCCTATTTTAATTTACCTTCATAATATTGTTTTATATTATACGACACGACGTGACAAAATAATTTCGTTTAAAATATAAATGTATTTGATATCAAGAGACACGACAGTGTCTTGCGCCAAGTAAAGGCGTAGCGATAGTGACAGCGAAACGCACCGTATATATATACATATGTATGTATACGCGAACGGTCCAATTGCGAGTTCCTCATATTATCGGATCTCATATAACGACTGAACCGATCGAATTCTTAGTGGTCTTAATGGATAGCTTGAGTCCTAATTATATAACAAAAATGTCTTTATTTTTGCTCTACGTAGTTTATAACCAGAGATATTATTATGCAAAGTCCGAAACAGAAAATATATGATTAAGAAACGTCTTCTTCTTGGTCATCTCTCCGGGAAATTCTACATCTCACGATTCTGTCGCATAGCGGCGCTTTTGACAGATATCGATATTTTATTTTGACAGTTATATATTTTGACAGATTGTGTTTCATGATGTGTGTAATGAGGGTTAATTAGCATACTCAGCGCAAAAAGATATATATTTTAAATATTATTAAATTCATTTTATTATTATATTATTTAATCGTTTTTCCATCTCATTTCCTGTCCGTTTCACTGTTTTATCGTCTTTCCAACTCATCATTTCTTTATGTCATTATTTTAACAGTTAGATATGTGTTTTGACAGATTGTGTGTAATCATGTATGATGTATGTAAAGCCGGCGTCACACGATGTACATTTTTGTGTGTGATTATCTTGTATGCTAGCTTGTATGCTGTACGTTGTTTGATTTGCTGCATGGAGCGTTGTATAAAAGCGTCACACGATATTTGTTTGCCGTATGAAGCGTTGTATGAAAACGTCAGACGAAAGAAAACGTCAAACGTCAAACGTAGCTGTTTGACAGGTTTTTCAGGATAGATCTCGATAATCAAATCAAATATTTGTAAAAAATTGATATGGAGGAACAACAATTATTTTATATAAGAAATGAAATTTTGTGACGACAGAGATTAGCTGCATTCGCGCTATTACTTAATCGTGAAATAAATAGAAGAAATCGTAGACGTAGAAGGATATGGATTCGAAATTGGCTACAGAGAAGGAACGAAGGAAGAGGAGTTTTAAATATGGTGCAAGAGGAGCTTCGGTACATTTAATCTATATCTATATTGAATCATCAAATTAAATATTTTGTCATTTTTCAAAATAATTTTTTTTAATTAATTTAATTTTTTCTTAGTTTGCAAGACATTCTTATAACAATTATTATCGAATGGATGAAGATCTTTTTGAAGAAATTTTGATCCGAATTACTCCACACATACAAAAAAAAGATACTGTTATGCGTCAGGCTATAAACCCTCGTCAACAGTAAATTTTAACGAATCCGTATTTCTTTTCAATATGTTCTTTCACATTGCGTTATCGGTTAAATTTAAATATAAAATTAATATTGTAGATTGGCTGCTACATTGCGCTTTCTTGCATCTGGAAATTCATACAAGGATCTTTTCTATGCAGTACGCATAGCTCCCAATACACTTTCAGTTATTGTTTTTAATACATTACAAGCAATAGTTCTTGAACTTCAAAATGAGTGTATAAAAGTATGTACCTCTCATTTCTAGTTAAAATTATTATCGGCTTTTTTATCTAAAACTATGTTTTATTATTAGTGTTCTAACAGTAAAGAGAAGTGAGCTGAAATTGAAGCTGAGTTTCGAATTTTATGGCAGTTTCCTCATTGCATTGGAGCACTTGACGGAAAACACATAAACTTTCGCCCTTTAAGACAAAGTGAATCATTTTATAGAAATTATAAGAGTACAGATAGTATAATCCTTATGGCTCTTGTTGATGCTAAATGTAAATTTTTATTTGTTGATGTTGGTAGAAATGGACGTATGAATGATGGTGCAGTATTTCGAGACAGTGAGCTAGCTCAACATTTGAATAATAATTCTTTAAATTTACCTGAACTTAATCTATTACCTAGAATTACTGTACCAATGCCCTTTGTAATAGTTGCTGACGATGCTTTTCCCTTGTCAAATAATTTATTAAAACCATATCCTGAATGTGGATTGACCTATAGTCAGAGAATTTTTAACTATCGTTTGAGTAGGGCAAGAAGAATTGTAGAAAATGCATTTGGTATTTTGGCAAATAGATTCAGAATTCTCCTCAACACAATTACTTTGTCAGTTGATAAAGTCGAATTAATTACTCTGGCGTGTTGTATTTTACATTATTTTATTTTATCTCGAAGGCCATATCAAAATAATATGATTGAAGATAATTCGGAAATTGATATTCAAAATCGTCTTAATGGTATAATTAGACAAAGAGGTAATAATCCTACTCGAAATGCAAAAGTAATCAGAGATCACTTTATGCATTATTTTAATACCACTGGTTCTGTTCCGTGGTAGAATGAAGCTGTGCAAAAAGGCAATTATTAATAATAATTATTATCAATTATTATAATGTTCAAAAGAATGAAATATTTGTATATTGCGAAAATAAAAATTGTTTATTTAACATTTATATGGTTATTTAATATAATATTTTTAACATATATATATTTTTTTAAAAAGATTTAATTACAACATAATTAAATAATTATATAATATAATTAAATAATTATTATTAATTATTTAGATATATTTAAATTTAACTTTTATTTAAATTGAACCGATTAATACAATATAAAGAAATATATTAAAAAGAAATACGAATTTGATAAAATTTATTTTTTAAATTTAATACGTATAACTGGGTGTCTGACGTAAGGTGTCACACCGAAAATATATAAGTAGATCTCGTTAAACTGAGTCGAAAAGTCCTATACCATTTTGCAAACAACCACGTAAAATTTCGAGATATTAATTAAAAAAGATCGACCAACGAGCGCGCGAATTACGTCGGGGCGGCCCGCCGCATGCTAGGCACGCGTTGCCTATAGCGATACGGCACGGTACACCGCTTAGCGGGCCGTCCCGACGTAATTCGCGCGCTCGTTGGTCGATCTTTTTTAATTAATATCTCGAAATTTTACGTGGTTGTTTGCAAAATGGTATAGGACTTTTCGACTCAGTTTAACGAGATCTATTTGTATATTTTCGGTGTGACACCTTACGTCAGACACCCAGTAGAAGAATAGAAGAATAGATCTATCAAGCGGATAATGATCCAAAACACTCTGCAAGAGTCGTGTAGACATTTTTGAGTGACAATAATAATCACGTAATGAAGTGGCCGGCACAATCTCCAGATCTGAATTCAATCGAGATGCTGTGGATTAATTTCCACATATATGTAAAAAAAACAAAAGCCGAAAAATATTGAAGAATTATACTCTATTATACAAGAAACGTGGACTTCGCTACTTGCTAGTAAATATGCAAAACTTATTGAATCTATGCCGTGAAGGTGTGCTCCAGTCATTAAAGATAAAGGTCTACATACGAAATATTAACGTTATTATAATTATGAGTCAAAGAAACTTATGAAAATATACATTTCGATATGTACTTAAGTATGTGTTCGCAGAAAATTTGACATTTAAATATAAAAATATAAGAAATTATATTTAATTATAGTAAATTAAGAAATATAAATATCTTGATTAATTATTCAAATCGCTAGTAAAATAAATAATACGAGTTTAGAATAATCGACCCAACTAGCTTGAAAATAATTTCTTAATATTCACAACGTTTCGACCATGTGGTTGTGGTCCTTTTACGAAGGAATATACTGAAATTTTACATATACGATCCCCTCTGTCCCCCCTAAAGAAATGTAGGCGAGAAAAAATATAGATCCGAAGCGACTTTCGGATCTATATTTTTTCTCGCCTACATTTCTCATCTCAACAACAAGTTCAGAGACTTCTTTGAGAAAGAGGGAATAGTGCACCAGCTTACCACCGAGTATACACCGGAATAGAATGGCGTAGCAGAGCGCTTCAACTGGACATTAGTCGAAACGACAAAGTGCATGTTGATCTAGACGGACCTACCACCAAAATTTTGGGCCGAGGCTGTATTGACATCAGCCTACATACGCAATCGATGTCCATGCAAGACATTGAAAGAAAACCTATTCTACACCATAGACATATTAAGATAAACTGCTTATAAGGTAATGGGGGGCGTTCTCCTGAGGGAAAAAGATAGCATGAACTTGGCTTTCTGTCTTCTTCTAATGGTATACTGGTGCGCAGATTACGTCATAAGTCACGTCCATTAGAAGAAGATAGCAAGCCAAATCAATTCATGCTATCTTTTTCCCTCAGAGGAGGATGGCCCCACTCCCGGTTTCACTGCCTCATAAGCAGTCTATCTTAATATGTCTATGCCCTACACAGCCTGGACCGGCGAGCCACTCCAGCCGTTCGGAAAAGTGGCACATGTGCTCGATAAAAGTGGTAAACGCGGAAAATTTAATCCGAAAACAAGTAGATGTATCTTCATCGGTTATTCGCCCACCTCCAAGGCATATATGTAGAATGTGGAATCCAAAGTCTCGTAAAGTATTAAAAAGTCGCGACGTATCGTTTCTAAATGAATTCCCAGCAGGTGAAGATACCGGAGAAATTATAGATGACGACATTACTGATGTGCGCCAAGGAACGCACAAATACCGACCCGATACAAGAATCAGATATCATGTCTGACGGCGGGGATTCAACCGACAATTTCCACAGCAGTCGATTCAGCAGAGGAGGAGCAACTCTTGTCCAGCAGCTCAGACATTTTAGAATTCACCCCAGCGCTAGATCGTCTAATCTTCATAGGCGATGGCCCAGGAAGACCGAAAAAGCGTCCAACAACGAAGAATTCGCTGGATTAACTAACTCTGATCCGAAGAGCGCCAAGATCGCCCTAGCTGCACCTAAAGCGGATGAATGGAAAGCCGCGATGAAAAAGGAATTCGATGCGCTCATGAAGAATGAGACATGGACTGTCGTCAACCGGCTGAAAGATCAAAAGATTATCGGCTGCTGATGGGTCCTACGCACCAAATTGAATGCTAATAGTTTAGTCGAACGTCGAAAAGCCTGACACTAGTCAAAGGGATTTGCACAACGTCGGTACACCGACTTCAACGAGACGTTTGCCCCCGTAGCACGAGCCGGGTTAATAAGATTCGTAATGGCTCTCGCAGTTGAAAAAGAACTGGAAGTCCACCAACTTGATTTTGTCAGCGCATACTTGAACGGTGAAATAGAAGAAGAACTGTACATGGAGATCGTAAACCATTTATCGAACATTCTGAGTGAGGCAGAGCTACGAAGGATCCCCAAGGACAAAGTGCTCAAAATGAAGAAGGCGTTGTACAATTGAGACAATCCGGACGCCAGTGGTTCACCAAACTCGATGAAAAGTTGAGGTCAATAAGCTTCAAACAGTCGGGAGCCGACAACTGCGTGTACACGCTGCAAACGGAAGCAATATCACAATCGTGGTAATATACGTCGATGATGTCATCATCGCTGCAAGCAACATCGAAAAGATGAATGAAATCAAGAGACAATTGTCCAGCTTTGAAATAAAGGACCTTGGGAGAATTTATCATTGTCTTGGAATTCGATTTATTCAAACCAACGACTGCATCACCATGGATCAAGAAAAATACACTGAAGAAGTACTCGAAAAATTTAACATGGCTAAGTGTAAAGCCGTATCGACTCTGATTAGCACGTCCGTGAAGTTATGCAAAGAAATGTGTCCAAAAAACGCGTCGAGCGGAAAAAGATGTCAAAAATACCATACCGGAGCCTGATTAGATCTCTCATGTATCTCGCGGTATCGACACGCTAACATAGCCCATGCCAACAGTGTCTTGGGACAGTACAATTCCAACTACGGACTCGAACACTGGAAAGCGGCAAAACGCGTCCTTTGATATCTTTAGGGAACAAAACGCATTAAATTGGTATTCAAGAAGACGAACAAACCTCTGGTAGGATTTGCTGACGCCGATTGGAATGCAGATGTGGACTACCGACGTTCTTACACTGGCTACGTATTCCAAATGGCAAACCACAGCAGTCAGCTGGATGTCACGCAAGCAGAAGTCTGTGGCAATGTCAAGTACAGAAGCCGAATACGTCGCCCTGTCAGAAGCAGCCAAGGAGGCTGTGCACCTAAGAGCATTCTTGTCAGGAATCATAGGTGAGCAGCCTACAACAACAATCTACAACGATAATCAAGTAGCTGGCAACACGGCTCGTAACCCAGTCCAGCATGGACGAGCCAAACACATCGATCTCCGATACCACTTCATTCGTGAAGTAATCAAGAAAAAGGTAATAAAAGCGGAGTACCTTCTAACCGAGGAGATGACGGCCGATGTGCTTACGAAAGGATTGAGCTCAACCATGCATCAGAATTGTACCAAGAACATGGGCATAGAGCATTAGCCCCAATGTTTTTTGCCTTTTTGTTGTTTTGTTACAGGTACCTTTTAAGAGGGGGTGTTGGAAAGTTAAAAGGTTCCCGTCTAAAGCTAATTTCCGTTCGTTGCTTCTTGAGAATGAGCCGTAAGGTTACGACACGCAGCCATGTGAGGAAGCTACCTGCGTATTCATTTCCATCGCCTTCTCACTCGCTGTGCAATGTCGCCACGTGCTAGTCTATTCCTCTTTTGTATAATTGTTTATTCGACTGTCGTGCTATAAAGGGACTATCTTTTGCATAAATACTCGCGTTTATTTCCTACATTTTATTATTTTAAATATTTAAAAAAAGTTACTCAGCCAAATATAAATGTGTATTAATTTTGCAGATTATTATCTGATCTGATATAAAATTTATCACAGAATCATCTTTGTATTTTTAAGAATAATGCATCTGCATAGTCAAAATGATTTAGATCCGGCATTGAAACGATTAAAATGACGAACAAAAACTTGGCGTGCCCAGGTCGGGGCATTAAAAATTAAATCAATAATTAGAAGGCTCTGTAAGGATCAAATTTACTTGGAACAAGAGCTAATAAGAGCCAATAAGTTAAATACGATATTAGGAAATAAAAGAAATGACATGATCTTGCATGATCCGTTGTTTAAAATCTACTAGTAGTGTTTAGTGAACTTAAAGCTACGAGAAAATTGCCCCACCAGTGGGTAAAACCGGGTACTCATTTAAAAGCGTAAATTACCGTGCAATTACGAAATCTTGATTTTTTTAAATCATAATACAATACAAAAATGCACAGAGAGAATTTTCTCTTAGAATTTACCCTAAAAATCATGGTAATCATGGGATAATATGGTATAAAAAGAATTTTATGAAAATTTTTCTGATTAATATTTATCACAATAAAAAATAATAATATCTATCGCAATAAAATATAAAATATGCTTGATTAAATATACTAAAAGTATAGTTTCACTAAAAGTATGGTAAAATTAATCAAACATATTTTTAAAATTCTTTCAATACCATATTGTCTCACGATTACCATAATTTTCAGGATAAATTCTATAAGAGAAAATTCTTTCTGTGTGTATTCTATAAATAAAAATCACAAAAAAGCAAATATCTTGCTCTACATAGTTGCAGAACTCGTAAATCCACCTTTGGCATGTAATGCACTGTATCTAGCCTTTGATTGGTGTTAAGTACAAATTATTGCAAAAGATGCAGGCTACATCTTTTTTTTCTTCTAAAGATAAATTGTCTTCTTGCTTTTTTTATTATTTTATTTTTTAATTCTATATTTTTTGTACCCGATTTTGCCCCACACGTACCCAGATAGCCAAATCTGTCAAGAGCATGTATTAAAACTGTGTGCTATATATTTTTGCCAGCAAAAAAACTGCAGATTTTATCAACTTGTTATATCAGATAATGATAGCAGAACGTTGGCAGAAATGTTATAAAATCTGCTGACATAATTTGGCAGCAAGTCAGTAGCAGAAATCAAGCAGGATTTGTATAGAATTATCATAACAGATTGGTAGTAGAAACCGAGCAGGATTTGCGCAACGCAGTTTGGTGTCAGATTGACAGCAGAAATCGAGCAAGATTTGCGCGCGCACAATCTGATGGCAAATTGACAACAGGATCTGCATTTTGCAGTTATTTAATAGTTCCTTCACCTACCGCTATGTGATGTATTTTCTCGCAATCAAATTTCTGTTAAAAATAGATATAAAGTCTGCAAGTCGTGGCTATTAATAAAAGATCAAAAGTATATTTTTCTATCAGTTTAATTTTTGATATCTGACAAGTCTAACATGAGAATATTAAACTTATTAGAATCAATAGGATATACATGAAAAATTATCCATTTACTTTCTATTTAAAGCATAAAGCAGAATTTAATTCTCATATAAATTATATCTTAAATTTTATAAATTATATAAATTTAATTATTTTTACAATTTATTTTATTAATTTAATTAATAGATTAAATTGAACATTTAATTGCTATGTGAGATATAACTACATACAATATAATATGTTATACATTAAATATCATATTTATGAAAAAAAAAATTATAAGTAGCGGATAACACGTCTTATGCATCTGTTATATTCATCGAAAAATATGAATTTTATTATACTTATATATTCAAATGGCAAGGAACTGTGCAGATCCTGCTCGATTTCTGCCGCCAATCTGCTATTAGATTGCGTTTGACAGATCTGTTCGGTTTCTGCCGCCAATCTGCTGTCAGATTTTGCTTACTAACTATGCTAGCAGAATATCATCAATTGCGGACACAGTGGATAGGAATCTGCTGTAAAGTCATGATTAGATCTGCTGTCATACTGCCGACATGCTGCTAACATTTTGCTATCTGGGTAGATACTCGGTTTTGCCCCAACACGAGGAAAATAATACGGCGGCTGTATATTCCGACGTAAAAGAAACGATGAAAACTAATGCAATCTATACTTTCTAATATGTACAGAATTCAGTTCTGCATTTATCAAAATAGATGTTTTGTAGAAAAAAAGTCCACGATGACTTGAATGTTGCTCCGATATCGATCTTTTTTGTTTCGAAAACTTTAAACTTCTATAAAAAAAAAGAAGTATCTGTATACGTGGACACGGTTCATCTCAGAATAATAATGGCGTCAATTTATAACTAATAAACGAATTGGCCACAAATGACAATATCTATCACAAAGAAATAGAGGTACCCGATTTGACCCGGCTACCCAGTTTTACCCGATTTTCCCCTATATATACCGGCAACATAAAGACAAAGAGGAATGAGACACACACAACATTTTGAGTTGATCAAACAGAATTTTTTTATGTTGTATTAATATGTGACTGTGACAGTATAAAAGCAACTATATTTAATAGTTTGTAAATTAGAGTACGGAGATAATAGACTTAAAGTATAATTTAAAATAAATAGTTTTCTTAAAAGTTTTTATTATTGCATAAAGTTTTTAGACGGTTAGTTTCTATGTTGTTAAGATTAAGTTAACTTTTTGAAAAATGGCATATTAGATAATATATATATATGTATACATTATATATTTAGTTTAAATATTTATAAAATATTATAACATGGTGTTGTGTGCCTTGAACAAGGCACTGGGGTTGCGCCGAATTAAGGATGAGGATCCTCGGATCGACCAGGACTTCGTAGGAAGTTAGGAGGGTTACACTCTGTTCTCTTCTCTTTAAATACACTTCTATTGCGAATTAAATATAGTTTCACTTTATTATTAAAGGGACGCAAAATAGTATATATTGTTGTCGGATCACAGTAAGTATATAACAGTAAGTATTAGTTTTCTATAAATAGCTTTAGTCTATTCGTATGCATGCGCACTGCTTTTCTTCCCTTTTTAATTGTGTAGTTTACGTCGGAATTCTTTTCGGTTATTACGTACGGTCCTGCCCATAGTGCATCTAATTTTTTCGATCGTCCCCGTCGGAGCGTTTCGTCGTATACTAGTACTTTGTCGCCTATCTTAAATTTTGTTTCTTTCGCGGATTTATCGTAGTACCCTTTAGCTTTTATTTTTTCTTCTTTAATATTTTCTTTCGCGAGTTGGTTTGACGCCTGTATTCTTTCTTTTAATTCTTGTGAGTAGTCGTCGTAACTATATGTTAGTTTAGGCGGTCTCGCTAGGGCTGTCGGTAGGTCCGCTTGATGTCCGTATACTAATTCGAAAGGTGTATGCCCCGTAGCCGTGTGTGGGGTCGTGTTATACGTAAACATTGCGTAGGGAATCCACTCGTCCCAGTCTGTTTGGTCGGCATTTATATAGTGTCTTAAATATTCGGCTAACGTACGGTGTGAACGCTCTAATGCTCCGTTGCTTTCGGGGTGATAAGCTGTTGTCTGAATTTTATCGATTTTAAGTAATTTGCACGTATTCTTAAATATTTCACTTACAAAATTTGTTCCTTGGTCGGTTAGAATTTTTTCGGGAATCCCGTATTCGAAAATTATTTTCGTGGCGAATTCTTTCGCGATCGTGTTAGTTTCTTGGTTTGCGATCGGTATCGCTTTGCTAAATTTGGTTAAATTATCTTGGAAAGTTAGTAAATATTTGTTTCCGTTATTAGTAATTGTTAACGGTCCGATTATATCTAGCGCGCATTTTTCGAATGGTTTACTCGGCGTGTCCGTAATAATGAGGGGTGCTTTTACTCGTCGCGATAATTTATTTTTCTGGCAGGATTCGCATTTCGAGATTTTTCGACGTCTCTTGTTAATCCTGGCCAGTTATGTTTTAATCGAATTCTTTTTATTGTACGTTCGATTCCCTGATGTCCTCCTGTGGGTGCATCGTGATATTCGTAGAGTATTTGTTGTTTCTCCTCTTCGGTATATACTCTTGCGTTATCGGAATCGTCTTTTTCTTCCTTTCTTTCTAACTTGTGGATCTCTTCTTTCTGTTCCTTTTTGTTGGCGTCTCTGGTTACGTTTCGACTTAGCGCGTCGGCGTTCGCGTTCGCTCGTCCGGCCTTGTGTATGATTTCATAATCATATTCTTCTAGTTTCAACCTCCAGCGGATTAATCTTGATCCGGGATCGTTTACGTTGAAAAGCCATACCAGGGGTTTATGATCCGTAATAATTTTAAATTTTGTTCCATAGACATATGGTCTAAAATGTTTCACGGCCCATACGATCGCTAGTAATTCTTTTTCTGTTGTGTTGTAATTTTGCTCCGCGCGAGATAATACTCTGCTTGCGTAAGCGATGGGTCGGTCGTTGCCTATCGGTCCCTGTGACAGCACAGCTCCGATTGCATAGTCGGAAGCATCTGTGGTCACATTAAATTCTTCATTGAAATCTGGATATTGTAATACTGGTGCTGTCATTAGTTTTTCTTTTAATATATCGAATGCTATTTGTTGTTCGTTATTCCACGCGAATGTTTCACTTTTCTTTGTTAATTTTGTTAGAGGTTTCGCGGTTCTTGAAAAATCTTGTATAAACTTGCGATAATATCCGGCTAGTCCAATGAATGACTGGATGTCTTTTACTTTTCTCGGTGTCGGAAAGTCTTTTATCGCTGTTAATTTTGATGGATCCGGTAATATTCCATTTTCGGAGATAATGTGTCCCAGATATATTACCTCCTTGCGCAGAAATTCACATTTATCCGGTTGTAGCTTCAGGTTGTGTCTTCGTAGTCTCTGCAGGACTTCTACGAGTCTTCGGTTATGATTCTCCAGGCTTGATCCGTAGATAACGATGTCATCTAAGCCCTTGTATTCCAGTAAGTACTGAATTCATCAGGCGTTGGAAAGTTGCTGGCGCATTCTTCAGTCCAAACGGCATTCGGTTAAATTCGTAATGTCCGTAGGGGGTTGAGAAGGTCTTGCTTTTATCCTGTTCCGCCATTTGTATCTGGTAGTATCCTGATGCCAGATCCAAGGTGGTAAAATATTTGGCGTTTCCCAGCTGATCTAATATATCTGTGATATTTGGCAGCGGGAATGAGTCGCCTATTGTTAAATTATTTAACCGCCTGAAGTCTACGACTACCCTTAATTTCGGTTTTCCGGATGTATCTGCTTTTTTCGGTACTACTAGTAATGGCGCGTTCCATTGACTAACGCTTGTCCGAATAATACCGGCCTCTAACATTTCTTGCACTAGTTTATTTACTTCTGCCTTGTGTTTTTCCGGCAGACGATATGGTCGTACATTGACCGATGATGTGTCAGCGCGCGTGGCTATCTCGTGTTTCACTGTCGCGGTGCAGCTCAGTGACTCTCCGCTCAAAAGAAATAAATCGCTATATTCTTCGCATATCCCATGTATTGCCTGTCGTTCTTCTGAGTTGAGGTGCTCTGTCCTTAGTAATTGTCATATTTTTTTGTTTCTTTCGGACGAATACTTCGGAGTTTCTGTTTCTATACTATTTATTTCGTGCGTTGATGTTATGTTTATGTCGTCTATTGTTACCAATGGTGTTCTGATTTCGACGATCTCGTCGGTGGTATTAATGACGCTAATCGGACATTCAAAATTTTTTGGTTCGACTAAGCATCGCCCTATATAGACTCTAGGTGTGATTTCCTCGGCTCTTACGATTCATATGCTATTTAGGTTTGTAGCGGCCCGTACTATCGTTTCGCTGCGCGGTTGTAACCGGATCTTATCGTACGGTTGTAGGTTTAACACGGCGTTTCCTAGGTGAATTCCCGTTTCTTAAAATCGCAGGTGGCTCCCTGTTTCCGCAAAAAATCCATCCCGAGAATTCCTTCATATTCCATGGGGAAGTCATCTTTGACGACATAAATTGTATGTTTTATTTTCCTCTTGTTTAAGTTGATTGTTGCATGTATTTTTCCTATTGTCTTTATGTCCTGTTATGCTAATGAGTGTAATTTTTTCTCTATATACTAGTATATCGTCTTTTAAATGTTTAACTTTCATTAATGATATTGTGGCCTCTGAGTCGAACAGCATTTTAACTGTGCCATTCCGGGCTTCGCGCATCGGCAGTGTAATTAGATCTAACCCCGCGCTCTCTTGTTGTGTTCGTCGTACGTGCGATACTCTAAATTCGATCGCGCGCGCCGGAGTCTCCTCTCCCGTGTCTTCCTTGTTGCTACTGCTCTCGGTGTCGGATGTATCTTGTCGCGGCCTACTTTTCTTTCGGTCGTCCTTCTCCGACTCTATCTGGGCTATCTTCGCGTTTGTTTTCTTTGCTTTTTCCGCGGTATTTCTTTTCGGTCGCCCGTTTAAAGATCAGCATTCTTCACGATTGTGTCCGCGTTTTTTGCAATAATTGCAGAATTTCTCTACGGTATTTGCGCGAGGGGGCTTGTCCGGTTTTGGGAACGCGTATTTACTGCTGCGGCAATCGCGTCCGTAATGTCCCGATTTTCCGCATTTATAACATTGCGTGGTTTTATGTTGACCTTGTCGCGGTTGTTGCCCAGTTTTGCTTTGCGATGCATTTGTCGTTCGCGACGCGTTAGATCCTATTAACTTTTCTTCTGCGGTTGCGCCCGTTATCGCTTCTTGGAGTGTTGTGTATCGTTGTGATCGCACGAGTATTTTCAATTCGTTACGTAACTAGTTGGTCTTTCAATTCTTCGAACGTTTGAATGTCTCGTGTCTCGAAATCTTGCATGGCTTTTCCCCGTAATTTAGTAAATAATATTCCTTGAATTAACGCTTCCTCGTCATCGGGGTGAATATTTTTAATTGCGTACGTACAGGAGTTTAAAAATTCTTGTAATCGGGTTCGCGTTGTGCCGTCGAACTCCGGTATCATTATTCGCGCCTCCTTTAGTGACATGTACCGTTGTGAGGCATTCCGCCGATTTCGGATGTCACGCTCGGTTCGTCCGTAAGCCATACGAGGCTCGTGCTCTTCGTCCGAATCTCGATCATAAGCGCGTTCGCGGGATCTAATCTGCCTATTGTAGCGCCTATCCGCTCCCTGTTCGCGTGTGTGTTCGCGTAGATTCCGTCGATCTTCTGCGTCTCGATTGCGAGGGTAGTCGCGGTGATCACGTTGATTATTTCGGTCTCGCTCGGGAGTGAGTTCGCGTAAATCTTGCCGACTGTCGCATCTTCCGCATCTTGATTACGGGTGTGTTCACGGAGATGTCGTCGATTATCGCGGTGCCTATTTGCATCCCGTTTGCGTGCGCGTTCGCGGGAGCTTTGACGACTGTCGTCTGATCTCTCTCCGCGTGACCTCGAATCGTACATTTTATTTATTTCTGTCCGCATTTCAATTCGTAAGTCTCGTAGGCCTTGTAATACGTCGCGCATCAAAGGGTTTTCCTCTTTCGCGTTGTTTTCGACGGGTGTCCTATGTTCGGCGGGTGTCCTGTGTACGTCGACTTCTACGCGATGTACGTTTCCGCGCTCTATAGTTTCGCGTAGGCGACAAATTTCGCGGTCTACAACACCCACGGATACGTCCGCTGCACCATTTGGTGGAATGTGCATTACAGACATGTTGTCTTCGTTAGAGTCAAAATCGCTACTATCGTACGTAGTTGACCATCCGCTTTTCTGCGACGCGTTGCTAGGGGTTTGGCTTGCGCGTATTTTAATTTCTTTTATATTTTCGTTATTACCGTCTGTTCGCGTCTTTAGTATACTTTCGTCAAAACTATCGAAGGGGAACTCGCGTTTAACAATGACGTTCGCGGGTAATTCGTCTTCGCTTTCGCTTGAATATTCGTTCTCTAATTTTCTACGAACTCGCTCGAGTCTTTCTACAGTTAATGGTAACGCTTGAATCGCTCGTTTGGCTGAGTCGCTATGTAGCCAAGATTTGTTCGCTATCGGTTTCGGGGGTGTCTTGTTCCCTTCCGACATTCACGCAGAAATATTATAAGGATCGGACTTACAGTATTACGGTTCGCATCGTTACGCTCTTTATCGCTCGGTACGGCTTGGCTGCTGCTACTGCAACTCGATCGCTCGTGGACTGATAACGGCTGGCGGCTCGGTGCTCGTGCTTGACACGGCAGGTCGTCGCTCCGTGATGATGCGTTGTCCGTGAGATTGTCGCAGGTCGGCGTTGTCCTTGGGACGTTGGCGATCCTACTCGATTTTCAGCTGCTTGCTTCTCGCTCTTCGTATTGCTTGCGTTGTCCGTCCTTCTCTCTCACTGCACTGTGGCTTCTGCTTATTTCCGTCTGCTGTTTTTCTAACTGACGTGCCTGCTTCCACACGTTGTGTATGTGTGTATTGCGGGTCTTAATTTATTGTATGCTGCTTTCTGTGTTGTCCGTCGATTATTTCGACGTGCCTGATTTTTCTAATATTTTTGTATTGTTTTCAGGTCTTCAGGTTCCTGCTGGTCCTGGCGGTCCGTCGGCGCCATCCCACCGCTGCCACCAAATTGTTGTGTGCCTCGAACAAGGCACTGGGGTTGCGCCGAATTAATGATGAGGATCCTCGGGTCGACCAGGACTTCGTAGGAAGTTAGGAGGGTTACACTCTGTTCTCTTCTCTTTAAATACACTTCTATTGCGAATTAAATATGGTTCCACTTTATTTCTCGTCCTTTCTTTAATTATATATATATATATTCGCGTAACATTCGATGTTTGGCTAACGAGCGTTTATTAGTAATTCTTCTTAATGATTCAGATTTTTATTAGTGAGTCTCGTCCTGATGTTCCGGATTCTTATTAGCGACCACGTCTTGATGTTTAGGAATTGTATTCGAGACTGCCTTCGCGGGCGGGCTCTCCGTCTTATATCTTCTTTTGTTCTTTGATTTTCAACGGACGAGGCCCTTGGAAACAAGTCCCCGATTGGTTAATAATATTCACGCGTTTTTGGTCTAAATGCAAGCGAAGCAGGTCGAAGTCCCTGGCTTTCGTTTGCAGCTCGCGATTTCCGTGCTTCGTGCGTATTTCGCTGCGTTAGCGTTTTCGTTCGTTTTCAAGCGTTTGGCGAGAGCGCTCGTTTATAAGTAAAAATGTTTTACAATATTATTATTCCTAATAACTACTGGTTATAGTTCGGGCTATAACAATGGTCTAATTATTCGCGATATAATGTAACAAACTTTTCTCTTGAATTCTTTTAACATTATACAAACCTGACATTTATATTGCTTTGATCTTTTTTCTTCTTTATGTATAAAATAAGGCAACACTTTATAACATTTTAACAAAAATAGATTTTTTTGTCAAAAATTCGTCTCCTAAAGTTAAATATAAATTTAGATTACCTTTGTCGTGTCTATACAATAATAATGTAAATATGTAATAGTTCCTGAATGTTATACGAATGTTATAACATTTCTTAATGGTAATCGAGTGTCGTGTATCGTGTAACGTATTATGTAAATCTAGTTTTATATCTATCTAGTTTTATAGTTGTATGGAATAAGCTTTCGAGAAAGCTTCGATCAAAGGCAAACGCATTTACAGTGTGATTTATTTTATCTAGTGCTATGATTAAATATGACGTATAAATTGCAGAGGATTCTGTTCGTTGCGAAGAAACGTCGGACATCGAGAAAAAAAAAGTTGATGTTTTATATGATCTATGCATGGGGTTGTCCCTTCATCTTAGCTATTTTCTGTGTCATCATGGATTCTGTTTCCGAATATGTACCAAAAATTTTGCGACCGGAATTTCGTTTAGGAGATTGCTGGTTCCATGGTAAGTGAACGTCTCTGATAGATAACTTGATTAAGGGGATCCTGAAAACCTTTTTTTTTTGTTTTTAACATAAAATCGATAGGTTCCGACTTTGTTTCTATATATACTTTAATCGTGGAAAAGCATTTATTATTTTATTTAACCAATAAAGAGAAAAGGGTGCAGAATAATAATCGTTCTGTCAGTCAAATAGAACAGCTTCAGGATCCCCAAGGAGATCCCTCAGCGAACAGCGAACTCCGACTAGAGACTTTAATAAAAGATTGGCCATAAGGGGTCACTTTTGATTTGTCCGGCATTTTTCGTTAATTTCCGCTCATATTCAAACAATTAGTCTATTTATTTTTAATATAAGTAATATTAAATGATAAATATTATGGAAATATATATATTGAAAACTATATACATAATATATACATAATATTAAAAACTAATTTTTATACTAATCTAAATAATTTGTTAAAATAGTACATTTTTTTAAATTTTATTAAAAATATGCTACTTAATCTCACAAAGATACAAATTATTTGAAGGTTTCCAATTTTCACGGCCAACATTTTTGGCCCATAATGCACGTCGTTCAGGATCTCTCGGAAAAACTTTCATTATACATATAACCCTTTGATAATGCGAGTTGTTACAAAATTCGGCCGAACATCCACCCATTTTTGCAATAAACACACAATGTGTCAGCGTGTCACCACAGTATATCCAGTAGCGCAACTTTCTCGATTTTGTGTTGGCCAAAATGGAGTGCGCATGCGCGAAGTAAGCGAGTTGCCCAGTAATGCCATCTGAACTTCTCTCTCACTCACTCTTACTTGTTTCGGTCTCTCTCAGTCTCATTTAAATGCCTCAACACATTTAAATGCTCTCTTTAAATGTTTATGTGTACATTTGATGACAGAAATTGGCGGCAATAGTTAGAGAGAGAACAAACAAGAGTGAGCGAGAGAAAAGTCCAGATGGCATTATTGGGCAACTCGCTTATTTCGCGCATGCGCACTCCATTTTAGCCAACACTAACTTCAAAGACGCCGACAGAGAGTTGCGCTACTGAATATACTGTGGTGTCACTTTACATGAAGGCTCATGTATAAACAAACATACATTTGTGTAAATGAAAGAGTGAGATAATCTGTTTTTCTCTCTCATTTGCAGGATTTTGACGAAACATGGACGAAACGCTCTTATGGTCAGTCTCTTATTAAAAGGTCTCTAACTCCGACAAAATAGTAGCGCTCTCATTCTGGAATTAAAAATATCGGTAATTATCGACTGACTATCGAAAAGTAATTAATGGACATTTTGAATTTCACATTATCAATCATCTTAGGTCAAACACATGAATATTAGAAATTCATGTATATACATTGCAAACATGGAGTCATTTTTTGCTACGCCTAATACTATTATAGATTTGAAATGTAAATATGTATTGCTGGTTTCGCTCTACCACACCTACGCACTCATACATACGCATGAATCGTAATGCAAACTATACTTTTATATCAGATTTCTAATCTAAATTTAGATGGTAACAGTATTATTTTCGTGTTCTTTTTAACCCCAGGAAATTTGGTTTTACGTTCAAACAAATTGTACACTTTTTATATAAAGCACATATTATGATGACTTGACAATTCGTCTACAATTTGAGACGCCATATTGAAATAAAAATAAATAAGGACAATTATTTCGTAATTATTTCTTGGTTTTTCATATGAAATCGGAGTTTCCTGGGATCATTGATGTATGCAGTGCAATTGTGGAGAAGCATTTTTAATTCTGTCAAATTAATGCGACGAAAGACTAGAAATACGAAAATAATAATTTTGTCGGTAATACAGACAGTTGAGGGATCCCACTGTAAGAAATAGTATAATAATTTATTATATTATACTTACAGACAAGGAAGCTTTTGCGTTATATTATTATGGGCTCAAAAGTATCTGTATTATTAGTAGCATTTGTTTATCCATCTCTACGGCGCTGAAGATCACACGCTACGAAAAGGATACAGGTCTTCTACTGACAGATTCAGAAAGCAAGCGGTATAATGACAATAAAAAATGGTTTGTAATTAAACATTTTTGCATCGATGTGCGGATAATTTTTTATTTTATTAATGAGATTTATCCCGATACATTTTTATCAGTTTCTCTGCCAACAATATTACATAATAAATTGATCTGTGGTGGTGGTGTGTGGTACTCCTGATGAAAGGAAAAGATGATTATTTGAAAGCTATACATCTTTTCGGTGTTCTCATTTTTTTCTTGTTTTCTTTTTTTCTCTTTCTTGTAGTTACATAATCTGTAGAAAAAAAAAACATTGTTGTTATTATTACTTCAATCGTGTTTTTTTAAGAAAGTCTGAAATTCTCAAAATGTGGCAAATAGTGAGAATAATAATATTAATGAATTCATTTTTTTATTTTTTAAAGAAAATCTCATTTTTAAACAATTTCTTTAAACAACTATTTCCGTCTTTCTTTTTAGAATTGTAATTTATTATATAATTTTTTAAAGAGATAACTTGATAAATACATAGTATTTACTATTTTTATTGAAAGATATTCAAATGTAAATATAAATATTTGTTTGCAGGTTAAATCTGTATTTGAAACTATTTATCGTGCTGTTCGTCGTGATGGGCATTCAATGGATCGTGAAGACAATGTCATGGTTGTATGGAAATGCATCTAATTACATCTGGTATGCTACTGATTTTGTGGATATCCTGCAAAATTTCTGCACCTTTATCATATTTGTATGGAAAAAAAAAATCAAGTTAATGATATTGAAGAAATTCGGATACGAAACAAATGTGACATCGAGCACTTGTACTACTACATCAGAGATGCCTATGCAAGAAAAGGCGAATTCTTGCGAACAAGAAAACTGTCACGCGATAAGTTCGTCCAATGGAACTAAACTCTAATATTTTCCAATGTGTAAAAAGAAAGTTTTATCATCAGGAATCAACGATTAATTAGCAATTAATTATAATATTATAATTTTTCAATCAAAAATAACTTTATTAGGCACTAATGTTTTTATTTTGGTCTTCAAAAGATTTAGCTCATAATTTCACAAAGAAAATTTATCTTTTTCGGATTTTCTTATTCAATAATTTTTATTCTTTAAGATTTATTTTTAAGTTTTCTTTAATATAGTTTATTGTCTAAAAGATATATGTAGATTTCGTAAATTTTTAACGCATTTTATTTTTGATCCTTAAGTGCTCGTAATGAATCACTTATCGGATATTATTGAATCAAATTAATGGTTGTAATTCTATAAAAAAAAGTTCTAATAAAAAAATAGGGCTAGACTTCCGTATACAACCCACCTCCAATTTTAATCAAATTTTACAGGTATGTAATATACATACTAAATGAAGTCGAACACCCAACACATATTCTTAAAAATATAATGGCTCATCAATTAAACATGAAATATTAAAAAAAAAAAAAAAAAAAAACAGTCAAAGAATTCATTTTATTTCGCTGCTCCATTGATTAAAGCTATCATCAGTAGAAATTTTAATGAATTTTCCTTGTATATGTAAAAGTTATATGTATGTATACAGTTTTAGAGTAGTAGACAGACAGTTTCCTCGTAAAGTTATATCAATGACTCGTCGTCCTTGGTAATTATATCTCCTCTCCCATGGAACAGGTTTCTTGCGCATTCTTCTCTCTACCAGGAAGAAAAGTAAAAACCGGATACACAGTGATACAGTATTAGTGTTATTCAATCTAGTGAGATAAATAAAAATCAACCGCACAATCGTCAATGTTAACAGTGGCAAAATAAAATCGGATCGATTCTTCGAAATTTCGTTGAGAAAAGCAAAAAAAAGGTTAATTTGATTTTATTATATTTATATATTTTACATTTAGCGCATTTCCTCTATTCAGTTAATATACAAACAAAGATATAAATCAATTTAATATGAAATTTTTTAATTATTCAAAATTCGAAACCTATGTGAGAAATAATGAACACTAATTGTAAAAGCTCGACTGGTTTAATTATATAATTACTCTGAAATTTAGCCTTATGTGAAACAATGTGTGGAGAAAATTTCGCGTTTTTGTGTTGTGGAGTTCTTCTCCTCCTTACTTCGTCATCGAAATCTCAGCAAAATTTCACGATTAACGAAGAAAAAGATGATAATTTGACAGTACGATATAAGATATATATAGATACGAATTCTACAAACTATAGCGATGAAATAAAAACACTGCGATATGATTTATACGTGAAGTTTACCAATAATACGCAATATAACGAAATGCTGTACGAATTTCGCACTATTTTCACGAATAACGATCGCGAGGATATTGATTTGATACAATTTGAACTGAACAAGCGGTCCGTTCAGAATCATGATAACGATGAACAAATACCGATGGAATCTCACACAAATTCAACAAATGTTAATCATATAAGAAATTACTTCACGTCACCAGATCTTTATAAAAATTTGATTCAAAGGAATGATTCCATGTCTAATGAAGTCTTTAAAAATTCCAGTAAAAACAGTAATAAAAGCAACGTCATCCCATACGAAATGTGCCATAATATTACTTGTATTCTTCTCTGCTGTCCTCTTGGCGATCGCATGACGAAAGAAGACAACAAATGCATTTCCGAAGATATTAATTACTTTTTCCCGAACGTGTACGGATATACAAACAATTTAAGGGTCGGCAGGCGACCCAGGCAAACTCCGAATTGATATTGGAGACCTCACGCGGTGACAACGCGAAACTCCGATTTCAGTGTTGCCAACGCTGAGAAACTAACTCTCAGGTTTTATGTAGTGGTGTATGTCTGTACACGTACACACACCATTGCATTGCTCACGCGGACGCACGGTAGAGAGACAAGGATCGATAATCTCGTTATCCTTGTTCCTCTACCGTGCTGATCACGTGCTCATGCTACACGCGAGATACGGCCTGAAAATGCTTTCTGGCCTTCCGTAGCAGAAGGCAGTAACGTAGCAAGGCTAATAAGCACCCACGTTTTGTAAATTTTATATACGCTTATGCACATATGTGCGTATATTATATATAAATATATATATATATATATATATCACTAAAAATTATATGTATGTTTTATAATTGTCTAATGATAAATAATAACAGTAGCATAATTGAGAGTGAATTAGTATACAATATATGTTAGACACGGGTACTTTAGACTTGACAATTTATTGCTTATACTTTTTTATCGATACTTTATGTATAGTCAGCGCGATAGAGAGACAAGAATAAGAGAACGAATATAAATTATCATTAGCTTGTAGCAATCATAGATTGACGAATATGTTGATTATTCTTCATTTCTTTTCGATTATTGATGTTATTGTATAATTTGCTCCATAAATACTTATAATGTGAAAAAACTTATGTCGAGTAATGTATGATGGCTCAATGCAAGGATGTTCAGTGTATCACCCAGTAAACTAGAGTTCAAATCAATATCAATTTTTTTATAATATATTGCAATATAGAAAAATTATAAAAAAAATATATTTCGCCGATTAATTTAAACATTTTTTGAAAATATTTTAATTATTTTACTACACACACTATATAAATGCAAAATAATTCAGAAAATAAATTTAAAAAATTAATAATAAAAATCAACATACCAGCTATTTGTGTGCGTGTGTGTGTGTGTGTGTGTGTGTGTGTGTGTGTGTGTGTGTGTGTGTGTGTGTGTGTGTGTGTGTGTGTGTGTGTGTGTAGCTGCAATTGATTTATTACTTGATTAATTTATTTACGGAATTATTTTGCATTTAATATATATAGTGTGTGTAGTTGTAAAATGATAAAAATATTTTCAATATAAAAATTTTTAAGTTTATCGCCTTAAAAAATATATTTCTATGATTTTTCTATATTCCAATATATTATAAAAAAAATTGATATTGATATATTTGAACTCAAGTTTTCTACGAGATTGAATATTCTTGCATTGAGCCATCATACGTAAGTTCTTACACGTTATAATAGTATTTATGTAGCAGAGAGAAAGAGATAAGAGAGAGATTATACAATATAACATCAATAATCGAAAAAAAAATCAAGAACGCTTGTCATATCTGTTTGTATGTATATATATAAACTTATATATTATATATTTTATAAATAAGTTAAATATTATATGCAGACAATGTACAAGACGTTCAGTTTGTGCCATAAAGCTCAAGCTTCAATCAATAAAATACTCCAATGAATATATATAATCAACAATTATTTTTATATAATAAGTATTTGAATATATAAAAATATTTAAAAAAATTTGTTTAAGATTATTTTAAAAAGAATATTTAAAATATTTTTTTAATATTTAAAATATTCTTTTTCTCAATTAAAAAAAATATTTTTTAATATTTTTATATATTCAAATATACTATACACTATAATATAAAAATAATTGTTGATTATTATATTGGATTATTAATTGATTGAAGCTAGAGCTTTTAACATGGCAGTAGCGTTGTTTTTTTTTTTTTTTTTTTTTTTTACGTGGGGGAAACCTTCAAAAGGCACCCCGGTTTTCCGGGGTAGTGTGAGATTCTTACTCACTAAAACCCCCACTGTGCATACGTTACCTGCTGCAATATAATGGCGTTGATTCAATGGTATCCACGCCTCTTCATTGAAAGTGATCCGCCCTTCAGACGTCTCCAAATCTATCTGCAACAAGCAACTCTATAGATAATATCAATATAATTATAATAAAGAAATAATTCATTATAAAATCTGAAAGGAAAACAATGTCAAATATATAATATTAAAATATCAATTACTTATAATAAAATCATAATTTTTTGCGCTTATTGGAAACACAACAATAGAAGCGCTACAACATATTGTTACATATTCTTATCCCGAAAATCGTTATATATAAATATTTAATACAAAATATTGTAAAAAATATGTAATATAAATATAAAAAAATAATATAAATAATAAGAAATGTTAATAAAAGTATAATATATGCAATTTTTTCCAATGCAATCAAACATCTATGAATTATATATTTGATTGTATTATTTTTGAGATCTTTTCTATTTTAAAGTTTTTAATGTAGTACGATTACTCTGGGTTAAAGATATATAATAATATGTATACAATGTACAGTAAACAATAGCAAGCAATGTACATATAAACATACATACATTTAAATATCTTTTCTATAATTTGAAGTTAATAAAAATTTAAATTTATGTAATTGCTATTGTTTCGGTACATATTTAATAAACAACACGAATTAATAATTCGAGTGGATCGCAATTTAAACTAAGTTAAATGATTGCGTCGCAAAGTGACCTCAACCATATTATGGGAAGTATACTTGTACTATAAAATATTTCTTATTTTACATGCAACTTTGTTTGTGTTTCTATACTTTGTAATTTGTTACCCATTACTAAATATTTTTGAAAATAGTACATTGCAAAACAAATTATATCTGATATTAACACTTTGCAACGCAATTACCTCAGTTCAAATTGCGATCTAATTTGCAATGCACTATTTTCAAAACAAAAGTATAACAAAATTTAATTGTCATAATAAATTTAATATTACATATATAAAATATAGTATGGGCCCCTCCAACGCCCATTCCCGTGAGAACGCAACCAATATTCTTTTATCGTCTCTCCGAGATTTTTATGTTATACTATATGTTCTATACAATGACGATTGCAGATAACTTGTACCATTTTATTTTATCATTGCTTATTTTTGCATAATGGCAGCAATAAAAGTTTACAAAGATGGGTTAAATAATTAAAAATATTAATTCGGGAAAGGCAATAATTTGTTGCTTTCTAGAATTTTAATTAAATGACGTCTCATGCACTTTACGTCACTGGAATATTTTTCATTACAAGGATTTCCTTTCAAGGCTATAGTTGTAGCGAAAGCCGCAGCATAAATTCCACAAGAAGTGTTATCTAATTGTGTTTGTACTTCTTCGAAAATCATATCATATTCGTTTATCTTGGGATAACGAAGGCGAATATATTCTTTTTCTTTAGCATGCAATTTATCATACGTAGTACCAGGTAAGCTGTCGTACACGTGAAGTTTGGTGCCATCAAAATAAATACATCGCCAATGATCTGTGCAATTTCCGCCAATAATTTGTAAACTTTTATTGCTACGACTAGCTTCAATTATATGCGGGTATTCTAAATATAACACACTTTGTGTTTCAAAGCAAGAAGTCTCTCTTATAATACGTAAAAATAGATCTAACGATTCATCATTTAATTTACTATCTATGGGCAATACATTATTCTTCACTAATAAGAGTGAAGGTATTATATCATCTAACATTTTTCTTTGTCTTTTTATATCATCCTCAGTTAGATCTCTTTTTTCATTTGAGTAATCAGTTATAATGCAATCGTCATCTTGCTCCATTTCTGGAATAGCAACAGTGGTAGTGGTGCTTTCAATAACACTTTCCACTTTTATGTCATTTTTCTTAGCCGCTTGTGCTTCGATGACATACTGCGGTTCCCGAATAGGCATATTTCTTGCTGCTCTACTATCTATTATTTCAGGAACCAAGCAGTCCTCGTAGAATCGTTTAAGGGGGGAACCTCATTTATCGGGTCAAAAAAATACATGATTTTCACGAATTATTTTCTCAGGTATAATAACTCGAAACGCTTTGAAATTTTTATGACAATTTAATGCATAATTCAAGAGCACAGTGTAATTTTTTCACATTAAAAAAATCGATATTTAATTTAAAAATGGATGCCATGTTAATATCGCCTCGTTTATTGCTGTGTACACTCTAGCGTCCTTAATTTTGATCTGAAACAAAAAAACAAAAAGTTTTTGTAAAGTTTATGATACTAGCTTCTAGATGACGTCGAGTATTTTAAAGAAAAAGTTGAAATTGCATGTTTTTTTCGTATTTTAAAGTCGATTTTTTTAGCGAAAAATGCACTTTAAATTTAAAACTGTGTAAAAACATGCAATTTCAACTTTTTCTTTAAAATACTCGACGTCATCTAGAAGCTAGTATCATAAACTTTACAAAAACTTTTTGTTTTTTTGTTTCAGATCAAAATTAAGGACGCTAGAGTGTACACAGCAATAAACGAGGCGATATTAACATGGCATCCATTTTTAAATTAAATATCGATTTTTTTAATGTGAAAAAATTACACTGTGCTCTTGAATTATGCATTAAATTGTCATAAAAATTTCAAAGCGTTTCGAGTTATTATACCTGAGAAAATAATTCGTGAAAATCATGTATTTTTTTGACCCGATAAATGAGGTTCCCCCCTTAAGCAGTGCTGACATTTTTGTTTCCCAAAATCTGTCATCACGCTCGACAATCGTGTACTTCAATCCCAAGGGTGTCCACACAGCAAAAATGCAATAATTTTTTTGTGTTATGTGGAGTTGTCCCTGTACTTGGAAGTAGTACGCGTGTCTTTGATTCATTCGAGTGTCATCCGTTTTATCAAACATTCTATGAATGTCTGAAATCTTATTGAGCATTGCATCGATGGGAGACACTTGCCGCGCCGCATAAGGACATTTAATCTCAACGATAGTATCGTCTCCGACAATGCCATCAGGCGTCGCAGCAAGATATGGAATATTTTCATCAATATATATTCCACAATTATCAATTTGTATCCCCAACTCCTCCTGCAATTGCTTACGTGCTATCATTTCTTTTTCTTTACCCCACTCAACAGCCGCATTCGTCAATTGAGGAGAATAAAGAATTGCTTTAACTAGATTTTTGCACGAAGTTGTTTCTCTTCTACTACAAACTTTTCCAAAGTTTGAAGCAGTGAGAAGATTTCGCCGTATGTTGTGCCACATCGGGTTTTCATGCTGATCCCGTGTAGCATACTCCAATACAGTACGATTACTTTGCTGATCTAATAACATTTGAAAATGATTACGTCTCAGCTGTTCGTACATATTACTTTCGATATCTGGCCGTTCTGCATTTGGTCCATAATCTTTATCAGCCATTATTTTAGTGAAAAATTTAGATGTACGAACAGAGAGACCTAATTCTTTCGCCGCACGTGTTCGTTTAAGCTGGTTGGCATTTTTTTTTATATTTCTAGTTTCAATGATATCTGTTTGTGTGGGTGGTTTTTTATCCATCGCACGACAAACAGAACTCAAGGCTCGCGAAGTATTATGTTGCACTACTGATGCTTTAACGCGTATCTGGTAAGAGCCTTTCATGGCAAAATGAACGCGCTTGCCACCAATAAATTTACTAATAATTGCATTACAACTTTCAACAGAATTACTAGTAAATTGATAGAGTAAGCTATCGGCATTTTCTATTACGCGTTTCATAGCATTTTCTACTTTTTGTAATAATCCTGCACGCTGTAATTGGGGCACAAGATTTTCTTCGCCTTCTTTCTGTTGTCCATTACAGAAATATTGAAGCGAAGCACAATCTTTATGTTCACCAAATACATGGCTAGGTATATTATTTAAATCTTTGATTAATTCTGAAATTTTTATTTGCCAACTAACTTCACGATTGCGGCAAAAGGTGACAGCCTTAACCACAGCGTTTCGAATTTTCATAACGCTGTGCTCAACGACCTTTTTCAATTTTGAAATATTTCTACTACCGGTACTACTTGCCTCACGTATTTTATTAGAAAGATTGCGGAGAAGATGATTCGTGCATTCAATCTTCTGCACAACAATATTTGGATACGGTGGAAAATCTCTCAATTTTTTTAATACGTTACTATCACCGTCACCGATATATTTACTATAAATAAGGCGATGCATTTCTAAACTAAGTCGGAAGCCTTCGAGGATTATATCACTTTCCATACTGGTGGAGCTCTGATTGCTCCCCCAATTTTTATAACATACATGCTTTTTTGCTACTGTATTAATTTTAACTACTCTCGCACAAACAATACAATATTTATTTCGGACACCAACAAATAATACTTTTTTTGAATGATATCCCGTAATAATAGCTGCTCCGGATGGAGAATCGTAACTACCAGTACGGTAGGATCTCTTCATCCACGAGCCGTCTGTTATCACGGGTATATGCGGAATGCCGTCTATGACATCTCCTCTTTCTATTGCCAAACGTTTTTCCTCTTCGCCAGCTACGCGCATTTCTTTTTCCGCGGCGGCGGCGAAGGCTTCCGACATTTTATTATGATAGTTTATATATGTTTTATTACGCATGCATGGAATATCTGCAGCAGCAAGAAGTTCTTCAAGCTGCTTATGACCAGTCCCTGTCAATATAGTACCGGAAACGATACCACTATTGACATCCAATATTCTCTCATCTGTCGGTTCACTCCAAAAGTCACCTGTGGTGTGACACATTCGACATTTGACAGAAAATTGGGTTTTCAGACCGTCACGCTTCTTTTCACTCAATACAAGATCAGTAAAACGACATTCGCCGATCCAATGAGTGGACAGTCTCTGCAATTCAGCAAAAGCATGCCCAAAATCGACGATACGTCGTCCACTAATCTCTTCAGAAATAATGTGCGTCGATATTCCCATCAGTGTGCAAAACAATATTTTCGATATCTTCGACGTCTTCAACATTTTCGACGTTTTCGACGTTTTCGATATTTTCGACGTCTTCAACATTTTCGACGTCTTCAATATCTTCGATATTGTTTTGCATTATACTCTCCGAATCTGTCAGTATGCATGCATCTGCTGAATTTTCAAAAAATGTATTCAACGACTGCGGTGTGAACGCATCATTATCTGTCATCACATTTCTCTCATCTGTATATGTATGCGGCTCGTTCATCGACAAACATGTCAAATTTTTACAAAACTCACGAACGTCTGATAATGATCCTACAGATGAATCATCATCATCTAAAATATTATTTTTTTCTGATTGAAACTTCTGTGTTGCGCATGCATCGACAGATGATTGAGAAAATGTTTCTATAAAAGATAATGATGTCGACATGTCGTTATCTACATTTCTGTTATCCTCGCATGCATATAATTGGTGTGATTTACCTGGAATTTCCATGAAATCCGATACGCATCCCAATGATTTTTTTCTGGAGTCCTCATCAATTCTTTCTTGATTCACAACAAAAGAATTGTCACAAAAATTTTTGTCACGCGCTTGTCGCATGCGACGCATTTTTTTGGATAAAGACACACGTTGTGCCGAAGCTATTTTAATCTTATTAGTATATTTAGGCATAATGAATGTATATGCTCTCTAAATAATACTAATAATACTCTAATAAATACTCTAATAACACAGAACACTTTGACACCAAAACAATACTCTATACTCTATATACTCTGTGCTACTGAAACCATATGGAAGCTTAGATCGCGTGATATAAACGATATAATTGCACTCGATAATCGATAGTACATGTTAGCATAATGGCGAACCGTGAACGTGGTAAGTAATTGTTCTCTTTATTTATATATGTATTTATATATGTATATGTATATATACGTACATATTATACCCAAATATAAAAATATTGCACATTTTATATATTTATATATAAAGCATTCATTTATTCATTTATGGCATAACATTATTTTTGTAAGCCATGATTTTTTCTAACCTGTAATAACCTCTATTTGACCTTTATATATTTATCGATGTATATATATGTACGTATTTGCACATGCATAAATACATGTGCAAATATTGTATGCATTATATATATAATTAACATTTTTTGCAGCAATACCGATGCCGCCCATTCCTGGCGACTTGCCAGCGAATTTTGTGCCGCCCGTTCCTGGCCATATACAGGTGCCCCGGGGATGCATAATTTTTGTGCAAGCACCTCCAGCTGTGAGTATTTTTATAAAATAAATGTATTTAGAGAGAGAGAGAGAGAGAGAGAGAGAGAGAGAGAGAGAGAGAGAGAAAGAGAGAGAATAAATTTTACAATAAAAATAATTAATTTTTTTAGGCTCATCAAATGGATCGTCGTCGACGTTATCGCCAACGTCGTCGTGAACGGCGGCAACAGCAACAGGGGCAAATGCCTCCGCTACCACCGCCGCCGCCAGCACAATATCCGCCGCCGCAATTTCCGCTGCCGCTGCCACCACCACCACAATGTCCACCACCACCGCCGCCGCCACCACAATTTCCACCGCCGCCGCCACCACAATTCCCACCGCCAACATATTTTAAAAATAGGGGTTGGGGGGGAAGAAGGGGACAAAGAGGTCGAGGTCGAGGTAGAAAACAAGGAGGAAAAATTTTTCAATTCCATTTTCATTAATATTATTTTATGTAATAATATTAATGAAAATGGAATTGAAAAATTTTTCTTCCTTACCTTGACTCACCGCCTTCTGGTCATTGTATTTTTTTAATATGTGAAAACATTTCTAGCTTTTATTTTCCACAAATAGCTTTTTCTGCATTTTAATAAAATAGATTACAAAAAAATAAAATATACTTTAGAAGGAAATAAATCTCTGTAAAAGAAAGATTCTTTCAGAGAGGATGAAGAATTTATTTTGTGAAATTGCAAGTTTCTTTAATTTTTGAATTGACTTTAGAAAGATTAAATTTTTTTATACTTAATATTTTCATCATTTAAAAACGATTGTTTATTCCAGATTAATTTTTATTACATTATGATGCTATAGATCATATATAGAAAAAAAACATCTCAAAGAGAGTTCAACACAAGAGACTCTCACTACATAATATTAATTTTATGCTGTGTATACAACATCCATGTCACAAAATTCAATTTCTATGACTATGTAAATATAATTACATGTAATGTAATGTAATCCTCTTTACAATTCATCACTAATGAATGTGTGGAGCAGTTTTAAATAAAAAAATTAATTAAATTTTGATCATGGATTATTTGATTATTATGTACAATTTTCAATGTTGTAATATACTGGTCTTTTCTAATCTAAGCGTTTCTAAAGATGTGTATCAATATTATTATTATTTCTTTATGATATTACCACAATGCCACGAATGCTAACTTATATTACTCTCTATGATATAAAAAACATCTGTATATTATATATTATATGAATCACTTCAATAATAAAATTAGAATCAGTATAGACACAATTATCTTCAAGCCAAACTTTTAGATGCTATAATAGACAATTAATAAAAATTATTATGAGAACCATGATAAATAAAGAAATAATCATTCGAGTGCCAATTACATCTCGTTACATAATGGATCATACAATGATCGATAATATAAATTACATATGGAGAATGCCATTAAGTGACTGTCTTGCAAAAATATAAACTGCAAGTCAAATTATATTGCAAGCTATGTCAAAGTAATGTATGCACTATACCGGCTGCTCATTTTCCGGTAAGTCTAAAATCTCCCCGACAAATTCCGTCACATTTGTGTCCTTCTGAGCATGTTCTACAATAAAGTCGAGTTCTAACAATTGACTGTAATTTGGACGGGCAGTGTAATTCTTCATTAGACTGAAAACAGATAGAATTATACATGAAAATAATAATATTTTATAATAATATTTTTTAATAATATTTTATAATATTTTTTTCATTGCTTCTAAACATTCAGCTAAAAGAGCAGTTGAGACTATTCGAATAAAAAATATTTCATCTTATTTTCCAAATAATATAATATTTATATATAATATATTCTTTTCTACATGTATTGTTTTATATACAGGGTGTCTGACGTAAGGTGTCACACCGAAAATATACAAGTAGATCTCGTTAAACTGAGTCGAAAAGTCCTATACCATTTTGCAAACAACCACGTAAAATTTCGAGATATTAATTAAAAAAGATCGACCAACGAGCGCGCGAATTACGTCGGGGCGGCCCGCTACATGCTAGGCGCGTGTTGCCTATAGCGATACGGCACGGTACACCGCTTAGCGGGCCGTCCCGACGTAATTCGCGCGCTCGTTGGTCGATCTTTTTTAATTAATATCTCGAAATTTTACGTGGTTGTTTGCAAAATGGTATAGGACTTTTCGACTCAGTTTAACGAGATCTACTTGTATATTTTCGGTGTGACACCTTACGTCAGACACCCTGTATATATAGATACACAATTGCAGCATTTCAAATTTCATTTAGATTTTGTCATAAAATGTTTTCCTATCGGGGTATATATTTCTAAAATAAAGAAATATAATAAATAATATAATTATAAATTATAGGTATACATATTTCTAAAAAGATTATTTCTCATTGTTAGTCATATTCGTGATACAAGAGAGACAAAGACAGAATCACTGACGAGGTACTATTAAAGACCGACAGCCCTGGGTAAATTTTCGTGTCTACCAAGTGGGCTCGGTGGGCCCGGAGGTAATTGGAGGATGATGACATTACCGACCGGTTTGATCTGTACAGAGGACAACAAATAAGAACAGTTTACCCAGTTTACCCTTACCAAATCATATTATACATATTTCATATATATATATATATATATATAATATTATACACATTATTTTTGAAATGACATATAGGAAATGTAACAAATTTAACAGCCAAATTTCTCTCTCTCTCTTTCTCTTTTTCTTCTTTTCTTCTTTCATATCTTGTAAACAAGCATTGAAATCTCTCTCGAGGTTTAATATTTCTTATTTTACTTTTCTGGCTTGTTTTATATATGTGACAAATGGCTTTTGTTTGTACTAAATTTTTTATATTTTTTATTTTATATTTTTGAATGTAATTTTATTAGATTAATAAGATTTTTGCGATTAAAATGACATCAATTATAACATAAATTGGATAATTTTTCACTGAACAAGTAATTCAAATTACATATTTAATTAAAAATTATCCGATTTATGTCGTGTTTGGTGTCATTTTAATCGCTAAAATTTCATTAATCCATTAAAATTATTTTTAAACCGATAAAATGCAAATTAAAAGTTTTAATTTTTATTTAAAAGATATTTACATTCGTGAATTTATTGTAGATAAGGAAAGGTTCTCGATGTCGTCGAAGGCAGAGCGAGAACGAATAAAGAGCGAGCGAGATGACGTATCATCAAAGAGTTCCGAAGTCTCTCTCGCGAGGCTCCCTTTATCTATAATCTTTTATATCATATGACATGTGTTACTATAGAAAATAAAATTTGTATAATTCGCAATTTATTGGTTTGAAAATAATTTTAATGGATTATTGAGATTTTTGCGATTAAAATGACACCAAACACGACATAAATCGGTTCATTTTTAATTAGATATGTAATTAAAATTTTAATCGCTTATCTAATTAAAAATTAACCGATTTATGTCGTGTTTGGTGTCATTTTAATCGCAAAAATCTCAATAATCCATTAAAATTATTTTCAAATCGATAAATTGCGAATTATACAAATTTTATTTTCTCTAGTAACATGTCATATGATATGAAAGATTATAGATAAAGGGAGCCTCGCGAGAGAGACTTCGGAACTCTTTGATGATACGTCATTTCGCTCGCTCTTTATTCGTTCTCGCTCTGCCTTCGACGACATCGAGAATCTTTCCTTATCTACAATAAATTCACGAATGTAAATATCTTTTAAATAAAAACTAAAACTTTTAATTTGCATTTTATCGGTTTAAAAATAATTTTAATGGATTAATGAAATTTTAGCGATTAAAATGACACCAAACACGACATAAATTGGATAATTTTTAATTAAATATGTAATTTGAATTACTTGTTCAGTGAAAAATTATCCAATTTATGTTATAATTGATGTCATTTTAATCGCAAAAATCTTATTAATCTAATAAAATTACATTCAAAAATATCAAATAGAAAATATAAAAAATGTAATACAAACAAAAGCCATTTGTCACATAAATAAAACAAACCAGAAAAGTAAAATAAGTAATATTAAACCTCGGGAGAGATTTCAATGCTTGTTTACGAGATATGAAAGAAGAAAAGAAGAAAAAGAGAAAGAGAGAGAGAGAGAGAAATTTGGCTTTTAAATTTGTTACATTTCCTATATGTCATTTCCATAATAATGTGTATAATAATATATATATAATATCTGAAATGACGTGGAAAATGTGTGTATATATGTATATTATAAATTTAAGAGCTAAATTTTTCTTTTTAAAAAATACTGTGAATAAATGTTTTTATTATTTGAAAAGAAACATCGTCATTTCGAAATATATACATGTACGATATATTTAAATAATTATATATATATATATATATATATAAATATTTCGTATATACTCGTATATACATATATATACTCTAAAATAATTTCTTTTTAAATTGCATTTCTCGTGTTACTATACACATGTATTATTTTATTATCTCTTACAATTAGATTTAGTTACTATTTCTCACTTCGGCCGCAATATTACTGAGAGGGCGCTAGTACACAGCGCTCTTTTTCCAGTCACACTAACTCCCGTAAGACCATCGGTCTTTAATAGTACCTCGTCAGTGACAGAATGCGATAATCTCTCCTTGTCACTCTTGTCAGTATGTTACCACGAAAATTCCCCATGAGCTGCTCTTAGATATAGATCTAGTGAGATTCTTTCATATAAGATTTTGCATCGAAGAAGTCACGTAGCTTCACGAAATTTTTTTTATATATTCTTTATATAATAAAGCAAGTCGCCAAAGAGCCGGATTTTGCATTTTCGCTGTTAAAAATTTATAATAAATAAAATACGGACTCGCGGCTAACCCAACCTTACCCGTTGCTAGCTGCGCGTTTCCCCAAAGTTTATTATAAATTTTATTTTTATCTTTTTTCCAAAAAATAGATCTTTGGCGAGTTGCGGGCAATTCTACTGATTAGAAATATCGCAAATTTAATCAGATTCATTCAGTATTTTGGCTAATATCTTATATGAAAGAATCCGTAATTCCCGGCCGGCCGATAGGCGTCTCCACCATGTCTACTGCCGACCCTTAATGCGAAGCAAAAATAAGAGAGTGGACGAAGTGTTTCACCTGGCCGTCTATGATTTGTGCCAGAAAAAGACACACTACATACCTTATCCCTCTGGTTCTGAGCACGATTATATGATTTTTGCCCCCCAACGGTTCTATGTATTTAACTTATTATAAAATGTTTGTCAAATCGACGTCATATTGTCTTACCGTTTTGGAAGGGAATGAATTCGTAGTGATTTACTGCTCAGAAACAAACGACGAGATCGACAAGTTGCTATCTTCCTCGATATTTTACGCACACATCCTAAATGATAGCTTCTATATAGTATCTATACTATTTTTGGTGTCAATATTTCTGGTGTATTCTATATTGCCAGAGCTCCGAAATTTACACGGTTTTATGTTGCGCAATTACAGCGGTGCTTTGTCTGTCGCATACGCAATTCATATTGTCATTATTCTCGTCAGAGCGAATGATATACAATATCACGTCTGTATTATAATAGGTACAGTATATTTAAATTATTATATGCAATTATATGCAATCAATGCAACGTATATGTATATTTGTCAGACATATTGTATATTCGTATATTAATTTTTTTAAATAATTTGAATATATAATTTATTAGAGTCTAAAAAATGCAAGGATTATACTAGTGAGTAAAATTAAAATTTTAAATGCACTTTAATGTTTAATTAATCTGAGTTCGCCTTATTATACATATATAAATTTTTAGTGCAGGAATTAGAGTAAATCTATTTCTCAATGGAGAAACAAAAACATCATAACTTTGAGTACCTGCATTTTAACGCGCGTTTAATAATTAAAATATTATTTATTATTACAGCTATATTTGTATTTATTTTTACAGCCTTCTTCGAATATTTTTTGTTCTGTCAGGTTTTTTCTGGCTAATTACGATAAGCTTTAATATGTGGTGGACGTTCAGGTAAGTTACCAATTATTATACTCTATTTTTAATTTGCCTCTCATTTTAATTTACCTTTATAGTATTGTTTTATATTATACAACACGACGTGACAAAATCATTTTGTGTAAAATATAAATGTATTTAATATTATATATACTGGCAACATATATAAAAGACAAAGGGGAATGATGCACGACATTTTGAGTTAATCAAACAGAATTTTTTTTTGTTGTATTAGTATGTGACAGTATAAAAGCAACTATTTAATGACTTGTAAGAGAGTAAGGAAATAATAGGCTTAAAGTATAATTTGAAATAAAGTTTTCTTGGATATTTCTATTATTGCAAAGTTTTTAGGCGATTAGTTTCTATTTTGTTATGATCAAGTTAACTTTCTGAAAAATGGCATATTAGATAATATGTATATACCATATACATTATATATTTAATTTAAATATTTATAAAATATTATAACATGGTCTAATAATTCGAGATATAATGTAACAAACTTTTCTCTTGAATTTTTTTCAACATTATACAAACTGATATTTATATCGCTTTGATTTTTTTTTTCTTCTTTATGTATAAAATGAGGCAACACACTACAGGATGTCCGGTGGTTCGCGTTTCACCTCTCGTAGGCAGGTAGAGTGGGTTAAACCGAGTGGAAAAGTCCTGTACCATTTTGCGAAATTCGCAATAATTAATGAGAAATTAATTAATAAAGATCGGTCAATTTACGCGCGCGGCGAGAAGAGACAGCCCACAGTTACGCCGTTTCTAAGCGCGCGGCGAAGCGGTAGGAGGAGCGCTCGACAAAAGACAATGCCTGCCTGTGTATGTACATACGTGTAAGCTGGAGCTTCGCGTCGAACTATATCTCTCATTCTCTCTTTCTCACTCGTCAAAATAGATTTTGACAAACTATTTTCTACGATTTTAAAATTATTGTAGTTACGTCGACATCATATTTGGCAATGTACACCGTAAAAAAATACGTAAAATTACTATAATAATAAGTGTAAAATTACATGATAAATAATGAAAACGTATAACATTTCTATTATTTATCGCGTAATTCAACACTTATTGTTAATGTAATTTTACATAATTTTCTACAGTGTATCTCGTAGAAATTCAGCGTGCATAGAAAGCTGAAAAATTTGATGCAAATTATGCAAATTGACGATAATACTCGAATACGTTCTGTCGAGATTTTACTTTAATAATAATCAATGGCATTCCTTTCTGTCTCTTTGTCTCTCTCTCTCTCTCTTTTTCTTTCGTGGCATAGAAAATATTTGTTATCTTTTTCACACCACCTAGCGGTAAATAACATGGCGCATTTTTTTAAAAGTGGTATCCCCAATAGGTCTAATCCACTCTCATATTTTAATGCAGGAGTTGTTCGAAATGACATCCTCCTTCGTGCGAACACATTTCGGCCCTTCGAACAATATTTCGCGTAGCACGATACGCCATTCCTGGCGTGATGGCATTAAAAGCAGCGAGAATTGCTTCTCGTACCTCTGCTTCTGTGCTTTCACGCCTGTACTCGACTAAATTTTTAATGTGATCCCACACAAAATAATCGAGCACATTGAGGTCTGGCGATCGCGCTGGCCAAATAATTGGACCACCTCGACCGATCCATCTTTCGCAATAGTGCGTATTTAAGAAATCACACACTTGACGCGAGAAATGCGCAGGTGCCCCATCATGTTGGAAAATGAGACCTGCTCTTACGCCGAGAGGAACATCCTCGAGTAAAACAGGTAATTCATTTTCCAGAAAACGTCTATAGACTTCGCCATTTAGTCGCGGTGGTAAGAAATAAGGGCCGATCTAAAAATTGTCGAAAAAAAATGATTTGTTAAAGCTGCAAAAGAAAATTTCTTAATAAGAAATTTTGCTACTTACAATTCGGTTCGCAATTATTCCTGCCCATACGTTTATTGTCCAGCGATTCTGAAACGTACACTGCCGAACAACGTGCGGGTTTTCATCTGCCCAATATAAAAAATTACGGCTATTAAATACGCCGTTCGGCGTAAACGTCGCTTCATCACTCCAAACAATACGATCCGGAAAAGCTTCATCTCGCCGGCATTGAGCGAGAAATCCTACGTGTGTTTCGCCGATTTTTAATATTTATTTATTTATTTTTTTTTTTAATAACGCGAAAACATGAAATTGAGGATGATAAAATACCTTCACAAAAGTAGACGCGCTGTTCTCTATCTCTCGGTAAAAGTTGTTGTGCTCGCTGAAAATGATACGGTTGCAATCCGTTTTGGCGTAAAGTACGGTGCACCACGTATCGCGAGAGGCCGAGTATTCGAGCTGCACGTCGCACACTGTTCTGGTGATTCTCTTCAAACTCTCTCAGGATTATTTCTTCCTCATTTACACCATAATGCAATGGTGCATTTGCATTTCGACGATTTGGAATAAGATTTCCTCTCTCCCTCGCGCGTTGGACACATCTTAAAATAACATTGTAAGGTGGATATCGCTCACGTCCGGGAAATCGCTCCGCGTAAAGGCGAGCCATGGCTTGGGCGTTTTCTCCGGCTAAACCGTACGCGATAATTATATCGATATACTTCTTTGTAATATACTTCATTTCTTAATCAGGTTCATATAATCGCGGCAGGATCAACAATTTTTTAGGTTTTCAATTTGTTATGTTCTCAGATGAAGCTACTTTCCATAGTACAGGCCAACTGAACCGACACAACAGTCATTATTGGTCTCACGATAACCCACATTGGCACCGTCCAGTTGATCACCCACATCGCTGGAGTCTTTTAGTGTAGTGTGGTATTGTAAATGGATACTTAATTGGTCCCTTCTTTTTTGACGGAAACGTTAACTCAGCGAACTACTTGCATTTCCTTGAACATGAATTGCCAGTTCTCTTGGAGGACGTAGACCTAGTGACATGACAATGCATGTGGTACCAACATGATGGCGCACCACCTCACAGGAGTCTCAGAGTCCGACAGTTTCTACACCATCTCTTCCCACGTAAGTTTATTGGACTTGGAGGACACATTGAATGCCCAAGATCTGCGGATCTGACAAGTCCCGATTTTTTCCTATAGGGATTTATAAAAAATGTGGTTTACGCAAAAGTACCTACAACTAGAGACAATATGATAGACCGTATAAGAAACTGTTGCAATTCTATTCCTAGGAATGTCCTACTGGAAACTGCTCGAAATTACAAACATAGAATTCAATTATGTATTCAGAATGAAGGAGGAATTTTCGAACACTTATTGCGATAGAAAATTCTCAAAATCTTGCTTTAACTGGCCGGATCTTTTCCGATCTTGCCTTAACCGGCCGGATCATGTCCCGATCTTGCCTTGACCAGCCGGATCGTGTCCCGATCTTGCCTTGTCCAGCCGGATCATGTCCCGATCTTGCCTTGACCAGCCGGATCATGTCTCGATCTTGCCCTGACCAGCCGGATCATGTCCCATGTATTTGATAGTTTATGTAAAATTATGTCAAACACTAAAGTATAACATATCTCGTAAACTATTCACTTTTTGGCCATCCTATCCTTATAACTTTTTATGCAGAATATTGTGAGGAATCGATTTATGTAAAAAAAATATAATAGTTCCATTAAAAAAATTGAAAGTGACCTTCAAGCAACTATTCAAGGTCAAATTAATGACACCATCCTATGTCCCCCTCGAAACCATACAACTTTTGTCTGAAACATTTTTGCTCAAAAATGCTTTGTTGAAGAATTATCGAGGTGCGTTTTTTAAAATGGGACACCCTGTATACAAGCAGTAAGTGACCCCCAAAAAAATCTCTTCATACATATATATATATATATATATATATGTGGTGTGACGTGGTCGTCACGACGCGCGTCCGCCCTAACCTAATCGCGGGGCAAAAAGCCAAGCGGTCACGCCAATCGCGAGAGAGCGAGAGAGAGAGAGCGAAACCGAAAATCCCAGAGAGACTGAGCAACACAGTATCAATTGTTACTAATTCGCGTGTATTTTACTTTATTTTTGGGAGCCTGACCGAGAGAGAATATTGTCGCTGGAGAAAGAGAGAGAGAGGTGTTATCGTCGCAGGAAAGAGACAGCCGCGGTTGGAGAGATTAGCGAGATAAACATACCGCCGAGAACCGTAAGAACTGCCCTTCCTAACAACAAAGAAGGAAGCAAATACAGAGCGTCACGTAGGAATTCGGCCTTGACAATCTACTGACAGGAGATCCAGTGAGGCGCCCGACAACAGGCGCCGGAAGGGCCCAGACCGGGAAGATAACTTTCCTCCCGCGGGTTACCGCTCCGTCGGATACTGGACACAAGGCCACCGCGGGGAGGCCCGCGGCGTGAGGTCGCGAGGGCCTCGAAACCCCACGCAAATACCGCGCGAATAAATATATTTTGTCACCATCACGAGGGGTGCTGTGAACCCCCGTACGGCCTTGCTAATCTCGCGCGACGACGGTAGACGGCACGGCGCCGTAATTGGTTATCGCGTACGCACCCCGCGTGCGCAGCATTGATCCAGCTGTCGATTTTCGGGCCGATAGATCCGGCAGATTGGTGCGACCGCTCAACTTGGCGAGACGTGTGACGACCTGAGATCGATTCTGGCGATAAAGACGAGCTCAAGAGGGACCAAGTCGAAGGGAGAAGTACCGGTGAGGCTACCCTTTCGTAAGCGTATCGAATAATTATCACGTCTGTCACGGTGTTAATCCGAGTCTCGTCCGTTCTGACGCGATTGTCTTATTTAGTGAAGTTTTGTCGCGTGGGCTCTGCCTTATTCGGGAAACTATTTGGTGTACGAGCGATCGACGTCAAGCGGCGAGTACTTTCGCACCTTCGGGCAAGTGAATAATATTAACGCGAAATCTTCGTCTCTCTGGGATTCGATCATATATGTCGCGTCTCATATTACACGGTTGTCGCGTCTTTCTCTAATATTACTTCTGTTAGTGCGTATGTTTGTCGGATCTCGTTGTTGTATGCGTTATCCGGCTGTGTCCGGACGTCACCTTGTGTTAATCTCATCGCGGAGGAATTCGACATAAAGAGAGTGATAACGCAGTTCGCGACCACCGACGAGCGCGTTAGAGAGAGATTACGAGCGAGAGAGCGAGCGCAGTCGAGCGCGCGAGTGAGAGAGAACGCGCGCGAGTGAGAGAGATTACGAGCGAGAGAGCGAGCGTAGTCGAGCGCGCGAGTGAGAGAGAACGCGCGCGAGTGAGAGAGAACGCGCGCGAGTGAGAGAGATTACGAGCGAGAGAGCGAGCGTAGTCGAGCGCGTGAGTGAGAGAGACAGCGCGCGGAAAAGATTCCGGCGCCCTCGATTCACCGGTGAATTTCGCCCGTCGGATCGCGAAAAATAGATTAATCCAGATATTGTATCACTCTCCAGTCTCGTCGCCGATATGAACTTCCGATTGTTCGCGATCTAAGTCAGTTCGATAATGTCTATTTGTATGGTCGCGGTTATTCTTTCGTATTCGTCTATGCTATCGATGCGCGTATCTCGGACTTAAGCTTGTCGCGGATATAACTCTGTGTTCAATCGTCGAAATATTTTCTTTTGTATAGAATTTTGGATTTACTGTGTCTTGTATATTATCTTCCGTCTTTATAGTCATTTCTTTATTACTTTCATAGTTTTCCATTATACTTCATTATTAATATCGGTTCCAGTTATATTTTGTTATCTTCAACTTTTATTTATTATCTTTTGTTATATTAAATTTATTCTCTGATTATCATCCGCTATTATCTTTTTCTTTTATATTTATTTCTATTACATTGGTTTATAATAAACTTCATTATTTTGCTTTGTTTAACTAAATCGCGTACTGCTTTTCTTTAGTACTGTCAACTTAAATGTCTGTGTCGTCATTTCTGTGTTCATCACATCGCGAAAAGAGTGTAAGTTCCTTCCGTTAGAGCAATTTCGGCAACCCCACCCTGCCCCTCTGCCGTTAGGCGAGCTAGTTAGCCCGTAGCGGGATTCCCGGCCAAAACTTTGCGTTGGGTTCGCGATTTGTGGTTTGACGCGTGAAAGACCGCGTCTGGCGCCCAAAACTAGTCTCTCGCGAATAGCACGGCTGGCGTTCTGCTGCGGCACGCGCGGGACGACCCCGAGCTTAGTTCCGCCGCGTGAAACATTAAAACCCCTGTGTTTTGACGACGGCCAAGCTCCGTTCTTCCGGCTTTTAATCGAGTCGGGAGAAAAAGACGTCGCAGTATATATATGTATGAAGAGATTTTTTTGGGGGTCACTTACTACTTGTAGGTTGTAAGGTGCGTAGATATTCACAAAATCAGGCTGCGTCAGGATCAGTGACCTGTAGCCTCCAGGTGGAAATCTGGCTGGTATATCTAATTTGAACTCACTATTAGTCACTGTTTCTCAGTGTCGCACTATATTCTCACACACACCAATCGAGCGTCAATATTCGAAAATGAAGTCTAAGTTCGTGCGAGGCCGAGTTTCAAAAAAAAGGATTGAGTGTGTAAAAAAACTGAGCTTGCGCGAAAATCCGAAGTAAAAATGTCTCGAGGGATGTCGTGGTATATCCAATCTCCTTGCTCCTCCTCTCCATAGGTTTGTTAATATTTTCCAACGAATAAGAAATTTTTTATTGACGCCCTTTTAGTCCCGGAGGCATCTCCCTTGACTTAGAGGTTACTAGTATTGGTCAGGGCTTTTGTTTATGTCCTTATGTCTCGACCAATGGAGAATTTGTTGCTATTAAGTGAGATCGATATTTTTTATTACCCTCTCGAGTTTATCTCATTGTCAGTCCGATATCGCATAACTGTGATCTGTCAGTCGAGGATTGTTTGGGATCTGTTATCGTTGTTATTCTCCCTTCTAAAATTTTATTAGTTTTTTAGTTGGTTTTGTCACCGACAAGATACTAATCTCGTCGGTGGTTTTGTTTAGAGGACTGTCGACTATAGGTTAGCTTCCTAGAGCATAACGAATTACAGTTTGAATTTTATGAATCGGTCTATTTGGTTCCCAAGTTCTATAACGATTCTTTACTTTCATTATTGAACTATCTCGGCATATGTTTTCCTCGCCTATCAGATCATAGTTTATTTGTGTATCTGCGATATTTCGAATATCGCTTTGCGTTCTCCGAAAGAAAAGAATCGTGGAGTCCACAGGACGTAACAATATTATAACATTTTTAAACGTTTGAAATATTGGAAATAATAATAATTGGCCCAAAAATAAAAAGTTTTGTCGATTAACGAGATGATCACAGACTTCAAATATATATATTATTAATATTATTATAAATAAAAATTAATATAATTATATATTATTATACTGACTTTCCAGATAATTATGAAAATATATAATGGCATGCTTCTTCTGGCGGAAATACTACTTCTTATTTTTAAAAATTTTTATTTTATTTGATGCGAGAGTATATGCACAACGTTTATACCAGTCACAAGAAAGTGTGTTGCTAATGAAATTGTTCTGATGCGTATAAAATTTTTAATATACATATACATAGAAAATGTATATTTTTCCATTTCAATAATATTCAGTCAAATAAAAATATATATAAATATGCTAATAAATTTATAATATAAAATAGTGTTTTATTAAAACACTATTTTACACTATTTATAATATAAAATAGTGTTTTATTAAAACACTATTTTACATTCTTATAGAACACATTCTTATAGATTATTTTATCAAATAGCAAATTAATATTCAAACGCTTTTTGTTGCGCCGTTTCACATATGTACTTTTTAAAAAATCATTTAAAATCAATTTTACAATGCACCAAATTTATTCTATCTCTATCTAACAAAAATAAAAATAAAAATTTGTTACGATTTTTTTATTTTATAATTATATGTATAAGAATTTTTCGATAAAAATTTAATATTAAATTATATATTTTATAAAATAAAATTAAAATTTTTAATTATAAAATTTATGATAGTATACAGGGTGTCTCTAAAGTCTGACTCAGGCTCTTTATCTCGGAAATGGCTTTAGATCTGGAAAAATGTTTCAGACAAAAGTTGTAGGACTTGAAGAGGAACAGATGATGAAAATATGGACTTGACCTTGAGTGACCTATTAAAGGTCAGGTGAAGGTCATCGATGTTTTCTTAAATAAAACCCCCTATTTGTTATTGCATATTTTTGTAATCCTTGTCGAGACCGTTTTCAAAACACTACCTATGTGGGTCTTTTGCGCAAGATGGGAAAACACTCTGTATATGCATATCGGTATAAGCATTATCGATATATATACATATCAATATTACTTGATTTCATAAGAAATCAAATAAAAAAACGTACGCCCAATATGTGTATTGCATCAGCATTCGTTACATTGATCGCGAATATCTCTGGACACGTCTCACTATCAATTGCTTCCTCGTGTGTCGGGCTAATCGCAATCGAACCCCTCTTAAAACTAACGTCGATAGTATTTAAAATATCTGCCCCGAGAAGCAAACCATATTGGCAAAACTTTATCTGGAACAACTCGAATCAGTACACAATATTCATGACCGTCAATCGTAATCCGAGCTTGAAATTCTCCGATAGCCGACGCACGATAGCCTCCCACTCCGCAAAATTCTGTCTTACAAATAACACTACCCAAGTGCCATTCGCCGATATTCTTGAAACTTTGCACACACGTAGTACATCGAAAAACATTAAACACATCTTATCACTCTTTTACTTTTTCTAAAAACTAAATCTTCCTCTCCTTCCATTCTTTCCGTTTTTCCCAATTCTTTTTCATCCATATCTATCCTTTTTCTCTTTAGTAAAAATTCCTCTAGTCTCCCCATACTTCCCCTCCTATCTTTAGGACATTCTCCTTTTACTCTAGGGCCGGTATTCATAGTCGGTTCTTATATTTAAGAATGTCTTAAGTACAATCTTAAGATATGATTAACCAATCACAGAGCCGTATTTGCATCTTAAGACATTACTTAAGACGATCTTGAAATAAGAACGGACTATGAATACCGGCCTAGATATCTCTTCCATTTTCCTTTCTTTATTCTTCGTATTCTATGCCCGTCTATATCCCTACGCCACCTATCCGTCGTTTCTTCTCCCTAGTCGTTTCTTCTCCCTAGTAACTTTTGCTCTCTCTACCTGTTCCTACCGTTACTGCTTCTTTCTAGTTCCCGCACCACTCCTCCCCACTACCCTGGTCTATCTTACTTATTGCTGACTCATTCGCCGTTGCAATTTTATTCTCCTATTTGACCCTTTTAATCTGTTTCTTCTCTCTCTCCTACACTTTCCCTTACTCCACTCACTTCACTCTTTCACTCTTACTACTCTCTCACTCCTTTCTCTCCTTAATCTCGCTCCTTACACTCACAAAATTCGCACCGATTTTACTCGTAACTGTCACTCTCACACCGGAAACGGAAGTCCCTATATATATATATATTCGAACCTATGATTCGATCGCTTTATTGCGCTTTCTAAATTTTAATTACATTTATCGTCGAAAAGTCGATCGATAAAGAATGTGACAAATATAATCATTATTAAAAACAATTTTTGTCCATTTTTTTGAGAATTTATTGTAAAAAAATAATATAAAATTAATATAATACTTCGATCTATAAGGCACCTCTGCAAACGGCACAAAAATATTTTTTCAAATCCAAGCTTTAATCAATATTACAATTTATGTTGTGTGATTATATAGTAAAGTTTACAAAAATTTCAATTTTATTTACTATTAATCCTCTTGTTCTTAAAATTTTAATAAATTGTTCAAGATTTAAGTTTTATTATTAGAAAATAATTAACCCTTATACATGCAAGTAGATACATATACTAATAAGTCTAATAAGTGAATATTGATTTTATATTGATTTTATTGTTATATGATTTGGGTATATTATACCGATTGTAACCTAGATAAAATGCGTCAAATTTCTTTCCTTCAATTGCCTGCATTATTAATAATGTTCGCGGCAGATGTCAAAGCGCTGTATCTGCGCAGCACAAAGCCGAGTGTCTTACGAAGTTCTAGCAGTATAGCGCATGTGTACACCAGAAATGTTTCTAGTAAAATTAGCATAGACACTATACGCAAATTTCTAATTATCATGATCTTATAATTTATACTTCATAAACTTTTTCTTTTTTTGATAGTTTACAGTCTCCAAACATGTAATCAAATCAAACTCATTCTGATGCATATAGACCAGATAATTATATAATTTTGATTCTACAAATATATAATTAGAAAGGATGTACAAAGAACTGTTAATGAAAAATATTTATTTCGAGTGGCTCTTATAGTTGATATCAGTGTTAAAACGGATTATAAACGACCAACCGAAAAAGTTCGTCCAATCTTTTACTTTCGTTCAGTAACAAATCGTTCATGTGTCAGGACATTTCCGACAAAAATTTTACTCTTCTTTTATATGATATTTATCTGCCTCAGAATATTCCTTTATCGATATTATATAGCACAATACACTGTATATACAGAGTGTTACAAAAGCATCGGATTTGCTTAGCACCATGCGATAGAGAATGAAAATCTAAGAAGATTTTTCCTCAACGAAAATGTCGAGGGAGGTCATCATTTTTTGCAAGTTCCCAATTTTTGCCATCATATATCTTATTGTAAGCCTTAAATTAAAATTCTATTAAATTAAACTCGACCTGAAATTAACTGAAGAATGCAGTTTTGTTAATATTTTAATTCCATAAAGTTTATTTTGCGAGAAGCCCTTCATTTTCAATCACTTACCTATAACTCGAAAATTATTGATGTCTCGACATTTTCATTGAGGAAAAATCTTTTTAGATTTTCATTCTCTATCGCATGGTGCTAAGCAAATCCGATGCTTTTGTAACACCCTGTATATAATCTTTATATATAAGATTATTTTTTACACAAGAAAATATTTTACAGAATTACTACAATTGATTTGATTCAATAAAATATATCGATAAAATTCATTTATAAGCACACAATTAAAAATAAAAAATGCATTAAAAATTTAAGAAATTTACATATATTATTTAGATCGTAAACTATATTAAAAAGACCTATAAATAAATTTAGAAAAATAAAAATTACTGAACGATAGAGATAAGATAGTTCGAAAAAGATCAATTTTCTATTTGAAATTATGAGCTAAATATATCTTTTAAAGAGCAAAACAAAACCATCAAAGTCTAGCACTAAAGTTATTTTTAATTAGAAAATTTTAATATTATAATTAATTACTGATTAATTCCTTGATCAGCGATAAAACTCTTTTTTTACACATAGCAGCATTAGAGTTTAGTCCCATCAGACGAATCTTTCGCGTGACAATTTTCTTGTTTGCAAGAATTCATCTTTTCCTGCATAGACACCCCTGACGAGGTTGTGCTCGGTGTTGCGTTCGTTTCACATCCGAATTGCTTCAATAACATCAACTTGATCTTCTTTTTCCATACAAATATGATAAAAGTGCAGAGATTCTGCAGGATGTCCACCAAATTAGTAGCATACCAGACGTAATTGGGCACATTTTTAGACAACCATGTTACTGTCATCACGGACCATTTAATGCCCATCACAATAAACAGCACGATGAATAGTTTTAGATACAGACTAAACCTACAAACAATATATGTATTTATATTTGAATATCTTTCATAAGCATATGTAAGAATAAATAGTATTTATTAAATTATCTTCAAAAAATAATGGAATAAATTACAATTCGTAAAAAAGAAGAGAGACAAAGAAAAAAAAATTGAAGTCACAACAATATATTTTTCCTTTTTTAGCTTATGTAATTATAAGAAAGAAAAGAAAAGAAGAGAAAAAAAATGAGTGCACCAAAAAGGTGTTGCTTCTAAATAATCATATTTTCCTTTCATCAGAAATACAGATTAATCAATCCATGTATGTAATATTATGTAATGTTATTGACAGAGATATTGATTAAAATGAATCGTCATAAGTCTTATTAACAAAATAGAAGATTGTCACACTAATTGTAAAATGCAAAAATGTCTGATTACAAATCATTTCTTATTATCATTATATCGCTTGCTTTCCGAATCTGTCAGACGAAGGCCTGTATCCTTTTCGTAACGTGCGATCTTGAGTGCCGCAGAGATGGATAAGCAAATGCTACTAATGATACAGACACTTTTGAGCCCGTAATAATATAAGGCAAACGCTTCCTTGTCTGTAATTATAATATGTAATGAATCGTTATAGTGTTTCTTACAACATATTAAAATGCTGTAGTATTATTAAAGTTATCTATCAGAGACGTTCACTTACCATGGAACCAGCAATCACCTAAATGAAATTCCGGTCGCAAAATCTTTGGTACAAATTCGGAAACATAATCCATGATAACACAGACAATAGCTAAGATAAAGGGACAACTCCAAGCAAAGATTGCATAAAACACCAACTTTCTTTTTTCTCGTTGTCTTACGTTTTTGTGTAACGAACAGAATCCTCTGCAATTTACACATCATATTTAACTAATTAAAGATAAAAGAAATTATATACAATAATAGCGTTAAAATAATATTTGCTTTAATCAAGGCTTTCCCGAAAGGCTTATGCTACGCAATTATAAAAGTAGATCTACATACACGATGCTCGATTACCATGAGAAATGATACAACATTAGTATAACATTCAAAAACTATTATATATTTATATTATTATATAGAAACGACAAAGATAATCTAAATTATTATTTAAGTAGGCCCTAAACGGTCAATATTATTGCACAATATTTGACATTGCACAATATTATTGATCGTTTGTATGTTATATCGCCTACATCTATTTAGGGGGGGTTAGAGGGGATTATCGGAATTAAAATCTCGAATTGAGATTATTCCAAATAAGTCTTGGCAGTGTACCAAGCAAAAATCATGCCCCGTGCACAAGTATTTAATTTCAACGAAAAATTAATTTTCGTTAGAATCGACGCATCGACATCCGCGTACGGCTCTTATAGCCAATTGATTCCTAAATATTTATACTTAATATGCCATTTTTCAAAAAATTAATATGATCTCAATAAAATAGAAACTAACCGTTTATAAAACTTTGCAATAATAGAAATTTCCAAAAAAAAACTATTTATTTTAAATTATAACTTAAATCTATTATCTTCATATTTTAATTTATGATATTTTAAGCCAAATAGTTGCTTATGCACTGTCATATAACAACACAACATGAGAAAAAATTTTGTTTGATTAATTCAAAATATCGCATATTATTTCCCTTTGTCTTTACGTTCCCAGTATATATAATATCTCAAATACGTTTATATAGAGGAAATGATTTTGTCACATTATGTTGTATAATATAAAGCAATCCTAATATAAAGGTAACTTAAAATGAGAGACAAGTTAAAAATAAAGTATAATATGGAATACTTGACATTTACCTGAATGTCCACCACATATCAAAGCTTATCGTAATTATTCAGAAGAAACCCGACATATAACAAAGGTATTCGAAGAAGGCTGTAAAAATGAATAAAAATGAAGACTGCAATAATAATATAATAACAATAATAATATAATAACATTAATAACATTGAGTGCGCGTTAAAATACAGGAAATGCAGGAAAAGTTTTCACTTTTTATTTCTCCATTCAAAAATATCTTTATTCTAACTTCCTGCATTAAAAGTTTATAGTAATATTTAATAAATTTTATTGATATTAAAATAAATAATATTTCAAGAAATAACTCTGTAAAATTTTATAAAACACAAAAAATATATTTATTGATTCGAACTCTCATAGTCTTCTATATTATAAATTCTGTGTGATATCTTCTATATTAAAATTCATCTCTAAAATATTAATTTTACGCACTATTAATCCTTGCATTTTTAAGATTTTAACAAATTATATAAAGTTATCAAAGAGTTATATATATATATATATATATATATATATATATATACTGCATTGATTGCATATAGCTATATGATAATTACAATACTGTACCAATTGCAATACAGACGGAATATTGTGTATCATCCGCTTTGATTATAATATTCACAATATCAAATGTGTATGCGATGGACAAAGCATCGCTGTAATTGCGCAACATGAAGCCGTGTACATTTCGGAGCTCTGGCAATATGGAATACACCAGAAATATTGACACCAAAAATAGTATAGACACTATACGGAAGCTCACATGTATAATTTGTGCATTTAAATTCGAGAGGGCATTATCAGTCGAAGGCATTAGCAACTTGTTGACCTCGTCTTCTGTTTCTGGGCAGTAAGTCACTTCGAATTTATCCCCCCCTTCCATGACGGCGAGACAATATGATGTCGATTTAACAAATATTTTTAAATGAGGTAAATAGGTAGAACCGTTAGCAAAAATCATAAAATCGTATTGATAACCATCGGGAAGCAGGAAGCGATCTTTTTCATGGCACGTATCATAGATAGCCAGCTGAAACAATTCGTCCACTCTCTTATTTTCGCACTGCATTGAATCGTGTATCCGCACACGTTCGGCAAAACGTATTTAATTTCTTCGGGAATACATTTTGCGTCATCCATCCTCATGCGATCGCCAAGAGGACAGCAGAACAGAATGCAAGTAATATTATGGCACATTTCATATGGGACGACAGTACTTTTATTACTATCTTTATTGAAATTTTCAAAGACTTTATTTGACATGGAATTATTTTTTTCAATCAAGTTTTTATAAACTTTCTGTGACGTGAAATTTCTTTCATGGTTGACATTTGTCGAATTCGTATGAGATTCCATCGATATTTGCTCATCGTTATCATGATTCTGAACGGACCGCCTGCTCAGTTCAAATTTTATCGAATCAATATTCTCGTGATCGTTATTCGTGGAAATAGTGCGAAATTCATACTGTATTTCGTTGTATTGAATATTATTGGTAGATTTTTCGTATAAATCATATCGCAGTGTTTTTATATCGTTGCTATAGTTTGTAGAGTCCGTATTTGTCAAATTATCATTTTTCTCTTCGTGGAATTTTGCTGAGATTTCGATGACGAAGTGACGAGGAGAAAAAATCCGCAACACAAAAACGCGAAATTTTTCCCACACATTATTTCACATACAGATATACTTTGGAGTAATTAATAAATAATCAAACCAGAGAGTCGAGCTTAGTGTTCATTATTTCTCATAATAATTAATAAAATAATTGAAAAATTCCCTATTAAACTTATTTATATGTTTGCTTGTATATTAAATTGAATGAAGGTAATGCGTTAAGTGCAAAATATACAAATATAATAAAATCAAAATATCTTTTTTTTCTCAGCGAAATTTCGAAGAATCGACCTGATTTTATTCTGGCACATTGACGATTGCGCGGTTGATTTTTATTTATTTCTCTAAATTGAATAAAACTAATACTGTATCACTGTGTATCCGGTCTTTACTTCTCTTCCCGATAGAGAGAAGAATGCGCAAGAAACATGTGCCTGCGCAGGAGAGGAGATGAGGACTACCGAGGACGACGAGTCGTCGATAGCTTTCCGAGGAAATTCTCTGTCTACTAATCTAAAACTTGTATATACATATATACAGGGTGTCCCATTTTAATTAAAACAGACTAATATCTCGAAATAACAGGATTTTAGAAACAAATGTTTTAAACAAAAGTTGTAGAGTTTCCAAAGGTCATAAAACGGTGACAATGTGATTTGACCTTTGCATGTTGTTTGAAAGTCATGTAAAAGTCACCTTTAATTTCTTAATTGGAATTATGCAGAATATTGTGAGGTTATGTAATCGATTTATGTAAAAAAAATATGATCCATTTAAGAACTTAAAGGTGACCTTTACATGACCTTCAAACAACTAACTAAAGCTAAAGTCAAATTATTGTTACCGTTTTATGTATCCCTCGAGACCCTACAAATTTTGTCTAAAACTTTTTTCTGAAACCCTGTCATTTCGAGATATTAGCCTATTTTAAATTAAAATGGGATACCCTATATAACTTTTACATATCCAAAGAAATAAAAAAATTCATTGAAACTTCTACAGATGACAACTTAACCAATCTAGCAGCGAAATAAGATAAACTTTTTGATTGTTTTTTTTAATGAGCCATTATAATTTTAAAATTACTGTTAAAATAAAAAATATTATAGGTTGATACGCAGCAACGCAGTTAAATAACATAAATTATTTTAGTAACTACTTAATTATATTAGATTTTAGATATTTTTTATTTTATATAGATTTTTTTAAATATTTGTATATATAAATATATATACACGGTGGACCATTTTAATAAATACACGCAAATATCTCGTAAAGTAAGCAAAATAGAAAAAAATGTTTTATACAAAAGTTGTAGGATTCAGAGGGGGACACCTGATGGTGACCTTAACCTTGAGGTCAAATTTAGAGGTCATTTTAAGGTCAACTTGATTTTCTTAAATGGAAACCCCCATTTTTTACCCCGGATTCGGAAAGAGCGGAAAATTTTACGTTCAGAATGGTACTTAAGTCTTAAATTAAGATAACCTTTAGGGGTCATTTAGGGGTCAAATCGTATAGGGCAGAAGACAGAAGAAAACAAGGGTATGCTGGTTATTCTAATTCTAAAGTATCAGCTAGTATTTAGTATTTAGTATTTAGTATTATTACTAAATAGTATACCTCTATATTAAAAAATATAAAAGCTAAGGAACATAATGTTTAATAACTCGAATCACACCGTTGAATCTTTAATTTAATTTTTTGTGCAAAAACTTAAGTCGTTTTTCGAGCAAACGGCTCATATACATTATATACAGAAATCTGAGTAATTAACTGTGAACTTAACGCGCAATGACATCGACAACGCGCTACTGGCGCGTTGGTGGCGGTGCGTCGTTGAAACCGCGCAATATAAAATATTATTTTAAGACCTTAAAATAGTTAGGAAATTAGCGAAACTGAATAGATTTATTGTTTAGATGAAAAGCAAGACAGTAGTAAGCAAATTTTAAAAAACGACTTAAGTCGTTCTTCGAGCGAACGGCTCATATACTTATAACTGATTTATACAATATTTATGTTAGTTGAAAAAATAGAAATGTGATTATGTACTGATTTAAAGATATAATGTATGTATTCTTGTGCGCACATACACACACACACACACACATACATATGTATATATACAAGGTAAGTCTGATAAAAAGTTCATCATGTTTTTCTCGAAAACGATTAGAGATAGGAGAAGATATTGTAGGATGGTGAGGACGGAAATTAATTATTCCCCGCCACTTGAAGGATATAATGGATGTTTTATTGGATATCGCGTAATGTACAGAGGTTAATCACACTATTCTCGTCGCTCGCTTAACACCGCGTATCTCTCAACTACTCCCTCTATATCTCGTCTCCGAGCACGCGTCTTTCTCTCGTATTTCTCGCCTACCGCCCTCTTTTTCCCCTTGCCATGCATGCTCGCACGACGCCTCGCGGTTAGTTTAAATAATAAAACAAGTCGCAACGTTTTACAATTAACTGAAAGAATCATAAAAATAAATAAAATAGCGCCTCCCTACAATATCTATTATCAAAATTGTAGGGTTTAAAAATATCTATTTACAGATCTTATCACTTTGATCTTAGATGGCGTTGCCGAGGGCAGAAACATCTTGAATTTTTAAAATAGAATTACTATATTTTTTGTTATAATTTTTATAAATCGATTTCTCGTAATATTTTGTATAAGAAGTTATAAGGATAGAATGTTCAAAAAGTGAATAGTTTACGAGATATTTTATATTTTAATTTGACATAAGTAGTATGTGGGCCACTATAGTGAGTCAAAACGAACCCCCACCACTCGGCTACTGGCGCCAGAGGGGCATGGCTATACAGGATTTTTCCGATCTGTGATTGGTCGATCCGCTAATTGGGGTCATTAGGCCCAGGGCTCTGATAGGCTCTAACTATAGTGGCCCAGCACTCTGATTGGTTGGTTTTTGTTTTTGAAAAGAGAGAGGGAGAGTAAGGTTTTTAAAAAAAGCCAACAAAATGGCGAAAAAGTATCGTGGTATACCAAAGCCGGCGTGAGAATTATAACACCCCACCCCGTCTATGATAGGCTTTAACTATAGTGGCCCAGCACTCTGATTGGTTGATTTTTATTTTTGGAAAGGTAGGGGGTGAACAGCTTAGAGCTTAGAGCATATAGATATGGAGGGGGAATGGCATTACTTTCCGGGAAACAAAAGTATCCACAAGATCTGTATGAGAGAGAAAGATATATATTCCTATTCGTCCTCTATGCGCGTGCGCTAAAACAAAACAGGCGCTAAACATTCTAGACAAAAGTAAAACCCTGCGCAATAGAGAGAAAATATATATATAAAATATATTTTTTAACTTTGAGCAAAACCTTACCTTCATGTCATCACATAATAAACTATACAATATAAATAGACATAATATATTCCTATTTACTTACGTAAAATAGGAAGTCGATTTATCACGATTACCACAGAGAACACAATATACACAAGGCATTTTTATATAAATATAATAAATAAAACTGATATTATTTACTGATGAATATTTTAATATTTTATTCGCAGTTTTCACGAGTAGAGTCACAAAAAAAATAAGAAATAAAGAGAAGCAAAATGGAATGACAGCTTCAAATTTCTTATTTAAAATAGGTAACAACTGCACAGCAATAACAGCCGCTTAGAAACAACGCATGCGCAAAGACGATAAATAGGAATCTTTCTCGTACAGTTGGGGACTACTTTCAGATCAGTATTCCCTCTCCATATCTATATGCTCTAAGGTGAACAGATGCAATATTTAGACAAATGACGTTACCGAGTCCATAAATTACGCTAAAGTTTTTAAAAAGATCGAGTTTCTATTTCGATATGAGGTAAAGGGCATATAGAGAAAATATGGGAAAAATATAAAAGAATTCAAGTAAAAAAGTTTCACACACATTTATTATTAATTTTCATACATATATACACTCGTCAACAAAATTAACGCATATATATTTTAAGTCAAAATTTCGCATAATTTCAAATAAGCATAACTCCGCTAAAACTGATTGTATTTGAAAAATTTTTTCACTGTGAAGCTTGAAGTCTCTACTTTAAAAAGCATTCGTCAGATTTTGAATTTATCCTCGCCCCCCCCCCCCCATACGCCACTGCTTCAAACTTTGACGCACTCCACGGGGTGGAATAAATTTTTTTCCCAAATCTTATAATTATCGTAAAATGTGGATTTTTTACTATAAATTTCAAAAAAAAGCAAAGTTCGTACGATTTTTTTTCGCGGAGTTATTACATGTGAAAATTACCCATACATTTTTTCCATTTAATGACCTAAACCCTCTCTGCTGTGTGTGTGTGTATGCGTGCGTGCGTGTGTGTGCGTGTGTGCGTGCGTGCGTGCGTATGGTTAGGAGAAGAAAATATAGGAATGTTCTCATTCAAAATTGTGTGTTCCCGCCTCGTCTTCGGATTACTTCTTCCATACGTTTACGCATATTAATGCATGCTCTAATTGTTGTTTGAGGAATTTGAGCCCAAATTTGCACGCACGCACGCACGCGTGTGCGCACGCACGCACACACACACACACACACACACACACACACACACTATGCGCCAAATCCAACCAGCAACCTCATGGTGCGTGTCGGATAATACTAATGCTGGCGGTAAATAGAAAAAATGTATGGGTAACTTTTATATGTAATAACTCCGCGAAAAAAAATTGTACGAACTTTGATTTTTAAAAAAATTTATAGTAAAAAGTCCACATTTTACGATAATTATGATAAAATTTGCGAAAAAAATTTATTCCACCCCGTGGAGTGCGTCAAAGTACGCAATTTTTTAGAGACAAAACACGTCCTTACTTTTAAAGCAGTGGCGTACGGGGGGGGAGGATAAATTCAAAATCTGACGAATGCTTTTTAAAGTAGAGTTTTTAAGCTTGACAGTGAAAAAAAATTTCAAATACGATCATTCTTAGCGGAGTTATGCTTATTTGAAATTATGCGAAATTTTGAGAAGTAGGTGCTTGTTCCGTGTTCATCGAGAAAGAAGGCGACTCAATGTTCTCCAGGTCGTTTATGATCGTCTGTATTAGCGACGATAGCTGTCGACCTCGTCCACACCCTCGGAACTCTGTCGGCGGGATAGACTCCCACATGCTTGGCATCGATATGGCGCAATGCTCGTAGAATTTCGCAAGAGTTCATTTTTTTGACACAAAGACGAACGCGTCGATCCTGGTATTATTTGAATAACTTTGGTTTTTACTTCTCCCGCTGTAACGTTCTCGTTCGACGATTTGAGCTTCGCAAATCTTCCTTCTTTTTATTCTACTTTTTTAATTTTTTTGTTAAGTTTGCTCGACGCTTGACAAATTTTTTGTCTCTATTACATTATCTGTTTGAATCTGAATATTATGAAATAGAACGGGATTGACATTTATGTTGCTAGCAGAGTAATCCTTGTCGCAGCTGGTTTTCATACTTTCGTAGCCATCATCGTCGTCGTCATCGTCGTCGTCATTCAATTGATAATTTTCGGGAGAACTACAAGTAGCGGGTTGACTAACGCTGAGAGTATCGCTGCTGCCGCTATTATTTTGATCGAGTAGCTAGCGTTTCAATTTGTAAGCGTTATGTAATGCACAATGAAAGATCTTTCGAAATCCGTGATGAGCGCAATATTGTCCGCACTCTTCCTCCAACAATAGACTTTTGAATGCTGGAGAGATACCTTCCAAATTATGTATCTCTCTGGAAAGTAAATTTTGCAAGTAATGTGCTTTTTCACTGCCTCTAACGTAAATGTGACGCGTGTGCCTTATAATTTCACGTAAATGCAGCGTAAAATATTTTGGATTAGCCTCGCCATCGAACCATTTGATCCCATGATAATTTTGTGTGAGCCAGCAGTTTTGTCGTCTTACTTTTTCTGGTAATTCAGCGAATGAATACGGCGGTATCATAATCCAATGGTCGACGATCGGCGCGTCAATCGCAACAACCGCGACTTCCTTAGGAAGAAACTTCTCGCTCGCATCGCAGAAGCCTTGAATGTCGATGACTATATTTATATATTGTGAAGAAAAACTTATACGCTTTCGTTGGCGAGATTTAAGCTTTTTACGAACCGTCGATGAGCGCATCTCAAAGGAAACTGATATTTCTTTTTGTTACATTATAAATTTTTCTTCTCGTGAAACGCGTCAGCGAATGGAAGTGGATGAGAGTGGGGATAAGAAAAATACAAAAAAATTTTAATTGTACGTTGCGACGGGAGACATGTAAATGCTGCGATAAAAAATTTAACCGGAAAAATCGACGATGATTTGACGAGACGAGTCGATTTCTATTGCATTATGAAATTCGCCATAAACAAGACAGTTAATTGTCTCGGTGAGCGCCTTTTCAAATCGTACCTCTAATCGTAAATTACCGTGTCTCACAAGATTCCAATGCCCGGCGCAATTGACGGACAAATCAGGTGTGAGATCAAAAGCGAAAAGCGTGTATCCTTTGGAATAATCATCTCTACTTATGGAATTTCCCTCGTTTAAGAAATGGATGCCCGTTCCCGAGAAGAGCGTTTGATAATCGTCGTAAAGCGGTTCTTCCGTCGAGAAAATCGGTTGTAACGGCCTACTAAGAATTTGCGTACCGTTGACAGAGAGAAGAAATTTATGCCGTAATATTTAAAATTAAACGGATTTAATTTTCTATCTCCGTTAAATGCTTTATTATTAACAAAACCGACTATTATTCGTTTCGGTAATTGTCCGCGTATTACGTTATCTAATGATTCGCCCACAACACACACACCGCTGTGAATCGTGAATGTTTTAACCTCAACTCTCGTAAGCGGATATTTAGCCGTAACTTTACTTTCTCAGCATTCTAGCATGTGCGAGTAACACTCCGGCGTTTATTTTCGCCCTTCTCACTAGTAAGCTGGCATCGAGAATATGTATTTTTGACGTGCTGTTACTTTCCATGAGGCAAAACGAATCTTTCGAGCGGACAAGTCTCAGGCGTACTTCCACTCCGTTAATTAAGAATTTGTCTTGATTGAAAACGTCGCAATGAAGATGTCCTATAAGATCTATCGCTCGTCCGCGAATGTAATGGACGCGTCTCACGAGAGCGGTATTGCCTTTCGATTCCAGCGATTCGTCCATGCGACCCAGTGTATTCACGTTCCATAGACATGACATTAGATGGGAAGTTTTTGCGGATAAAGAATAATTTAACAATGCCTCGATGTACGCGCAGTACGCGTAAGCGTTGTTTGGAAGCGATACGAGTTTTTGATTGAAATACACGTCGACCTGATTAAAGATGGAATGAAGTAAATGATTTACGGGACCTACGGCGGTATCTGCTGTTGTGCCGCTTGTTCCTGGAGCTCGAGCCGCTGCTTCGTCGCCCGATTTTACGTGTACGCGAAGACTCAGCAGAGTATGCGTGAGATCTAGATATTCTTCTCCATAACCAGGGACGACGAATTCTATCGGTGAATCGTCCGAGAGAGAGGTCACGGGCTTGTAATGAATCCATTGCGAACTCTCGATACTAGTTTGCGTGGGCGGTAGGGAAAAGAGATCGAGTTCACTCTTTAAACACTTGCTCAAATGTGTGTGAAGAAAAGACATACTTATTCCCCGACAATTGTTTCGTCGTCGTTGTTCTCGTCGCGGTTAAATACATGTAAATTAAAATAGCGTTGTTTATAAAAATATATCGGATACGGTACGTTTTTTGCCAATTTTACGTCGTTTCGTGGGCGTCTTAAGACTTTTTACCGACGTACGGGTTTTCTTCCTCTTATTCTTCGATGATTTTGTATTCGTCTTCTTTTTCGTCTTGCTTTTCGATAAACTTTTCTTACTCGAGCGGCGGCGTTTAACGATGCGCGTGTCAAGCCCAACAAAGGGAAAAGGAGCTACGTGCATTTTCGCATCCGATTTATATCCCGAACCTTTCATGAGGCTAGTTATTTTTTTTTAGCTTGTCTTTTAAGAGTGTTACGCGATTCTTTAAAGCGACGTTTAGCCGCTATCTTAAGCGGAGTATTGTTTTCTACATCATCGATTATATTAACGCCCGCGCGTAAAGCTACAGCCCGCGCAGCAGTACCTAAAAAAGGTAGGGCGCGTCTAAATAATCCTCCGAGAAAACTCCCGATACCGTGCCCGCGTTGATAGGGCGATCCGACGAAAACTCGTGGAATTCCACCACCGCGAGCTCCTCCGTTCTGTAATTCGTCGTAATACGTCGAGTAATAATCCATCAACAGAGAACGAACGAATAAATTTTCTTTTCTTTTCTTTTCTCTTTCTCGTTTTCTCCATCACAGACACTGGGTATTTTTAGGGTATCTATTCGATACGTTTAAAGTGCAATGTCACCGTCAGCGTCCCGAATTCGAACGGTATACTTTGGCCTAGTTGATCTCTTATATCTATTTCGATCGTACGGAAACACGTTTGACGCAGCGTGATGTATTGAGCGGGCGAGAAATGTCTTATCTAAGTTGATGCAAACGCGTAATCATTTCGCGAGTCGAGCGCGACTATTCGAAGAATGGGAGATTGTACATCGCCGGTAATGTAAGGTTCACAAATGTCGCAATAGACAGAGTTTGTCGGGAATACCTCGCAACAAACTACTTGGCTCGTCGGCTATTAACATACGGAAGTGTGTGAGTTCGTAAAATAGCAGAAAATGCATCTCTTCATCATAGACCCACGAAGGTAAAACGTCGGGTATAACGGAACTACTTTCGATTTAAACTAGCTTTTTTTGTTATTGTACATTTCGATACCGATTTCATTATAAAACCACGTGGGTAACGGTGATGGTACAGTGGGATCGCTATCGAGTTAAACAAGATCTCTACGCTTGATGTGTATATCAAAGCCGCGTATGCGGCGAAGTTTGTCTGAAAAATTTACATAATGCGTCATACTACATTTATTTTCTTCGCAGGCAAGTTTCATAAAAACTTTACCACCCATGAAAACGTCGAAATGCCAAACGATATGCGAATCGACAGATTTAGAGGTGTAATTCACACTCTCGATAATATCGCGCATACTTAAGTAAATACCCGCGGGTATCTGAGATTTCATATCCTTAACCGCCTTATCGCGTTTGTTAATATCGATGAATCTGATTAAACCTTCATTATTTCGTATATATAAAAAAACTACACGGAAACTGAATCTCCGTGAGCGCTACTTCCCAACGTCGGTGTAATTCTATACGCTGGGGTAATTCAGTGGTGAAACATGTAGTTGTATTTTCCGGAAATTAACGTATGCTACTGTTACTCGGGAGAATCATGTGAAATTCTTCTTCCCTCATTTTAACTCAAAGATCTTAAACTCGAAGCGGGTATCCAAGAGTCGAATTTGGAGGGATATCCTTGCCAACTAACTAATAATTGTTTATTGTTGCCACGTCCCCTGCTTTTTATAACCCGCTTAACGATAAATTCTTCCCCTTGCAAATCTTTATTGACCGGAGTTAATTCTTGTTCGCAAAAAATTCCGTCTATATCCTCACTCGCCAAATCGCTTATTCATATACGCGTGGTTTTCTCCATTCGAGAACGCGGCGAATTCGAAATATTTCTTCACTCCACTTTGCCGCGTATCCTTTCTCAGAGACTACTTTTGCCCTACTGACACGCATGAGATCACCCGCGTTATATTTAGCCTTTTGTTTATCACCACGATTCTTTTTCTTCTCGTTGTCCTTCCATCGGCGATTCATATTTTCACGCGCGATGCATACATTTTCCCGCGTAACGGCTGCGGGCTGCAATTTAATAGAGGTATATTACGAGTATGGTTGTAAGCGCCAACGATATCCTGTAAAACATCGATGTAGCATCGCGTATTTTTATGTGTAAAATAACGCTACATCCGTTCCTTGAGCGTCCTATTAAATCGTTCAACTACAGCTGCTTTAACATCGGGATTACGGGCTACGCGAAAACGAATGTCTTTTTCTTTTAAGAATTTCTGTACAGGCTGCGCTATAAATTCTTTACCTTTATCCGTCTGCAGATAAACAGGTTGGCGCTCTTTGTTTCTCAAAAGTACACGTTGAAAGGCTTTTGTCACGCAGGTAGCTGTTTTGTCGCGCAAAGGTTCTACCCAAACGAATTTACTAAGGACATCTATAATTATCAACAAATAAGAATATCCGTCATTATAGCTCTTAAGATTACGAAGATCGATCAAATCTGATTCCCATAAATTGTCGATATTTGTCACGTTATAATGTAAACGCGAAAATTTTCGTCGTACTGGTCGATGTAGCGTATACGCATCTTGCGATTTAAACCATTCAACGACATCGTTGCGCGTAAAATTTGGTTTAGCAGCTCGAGATAAATTCTCCGTCGCGGAATAGCCGGCGTAATGCGAGGGAACGTAATACAATTTTTCGAATTCTATTATTCGAATTTGCTCCAATGAAATAAACCCTTCTTTTTCTTAGCTGAAGAATCCCTGTTATTCGTTAATGTTTTATTATCGTCGCTGTCGTCAGTGACGGATAAAAACACCGTTTCTCCTTCGGTCTCGTTTAACTCCCGATTGTATAACTTTGAACGCGAGAACAGTGAAGTTTTTGGAGTGGAGCTTCCACGCGGTAACGTTTTCTTAATATGCAGAGATCTACGTGCGAACGTAGTCAATAAATCGCGATTCCCTATAAGATTGGAGGGCGTACCTATGTCTTGCAGTAATTGCGCAAACTGAAATCTCCCGATTGCTTTTATCGTTTTTCTCTCACGTATCGCATCGTTTATAAGATCGCTAGTATTCGACCCCGCTACAACCACATCGTCTATAGTCACGAGTCCGCGTTTATCCCAGCTAATTTTCGATGGCGGGATATCTAACAAATATTTCAATAAGGCGTTTGCTTTGGAACGATAAGTTTGCGGCACACTGTTGAGTATTTCTTTGATTCTTTCCGCTAATTGTGCGCGTTTCTTCCCAAAACTACTTTCGCTAACCGTATTATCACTGCTGATTGAAGTATTGGGTTGAACGGAAAGTTCGTGCCGTTTTTTACTAAGAGATGAAGTTGGGTGTAAATAAATGCGATTCTTAACTTCATTCCAATTGACTTAACCTATTATTGTTTAACAGTTTGCATTCTAACGTTCATTTAAAAACAACCTTATCAAGATTAATTGTGTTTTGTGTCTTTGGCATTAATTCAAAAATGGACAATAATAAAGTGCACTTTCGGCATATTATGCTTTGTTACTTTAGAAAAAGCAAAAACGCAAAGCATGTTGAAAGAAAGAGTTGTGCCGTGTACGGAGAAGATGCAATAAAAGAACGAACGTGCAGAAAATGGTTTGCCAGGTTCCGTTCTGGAAATTTTGATTTCGATGATGCACCACGTTCAGGACGGCCGCTCGAGGTTGATGACGATCAAATCAAAACATTAATCGAAAATAACCCACGTTATACGACTCGAGTGATTGCGGAAATTCTTACAATATCGCAAACAGCCGTTGTAAAACATTTACACACTCTTGGATACATAAGTCGTCTCGATATGTGGGTACCGCATAAATTGTCAGAAAAAATCTGATGGAACGAATTTCCGTATGCGATTTACCGTACAAACGAAACGAAAATGATTCATATTTGAAACAAATCGTCACCGGCGATGAAAAATAGATTGTTTACAACAATATGGTGCGAAAGAAATCGTGGGGCAGACGAGGTGAGCAACCATTATCGACTCCAAAAGCAGAACGTCACTCGAAGAAGGTAATGCTTTGCATCTGGTGGGATTGAAAAGGAATCCTGTATTACGAGCTCTTGCCAGCAAATCAAACGATTAATTCGGATGTGTACTGCTCGCAATTGGACCGACTGAAAGCAGCAATCGATCAGAATCGTCTTCCACCATGACAACGCAAGCCCGCATGTCTCTTTAATCACGCGGCAGAAATTGATACAGTTTGGCTGGGATGTTCTACCCCACCTGCCGTATTCACCGGACCTTGCACCCTCCGATTATCATTTATTCCGATCCCTGCAAAATTTTCTTAACAGCAAGAACTTCACTTCCTTGGAAGCCTGCAAAAATAACTTAGAACAGTTTTTCGCCCAAAAAACTGAAAAGTTCTACATGGATGGAATCATGAAGCTACCCAAAAGATGGCTAAAGGTTATCGAGAAAAACGGCGAATACGTTAATGAATAAAGTTACATGTAAATAAAAAATAATCATCTTTTAATTTGACAAAAAAAAACGGCACGAACTTTCCGTTCAACCCAATTTTTCCATAAGTTCGTATTTCCATAAGTTCGTCAACCGAAGGCATCTCGATATCTTTATCCTGATCGTCTTCGCGCCCGTCATCGTCAATATTACTAGCGTCGGCATTATTGCGCGTATCGTTGCACGAATCATTGCGTAAACGTCTTTTCATTTCTCAAAAAAGTGAAGATAACGCTGAAGTACTTCTTTACACAATTTCCATTTTTCGCCTTTATTGAGGGAAGTCGCGAGGTTGAGAATACATCACATTTCCGCGTCGAATCACGATAAGGGGGTTCCTGGAGTTCGTACGGTGTTATTATTACTATAAAAACTTACCTTTAAAAAAAAGGTAAAAAAAGGCGCCTAGTATGGGCACGCCAGTAGTGAAAAATTATCCATTGCAAACCCATGTGTAGAATCGTATGAAAAATTACTCATTGCAAACCCATGTAGAATTGTAGTATAAAAAATTACCTATTGCAAACCTATGTAGAATCATATGAAAAATTATCCATTGCAAACCCATGTAGATCGTACTACAAAAGTAATGATATAAAAAAAAATTGCGCGCCAAGTGAAAGTAGAAACTTTTGTACCAGTGGAAAATTTAAGTTGCAAACCTATAGAGTCGTATAATGAACCAGTGAAGAATTTAAGTTGCAAACCCATGTAGAATAGTATAAAAATTAAAAAATTATTAAAATGAATACAAATAAAAAAAAATTAAAAAATTTTAATTAAAAAAACTAGGCACTGCTAAATTTCAAAATTAATTTTAGCATATTGTTTAATTTAGCAGTGCCTAGTTTTTTTAATTGAAATTTTTTAATTTTTTTTATTTGTATTAATTTTAATAATTTTTTAATTTTTATACTATTCTACATGAGTTTGCAACTTAAATTTTTCACTGGTTCATTATACGACTCTATAGGTTTGCAACTTAAATTTACCACTGGTACAAAAGTTTACTTTCACTTGGCGCGCAATTTTTTTTTATATCATTACTTTTGTAGTACAATCTACATGGGTTTGCAATGGATAATTTTTCATATGATTCTACATGGGTTTGCAATAGGTAATTTTTTATACTACAATTCTACATGGGTTTGCAATGAGTAATTTTTCATACGATTCTACACATGGGTTTGCAATGGATAATTTTTCACTACTGGCGTGCCCATACTAGGCGCCTTTTTTTACCTTTTTTTTAAAGGTAAGTTTTTATAGGGATATCATTCATTTTTGTATATGATTTAGATTTACTAGGGTTGCTCAAATAATGCCATTTTTTTCAGAAACTATTTATTAAACAGGTTTGAAATGTTTTTAAACATACATGGATATTTCTTCTTTTTAAATATATATTATTTTTTAATATAATCTCAATCAACTTCTATAACCTTATACCAGCACGATACAAGTATATGTATGCCTTTACTGTATCAACTCTTGTTTTTTCTATGTAACCATGTCATCACAGCTTCAATCATCCCCTCATCATCTTCCCAATCTTGTTTCGCAGAGATCTTTAAATTATATGTTTAACACAGTTTAGCGATAGCTTCCAATATTTAACTTTTTGAACCACTTAATTAAATGCACTTCACGAAATACGGTTTGGAAGATGAAGAGGGCGTGATTCAAATGTGAAAACATGGTTACGTGGAAAGGACAAAAGTTGGTACAGTAAAGGCAAGTAAATACATATAATGTATCGTACTGGCATAAAGCAATAGAAGTTGATTGAGATTACCATGTATATTGTGTATAAATTGTTGAATAAATATTCTGAAAAAATAATGTAGGGCATTACTTTTTGAGCAACTCTAGTACTATTTCAAAAGATTACAATGTCCTCATTCTGTATCTGTAATGTAAAACATATTTAAATCATTAGAATACGGACATATATGCAAAATATACTGTTTCTTTATTTTATATTAACAATTATATACTTATGAAAGAAATAGTAGCATAGGATGGCAGCGTAACAAGAAAGTAGTTATTATTGTGAAAGAAATATAGAACATCACATATAAGTAGTATTGCATATCACATGTATGTAGTATACATTGCAAAATGTAGATCCTTCTATTTCTTTCTTGAATACATATTTATATAATGATATTTGCAACTACTTTCTTGTTACGTTATCATTTTACTATTTCTTTCATAATAATAACTACTTTCATGCTACGCTACCATCCTACTATTTCTTTCATAAGTATATAATTATTGATATAAAATAAGGAAGCGAATAATAAAAGCTAATAATAATAAATAACGTAAAGATGTATATTTGATAGCTCATAGCACTCATAATAGTGCTATGATTATCTATACATTATTTATTATTATTAGCTTTTATTCGCTTCCTTATTTTACATCAATAATTATGTACTTATAAAAGAAATAGTAGGATGGTAGCGTAGCATGAAAATAGTTATTATTATGAAAGAAATAGTAAAATAAAATGGTAACGATACATGTGATATGCGATATACTACATACATGTGATATGCAATACTACTTATATGTGATATACTATATTTTTTTCATAATAATATAATAATAACTATTTTCTTGTTACGTAACCATCCTATTATTTTTTCATAAGAATATAATTGTTAATATTGTTATAAGAAATATAAAATAAAATAATTACTTGATTCTTATAAATCTCATCTTCTTCTTCTATTGATTATGACCCTCTGGCTGGATTCTCTTATAATAAATAAAAACGAGCTAACCGCACACTTAACCTATGTCACATGTCACATATCACATACACGTTATATATATATCCCGGAACATTTAACGATTTAACCTATAAGCACACATCGGTGGTAAACATTACGAAGCACTAGCGCCCTTGTACCAAAAGCTGGAACTGTACAAGAATCGCGCATGCGCATTGGGGACTTGCGTGAACGATGATGATAATGAAATGATGATGACGTGGACGTTTCTTACACCAAAAATTTCATATTGAGACTTTGCATCATAATATTTCCGTTTACAAAGCACATAGAGCAAAAATAAAGAGACTTTCCTTATTTAATTCGACCTCAATCTATCGATTAAGACTAGTAAAAACTCGATCGCTTCAGCCGTTATTGAGCATCCGAAATCTATGATTATCTCAACAGTCCGATTCGCGTAAAGATACACGGTGCCTCGCTTCTAAGGGGTCGGCTTCGCCCAAACTAGGCGCGAGACACTACCGTGTCTCTTGATTATTAGCATTTACCTCATCCGATATCATTGTATCTTTTTTCTTCGGCGAGTTATCCAACATTGTTGTAGTTTTCGTTGTTTCCGGTTGTTGTTGATGTTGCATTTGTCGCATTCTTTCAAGATTTTCCGTAGAAATCAGTACCATTTTTTTGGCTCTTTCCATTATTCCATATGACGAACGAACGCGCCAAATCTTTTTATTACTTCTTTTCTAGTCACGGAAAAACCAAATATTTGCAGGGTTGTATTTTTTTCACTCATCGATAATCCGGCATAATAAAGCGCTGAGCAAAGGAGCAATAAGGTAGGGCAAAAAACCTCCTCGCTGAACCAACAGATTTCTCTTAGTTTTCCAATTGCCACGTTTTACAGCGGTGCGTCGAAGGATAGATTTATCCTTGGCTAAACGTGCCTTTTCGTGATTCTTGAGCGGTACGTTACCTTAAAGAGTATTATAAATACATTCTTGAATACACTTTATGAGATTATTGTTGGCGGTACGTAAGAACAACGTTCTTTGATTTTTTTTCAGTACATAGAGTTTTCAAACCGCAGGCGTTTCTCTCACCGATGGAACGTCTGGCGATCTTTATCGCATTGTCGGATGAATTTTTTGACGTCGTCGGCGTCTCTTTTTGTTGTCTTTTTCCGCGTGTTACCATTACGCTAAAGTTGCGCAACTGACAAGTCTCACATCTAAATGCTGACCTTTTATACGTCCTCCGTTACTGCTCGACTAATCGATCTACGAGGAATGTAGACGTAATGCAACGTATCGCTAAAAAAATGCACGTGCGAAATCGATATTCGTCTCGAGTCGATTGTTTCAGATCGAGCAATAAATACCCGTGAGGTCGCGAGGTAGCGTCGTAGTATGCTTCTTCCAGTTTCGGATCATCGGGATATACTTGACGCGCGAGATGACGAATTTGAGCACGATCGCGCGGATTTTTGAAAACTACTATATAATTAGCGTTGAGAGATATATCGCGTTGTCCGCGGCCTTGGTGGAAGAGATTTTGCGAGATGAGTATAACGCTAAGATTCTTATGATGGCTTCCTTTGGTAAATAGATCTACGCTGGCGTCGCACGATGACGATTCCCTCATAAGATCGTCAATTATCACTAATTTTGGAGATAGTGGATCGTTTGAATAATCTTCCGGACGCGGTAACCCCTCGCAAAATTCGATTATATTTTTCTTCATTTTTAGCAAAGTGTTTTCGTATCCATTTTTATGTACATCGTTTGTTTCTTCTTCTTTATTTTCACTCGTGTCGCATTGCAGACGCTGATACGCATCTTGCCATTCGGCATAATAAAATAAAGTTCTCTCGAATCGAACATCGGACATGTCGGATAAATGACGAAAAAAAATTTTCACGAAAATTGTTTTTCCGCATCCCGTAGGTCCGCAGATGATCGACGTCCACGAATGTTTCCATCGGATGTCCATTTCGCAAAATGATTAATTTAGGTTCTACTAATGAGTTCATAAATGAAAAAGTTAACGCATGCGATTTAATAACTATATATTTTGTGTGTGTGTGTGTGTGTGTGTGTGTGTGTGTGTGTGTGTGTGTGTGTGTGTGTGTGTGTGTGAGTGGGAGTGTGCGTGTGTGTTAAAAACGTACGCGCGTACGTCGCATATCTTTTTAGAAATATTAAAGAGGTGGTTTGTCTGGGTCATAAGGTTATCTTCGCGTTTCGGGGGGCCACACCCGCGGCGGCCGCAAGCTCGCGCTAGCGTTTTCTTACACGAGTACGAGCGAAGAGCACCACGGCCTATTTAGCCGATACGTTGCCGCGGGAGCAACGCGAGTAAGCGTTTCCGCGGAGATGCGCTCGCGCCAGTGTTTTTCTCCGAGCACCGCTGATGAGCTTATGTACGCGGTGCTCTCCATGCTGCTCACTCATGACGGAAATGATAAGCTCGTTTAACGAGGATCAAACTATAATTTACATCGCAATGTTCTCGCAGTAAGCACAAGGAAGCAATATTATAGGGAGGATAAAAAAAAATGTTTTGATTGAAGATAGAAACAATTTCATTTATTATTGATAATACTTTTTGTTTTTATAAAATTAAGATTCGCGTTTTAGCAAAATAATACGAACAATTTCATTAAATCGAAGCGAAAGTAATTCTACAAATACAATGTCAAAGTAAACATCTAAAAATGTTAAGTTATTTATTTGCGTTTGTACATTACGTGCAATTTCCTGATAATTGTCTTTGACAGTAAGTTTTATAATTTCGCGATCAATGTAAGACGAAGGAAGTTTTAATTCTATTTCGTTAATTAAATATCTTACAGTTACATTAACAGTATCGACTATAGAAACTAACTGCGTCAAATGCGCATCCACGCATTTTCTAATATTTTCCAAACCGAGGAAAGTAGATTTCTGAATCAATATCGCAACTGCGTAAGTTTTTCGTTTCTTCAACGGCGGCTGCGATTCTTCTTCCACTTTACCATTAGCAACATGATCCTTGTTTTCCTTGTATGTCACCAGTACAGTCCTTGCTCCGTAAGCAGTAGTGAAGTTGATCGAAATATTTTCGATAATAATGGGATCAGGTTTAATCTTTTGATTCTCATTCAAGTATAGATTCATATGCTCCATATTGGCTTGAAACTTCTGCCACGTGTCGACGTCCAAGCAAATTCCATCGGCATAATTGCCTGATAATTTAACAATCGATACGAAACCACCGCCATCGTTCCTCGATTGCAATCCAACGTGTATCTTCTTAGTGTGAGAAGAATTAAATCCATACGTTGTCGATAACAATAAATAACGTTTCTTGTTTCTTCTGGCGTTATCGATGTCGATGTTGTCGTTGTTATCCGTCTTGAGAATATCGCGATCGCGTTCAGATTTCGCAAAATTAGTTACTTCCTTACGTGTAGCCATTGTTTTCACTTGTAAAATCACACGAATAGTCACGACACGCAGCAAAATGGCGAAATCACGTGGAATTCTTTCTTCGTAGCACAAACTTGTGTTTTCGTACGCTCGAATTCGAATGAATACGGAAGAGCGACTTGTCGACTTGCTTATATTGCCAATCTCCCTCCCTCGCAAAAATTTAAAAAATCAAAGTGGGGAAGACAATTTATATGTGAAAAATCAGGATTTTTCATGTTTAGTCCAGTGTGTTAAATAAAAACTTCTAGAAACATTTAAGAATGTCTAGAGATAAGATTTGAGATCGTGTAACACGAGAAAAGAGGACAAAAAAATTTGTGTACGTAAGTGAATAAATGGAAAAATTAATTTTTTATGTAAAATCGAATTTTTATGTTTAAACAAATTCCATTAAACAAAAAGAAAACGCGTGAGAGATTATATTTGATTTGAAAATTTTTTTGCTCTAAAATGTAGTAATAAGGATTTACGAGTTCGAAAACGCCGGATTATAGGTCGAAGAATAGTGTGTAATAAACCTCTGTAATAAACCTCTGTAATAAACCTTGTAATAAAAAGTAAAATAAATGTTTGCAGACAAAAAAATAAGGCGATTTAGACCTCGTAACATTATATGATGGGGTAAAAAAAGCAGGCTTATACTTTATACAACTATTTTTTTATGTGAAGAAATAAGAGTAAATGATTTTATGATTTTTCCCGACACGGCTAAGAAAATAGTTGTAAAACTCAAACACCATCTAGAATATTCGTCAGAAAGAAAATCGACGATCGCCAATTAAATAACTAAAAATCTTTTCTACTACGCCTAGTTGTTAAGAAAAGCACCATTTGATAAGTAAGTAAAGTAGACTAAGTGTTCGGTGCACGGCCTTTTGTAACATATTGTATATAGTTTTAGCTTGCTTTGTTTTGTTCGTTATAGAATTATAACCGATCAATTACTGATTTGGTATTATATTTCTTAAAAGTTAGCATAAGTATATGTATTCAATTTTCGCGCGAAACGTTGGTGGATCGGCGATTCGGCGCTTTTACAAAGCAATCAAGCAACTCACCTATCGGTGCTGCCATCGCCTATCCATCGACGGTAGCGGAAAGAAGAGCACATTACTCGCTGGCAGCCCTATTTTCAGGGAAACTCACTCGCTCACGAGACTCAGTGAAGAGCACACGGCTAGGCAGTGATCAGAAAGGAGAGAGAGAGACGATTGCTTGCCTGTATCTATCTTGCTTGCCTGCATCTACCTTGCTTGCGTGCATCTACCTTGCTTGCCTGCATCTGTCCTGCGTGCTAATTGCCGTATCTATTCTTCATCTACATTGCTTGCTACCTTGCTTGGCTTAACTACGCTTGCCTACATTAATGAGAGTCAGGATACTGGTCATCAACCGCGAGATACCTCCGGATGGAAAGCAAGGTATGTATCGTGCGGTGAGTCGCCCTTTAGTTAAATTTCATTTCGTGGATTTCGTTGAATATCGTTTGTGAAAAATCAAGCTAAATTTCGTTTAGTAAAGATTTCGCGTCTAATTAGCTTAATTAGCAAAAACAGGAGACTTGCCAATACCCTCCTAAGAAATGTGCGTGTGCTCTACGTCCGCCTCCTTTTCGAAAAACGTAATAAGCGCTAGCGAGAAAGCCATCATTTCGAACATTTACTGCAATAAAATTGTTTGAATTTTGAATAATCGGATATCTGTTGTTTTAGTTTTGAAATATCTCATCACCTATTAATTTTAAGTCATAAGTAGGGCAACCAAAAATAAGCTGTGAAAATCTTGTTTTAAGCGCTTAAAATATGCTCCATAAAATTAAAAAAACTACTCTAAAAACAGAGAAATATGCTCTTAAAAAATTACAATTTATATAAATTAAAATTAAAATAAACTTAATGAAAAATTGTTTACATTGTATATATTCTTGTTTTTAGATTTATTAATTAATTCCATTGAATTTATAAAAAACACAAAGCACATACATTTAAATTAACGCATATAAAAACGCATAGTCATATTAAAGTCAAAAGTTTAACTCTTTTAATTTATATTTTGATTACAGTAAATAATAAACATTTCACTTAAGTTTTCAAACAAAAAGCTTTGCCTATTTGCTCGCAGAACATTTTTATACATTGAAAAACTTCGTTTGACATCAACAGAAGTTATAGGTGCATATTTAAATGCCAAGGTTTCTTGAACGCTGTACTTGTCCGTTTTTGTAGTATCCGTATTATCAGATTTTCCAATCAATCGTGCTGAAAGTTCCTTTAAAACAGTAAATCCACTATTCTTCGCAATAACGTTTGCACATTTTTTCTTAATAAAATTCGCTGTCTCGCCGTTTACATTATTAATTGCTTCCATAGCATATGTTACAACTTTAATTTGCACAGTAAGTAAAATAAAAAAATATAAAAAGTAAAATAAGCAAAAATATATGCACTTATAGCTAAAATATGCAAAAATAAGTACTTACGACTAAAATATGCAAAAATATGCTGTTACATATAGGGTTTAAAATGCATAGTTTCTTCCGAAATAAATTTATATGTAATCTATTTCTTTATTAATCAAATTAAGAAAAATATGCTCTAACATATTTTGGTTGCCCTAGTCATAAGTATACTAGTACTTTTAGACTCAAAATTGAACGCTCTTTTTATTTCCGGAAGAAAAAGTACACCCTCCCATTTAAAAAAACTAAAACGACCTTCAAAATCACATTCCAAAAATAATCTAAAGTCACGGTGTTATGCCCCCCTTGGAACCCTACAACTTTTGTCTGAAACATTTTTTGATATCTCGCTTCGTTTCCGAAAAATATGCCCGCGTCACTATAAATGCCCCACCCTGTATATATACATATATACTGGGTGTCCCATTTTAATCTCCCCAGCAAATATCTCGAAAAATATGGAAGATACGGAAAAATATTTCAGACAAAAGTTGTAGGACTTGAAGGGGGACAGATGATGAAAATATGGACTTGACCTTGAGTGACCTATTGAAGGTCAGGTCAAGGTCATCGATGTTTTCTTAAATGAAACCCCCTATTTTTTATTGCACGTTCTTGTAACCCTTGTCGAGACGTTTTCAAAACACTACCTATTGATGTCTCTTACGCAAGCCGTTCCCAAGATATGAAGCTTCAAAGTTGATATATTATCGGCATTCGCACTATCCAATGTACACCGCGGGGAGGTTGTTCAGTCGAATTTGTATATCAAGTGGCTCTAAAAAGGGCAGACTTTGTGTGTGTGTGTGTGTGTGTGTGTGTGTGTGTGTGTGTGTGTGTGTGTGTGCGCGCGCGCGCGCGCGTGCGTGCGTGCGTGCGTGCGTGCGTGTGTGCGCGCGCTTGTGTGTGCTTTTTTAGTAAAACTTTTCTCTAATTATTTTTTTTCTGGTTATTTTAATGTAAGGGAAAGGATAAGAAAATGGTAGAAAAAAAGAGATAAAAGTTTTACTAAAGAAGCACACACACACACACACACACAAAGTCTGCCCTTTTTAGAGCCACTTGATATACAAATTCGACTGAACAATCTCCCCGCGGTGTACATCGGGTAATGCAAATGCCGGCGGTATGTCAATTTTAAAACTTCCTATCTTGGGAACGGCTTGCGTAAGAGACATCAATAGGTAGTGTTTTGAAAACTGTTCGACAAGGGCTACAAGAATATGCAATAAAAAATAGGGGGTTCCATTTAAGAAAACATCGATGACCTTGACCTGACCTTCAATAGGTCACTCAAGGTCAAGTTCATATTTTCATCATCTGTCCCCCTACAACTTTTGTCTGAAACATTTTTCCGTATCTTCCATATTTTTCGAGATGTTTGCCTGGGGAGATTAAAATGGGACACCCTGTGTATATATATATATATATATATATTGTTGCGTTCCTGGTCTTTCATCTCCTGAATATCATCTCCTAAGTCGTCGTTAAGGGGGTTGTTGATTGGCAACCGCCCTGTCGTTGTTTTTCGGGGAATTTTAGAGTTTGGTCGAGCTGTCAACGGGTGCGGACGTATCTTGACGAGAGAGCATTCTTCCATTCTTTCGCGCATGAATATATTATTGTATCTCATCGGTTTCGCGTATTGGATCGCTATATTAAAGTTCATTACATCATTACGAGAGTTTATTCATTTCGCGAGACGCGAGTGAGTGAGAGACGCTTTTGCGAGGAATCAACAAAAACTTCAGCTACCGTCTTGGCTCTAATATTTTTCACAGGGTAAGCTTCTACCCATTTTGTGAAACAATCCACAATTACAAGCAGATATTTATTTCCTAACTTGGTCAACGGAAGAGGACCAAGAATATCCATTTGAACCCTTTCTAGCGGAACTTCAACGTTGTAAATCTGAAGAGGGGATTTTCCTTTTCCTAAGGGGCCTTTCTTTGAAACACAAATTTTACACGTCCTACACCATTTTTCTACATTCTGTTTACAAGTTGCCCAAAAGAACCGTTTTCGAATCTTCTCCAAAGTCTTGTTTACCCCAAAATGTCCTCCCGACGGGGAATCGTGTGCCTGCTCCAAAATCTCTTTTACTCGACTTCGAAGAACTACTAGTTGAAGAAAGCTGGATCTGAGATTTGGAGCTTCCCATCTTTTATAAAGAATTCCATCTCTTAAAACCAAAGAATCCCAATGCAACCAATAAATTCGTACTGGAATATCTCCAACAGGAATTTCCGAACGTGATGGTCTCTCTCCTGCTTCTTTTCCTTGCAACACAAACAAAATACTCAAATCCTTTCGTTGTGCTTGACGCAATTCTTCAAGGTTCTTGCCTTCTAGTATAATTCGAACGATTGTCCTGTCGGTTTCAGACATATTCTTCTTCTCTACTCTGAAGCAACATCCACAGCCGCTTGACTCACACAACCGTCTGGATAATCCATCGGCATTTCGATGAGAAAGTCCTTTCCGATAAATGATTTCAAATTCCTACTGTTGGAGTCTTTCCAGCCATCGAGCCAATTGTCCTTCTAGATCTCTGAAAGACATAAGCCATCGTAACGAAACATGATCTGTTCGAATCAAGAATTTCCGTCCTAAAAGATAATGGCGGAAAAATTTAATAGAATCTACAATCGATAAGAGCTCTCGACGAGTAACACAATAATTTCTTTCTGATTTACTGAGGAGGCGACTAAAATATGCTATCACTTTTTCACTTCCATCTTGTTTCTGCGACAAGACTGCTCCAATTCCTATATTCGAAGCGTCTGTATCTAGATTAAATTCACCTTCTTCTTTTGGAAAAGAAAGAATTGGAGAAGAACTTAATAATGATTTTAACTTTTCAAACGCTTCTTGACATTTTTCTTCCCATACGAACTTGGCTTTATTCTCTGTTAATGTATACAGAGGTTTAGCCAAAGAAGAAAAACCTTTTACAAATTTTCTATAATACGAGCAAAATCCGAGAAAACTACGTAATTGTTTTCTCGTATGGAGAGCCGGCCAATCTTTCACGGCAATTATTTTTTCGGGATCTGTAGTAACACCCTTTGCAGAAACAATATGACCAAGATATTTTACATTTTTTTCAAATAAAATACATTTCTTTGGATTGATTTTTAAATTTGCTTCCCTCAATCTTGAAAATACAATTTTAAGATTATAAATCATTTCAGCAAAAGTTTTTCCGAAAATTATTACGTCATCTAAATAAACAAGACAAATTTTTGATATTAAATTTCGTAAAACTTTCTCCATTAACCTTTCAAACGTTGCAGGGGCGTTACACAAACCAAAGGGCATAACTGTAAACTGCCAAAGTCCCTTGCCAATTGAAAAAGCCGTTTTTTCTTTGTCTTCGGGACGGATCCCTATTTGCCAATACCCGCTTTTAAGATCAATCGTAGAAAACCAAGAATTATCTGCTAATTGGTCAAGAATTTCATCAATTCGAGGAAGGGGGTAAGAATCCTTAATAGTCATCATGTTCAACTTCCGATAGTCGACACAGAATCTTATAGAACCGTCTTTCTTTTTTACCATAATAGCAGGGGAAACCCATGGACTTTGAGATTCTTCAATCACTCCTCGTCTTTTCATTTCTTCTATATTTTTATCCACTTCCTCTCTCATATGAATTGGAATTCTACGGGGAACCTGTTTGATGGGGAGAGAGTCTTGCACATTTATGATGTGTTCAACCGAATTGCAATTTCCCGCTACAATATTCGGAAAATATATTTTCAAATTCTCTCAAAAATTCAATAAAATAATTCTCTTTTTCCAAATTATTTAATTTTTTAGAATTATTATCGAAGAGTTCTTTTAAGGGAACCGGAACTCTTTCTGAAGATTTTTTTATTCTAGCTATTTTTCCTTCTAATCCAGAAACTCTAAAGGCTGATTCAAATACTTTTTCTAAATTGACCATTTTCAAGAAATCTACTCCCAGCAAACATTGATCACTAATATCAGCAACAATCATAGACATATTTAAAGAAAATCTTCCTAATTCAACTCTAACTTCTGTTTGAAATTTAACAGGAACTTTCTCTCCAGTGGGATATTTTAAATTAATATTTCTTTTAAAAACACTATTCTTTTTATCAACAATCCTATTATTAACAATAGAAACATCCGAGCCCGTATCTATCTTGAAAAAACATTTTTTTCCATTAATCTTCCCTTCATAAATAAAATAACCAAAATTAGTTTTTATACTATTAACATTAAAACTAATTCCCGGGGAATCTCTTTCGCGAGCTGAACCTCCCCCGCACAGCTCTGCTAACCCGAGTTTCCCTTCTCCTCTGGACAATCAGATCGAAAATGTCCGACTTTCCCACACGTCCAACATTCTTTTCGGCCGGCGCCAAATTTGCTGCCTTGCCAATTCCTTTTTTCAAAATTCCCCTTTTTTTCTTTCCCCTCTCGCTCGCCTTCTGTTTTATTTCCTTGCGCCGCGTCTTTCTTTTCACTAAAATTTTTATTAAAATTTCCTTTCTTTTTTTCGCATCCCTCCCCTTGAATCATTTTAATCGTTTTTGCTCTTTCTATTGCGACACTCAAAGATGTAACATTTTCTAATTGAAGCGTTCGCTTCACAAAATTGTCAAAAATTGCCGAAATGAATTGCGCGCAGGCGATTTTGTCTCGAACTTCATGCGGACACTCGGGATATGCGAGACGAACTAATCTGTCTAATTCTGAACCCAACGCGGCTAGAACTTCACCAAATTTCTGTTTTCCATTAGTAAACTGGACATAAAAATTTTGGGATAAATATCCCTCCCTAAATCGTAATTCAAGTTTCGATTTTAGTTCCGCGAATTCTAAATATGATTCATCATGAACTGTCTCTAAAACGGCGCGCGCTTTTCTCCTCAAACATGAAGCGAGAGCAACAGTCTTTGTCGAATCGTCCCATCCATTCGCTCGAGCAACTAAATTAAATTGAGAAAAATATTCTCTAAGCGATACCGTTCCATCGAACGTATCTGGCTTTAATTTAAAACCCAATTCTGTACGAATGCGATTTTCTCCGCGATTTTCTCTAATGTTATCAAAACGCGATCCCGAATCTCCGCAAGCTCTATTATTAGAAGGACTTAGCTGTATATTGCGTGCGAAGACCCTCTGCTCCAATCGGCGCAGCTCCTCGTCACGCTGCTGTAATACAGCCTCAAAACGTGTCTGTTGTTAACGACGCTCCTCCTGTAGCTGCCGGATCTCCTCTATTGCAATCTGCAATAATTCCGCTTCCGTCGGCGTTCGTTCCGTCGGTTCCTCGCTCACAGTCGCTCGAAACGTAGCTTGCGATCGAGTAATCCTCGGGGAATGACTCATGATGTTTCACTGCGTCGGCACGTTTCTTCAAATCTCGGACGAGCCCCCAAAATGTTACGTTCACCGACCAGCTTTTGCGATTCCTCGCAAAAGCGTCTCTCACTCACTCGCGTCTCGCGAAATGAATAAACTCTCGTAATGATGTAATGAACTTTAATATAGCGATCCAATACGCGAAACCGATGAAATACAATAATATATTCATGCGCGAAAGAATGGAAGAATGCTCTCTCGTCAAGATACGTCCGCACCCGTTGACAGCTCGACCAAACTCTAAAATCCCCCGAAAAACAACGACAGGGCGGTTGCCAATCAACAACCCCCTTAACGACGACTTAGGAGATGATATTCAGGGGATGAAAGACCAAGAACGCAACAATATATATATATATATATATATATATATGATATCAAATAAATAACGCCAATAAGTACTAACGAGAACAAGGTACTGCGATCATAAAATAACAAAAGCAAAGACGACAAGAACAGATTAAACGACATAAGCGAAATATAACATAAGCGAGGTTAACTAAACAAAGTCACATGGGCCGGTATTTATAGTTCATAGAGCTTCTGCATACAAGACGTGGTGACGTGTTATCTAGAGACCCCCAACCCTCAAGGGAGAGTCTGGAAACGTCCACTTCCTGATTGGAGCAACTAAGGCTCTGTAAGAGCCTTAGGGACTCGATTCTTGAATTCATTCGCAAGAGAAACGTATGCGCAAATTCGGCTCTTACAGAAAAGTTGCAAGTTGATTGGTTAAAAGCCATGCGATAGCGAATCAACTTGCAACTTTTCTGTAAGAGCCGAATTTGCGTATACGTTTCTTTTGCGAATGAATTCAAGAATCGAGCCCCTGTGCGTAAACGAACTGTGCGCAAAAGAACTGTGCGCAAAAGAACTGTGGGCAAATGAACTATGCGCAAAAGAACTGTGCATAAACGAACTGTGTGCAAAAGAACTGTGGGCAAAAGAACTGTGTGTAAACGAACTGTGCGCAAAAAAATTGTGGGCAAAAGAACTGTGCGCAATCGAACTGTGGGCAAAAGAACTGTGCGCAAAAGAACTGTGGGCAAAAGAACTGTGAGCAAAAGAACTGTGCGCAAAAGAACTGTGCGCAAAAGATCTGTGCGCAAAAGATCTGTGCGCAAAAGAACTGTGGGCAAAAGAACTGTGGGCAAAAGAACTGTGCGCAATCGAACTGTGGGCAAAAGAACTGTGGGCAAAAGAACTGTGCGCAAAAGAACTGCGCAATCGAACTATGGGCAAACGAACTGTGCGCAAAAGAACTGTGCGCAAATAAAACGCGTATTTACGCGTATATATGTGAGATGCTGGTCGATTTTCAATAGTTTTGTCGATTTTAAAAGAGTTCTGATATGCTATTGCAGTGAAAGAATGAGTTCAGCCTTAAATTCAACCGTACTTACGATGGTAAAGTTAATAGTTAATCTTTTCAAACAATTTAGAACAAATGCTCAGCTTGTACGTATAGATATGAGATGCTGGTCGTAAATCGACAGTTCTGGCAATTTTAAATAGTATTTCTAGTACATTGATACTTCTTCTTCGCAGTAGAAAAGAGTTCTCGTTGATAAAATTAATATTTAATTTTTTAAATATATTTTTTATTTTTTGAGAAATGTTTGTGCACGCCCTAACTTCGTTTTTCGAGCAAAACAATTTTTTTAAAACTATCTTAACACTTTCTACCATCAAAACTCTTTTGAAAAGCCATGTACATGCCCAGAACTATGCGAGAACTGTTTTACAATAAGCAGAACTGTTGAAAATCGACCAGCCTATATAGTCGAAAATACGCGATCGGGCAAAACAATCGTTTAATCGTCAGAACTATTGACAAAATATATCTAGACTATAGAACTCCACGGAATTTTTCTTTTTTACAATCAAATTATCGAAATATGATGAGATGCTATCATATGTTACCGGAAGTTGGCATCTCATTTCTTAAAAGTTAATTTTTTTAGTTAATTCGGCGGAACTATTGTTAAAACCTATCAAGAACTGTAGAACTATGCTGAATGCAAGAAAATCTGACGTTTGTTTGTGAGATGCTGATACTTGAGATGCCAACTTCACACACATGAAAAAAGGCGCAGAAAATTTTCTAAATTCCGAGGTCGAAAATTTTTTCAGAGTTCCGATTAGTTCTGACTGGAGTTCTGGACAGTTCTCGACGAGTGTTGACGAAAAGTCTTATGAGTCAATGCAATCGGGTGACGAAGTAAGAAGATACATGTTATTTTTAACTGGTTTTTGAAATTTCGTTTAAAGTGTAGAATTTTTTCATTTTTGGATATAAATTATTTTTAATTGCAAAGAACTCTTCGAAATCAATAAAATAATAATAGAAATATCCCAGAACTATCGTATCTTAAAATCAAATTTTAAAACATTAAAAATTTTTTTTTAAGTATTTTTTTATCTAAAAACTGCAGAACTCTTTAAAAAAAGTTTCAGGAACTATAGATCTACTCAAAAGAGTTTTAAAATTGAGCTCAGAACTATTGGAACTCGATGTGTAAAAAAATCGTGAAGTTGGCACCCCCATTTTTCAAAGTCAATTTTCATTATCATAATGACCGGAACTATTTATAAAAACTATCAAGAACTCTTCCTTAGCTTCTAAATAATTCAGAACTCTTAACAGAACTATGATATCGTAACATAGGGGTGCCAACTTCACACACCCCAATTGCAACGTGTCCAATTGTACTGTGCGCAAGTGAAGGCTTCTCTACGGCTCGCATAGGCTACCGTGAATTTTTCCTCCGATTTATTGTCGTTGTATTGGTAAAGCATCGCGCCTAATCCGTACTTTGACGCGTCGACGTAAATACCAAATTTCATTCCCGGACGAATTACGAATAAACTATCCGCTTCCTCGAACGCTCGTTTAATCGCCTCAAACGCCTGTTGCGTTTCTTCGATCCATAGGAATTTTATCGATTTCTTAAGTAAGTTCTCGAGGGGTTTTGTCAATTTAGACAAATTTCGTACAAAACGCCGATCCCAGTTTACGAGTCCCAGGAAGACTTGAATGACTTTCTTATTTTTGGGTTTCTCGAAGTTTCTAATCGCGTTTTTTGTACTTTCGTTCATCTCGGCCTTCACGTTATCGAACGTGTGTCCCAGAAAAGTTATCTCGGTTCGGAGAAATTCGCATTTGTCGCGGTTCAATCTAAACCCTACTCTGCGCAATTTCTCGAGCACGTAGTTCACGTGGAACAAGTGTTCTTCTATCGTATTCGACGCGATCAGTATGTCGTCTAAATATACGCTATTAAGTCTAAACGCATCGCATTCATTTCCTATCGCCGCTCGCATGGCTCGTGTAAACGAGGCTCCCGCTGTTTTCAGCCCGAAAGGTAAACGTTTGAAGACGTACGATCTGTTGTCGAACATAAATCCGGTATATCGCTTGCTGTCCTCGGTTAGAGGAATCTGCCAAAACGCTTTGGCCACGTCCAACGTCGTGAAGTAACTTTTATTGCCTATTCTGCGAAATACTTCGTCGATCGTCGGAGGTTTTTCGTGGTCGTTGGTCATTCTTTTGTTCATCTCACGCGCGTCTACGCAAAGTCGAATATCACCAGATTTTTTTACTACTATCACGACTGGGTTTATATACTGAGTCGTGGCTCTTTCGATTATATCCTGATCTTCGAGTTCCGCTAAGTGTTTGCGCACCCGTTCTCTGTGTACCTCAGACACAGGATATAGTTTCGTTTTATACGGCTTTTCCGAATTCATCTTTATCTTGTGTCGGTAATGTTCTATGCGCCCGATGACGTTTTCGAATAAATCGCCGTTATTGTTTAATATTATTTTTAATTGTCTCTCCGCGGTGTCTATATCTATCGCGTTTAAATCGACAATCGGTTCTCCTTCCGGAAAATCTACTGTAAACCGCCTTACGTCGCATCGTAAAGTCGCAGTTTGTTCGGACAAGAAATCATGCCCTAAAATCATGTCGTATGACAAGTTCCTAACCACGTATACCTCGTAAGTGAATTCTCTACCCGTTAAAAGGAAAGTTAACTGTACTCGGTTCGCGATTGGTTGTCCTCGGTCGGAAAACGCTCCTACCAAGGAAAACTTCCTTATCGGTATGATCCTCATTGGGATCTTTCTTTGGGTCAACGTGTCGTATAAAGTTTTAGTTATCGTGGATATCTGTGCCCCGGTATCAATTAACGTTTTTACCGACACGTCTCCAATCTTTACCTCCGCATATGGCATCGCCCTCGCGTTGGATTTCTCCTGATCCTCCTTAGATAGATCGTCTACTTCGCGAATTATTTCTTTTGTTCTCATAATCGCGATTTTCTTATTGGGTTCTACGTTCTCCTCCGCTTCGCTCGTATCTTCCCTCGTATCGATAGTCGCTACTTGTTTTCGTTGAGCGAGATCGTTTTTTACCGACGCTGATTTGAACGTTTTTTTATCGACGTTCTTGTCGTACTTGTCGACCCCTTTATTGCCCATTTTACCGACACTTTCTATTGGTTCTGAGTTTTTCGCGGTATTCGGCGTATATTCCGTATTTTCGCGTTTCGCGTTGTTAGCTTGATAACCCGGATTAGGTCTCGCGCTTGTTTGATTTCGCTCACTCGTGTTTGCGAATCTTTTGTTGTTTACCATTTTTTTTTTTAGCATGAGGGAAACCTGTTTCAGGTACCCATGCCCCTCGGGGAAGGGACATGGGTTATGTGGGATTCCTCTCGCCCTTCCCACGATGACCTCCAGGTCATCCCGGGAGGGGCCACGAGAGGTTACCGCACTAAAACCCTCATGGTGGCCATACCAGACGGTGGTTGGGGGCTGCCCGGGAACGAGCGATTGCATAACCTCCGGACAGCCCCCCGCCAAATCTGCCTGTTGGGATCACTGTCCATCGGATATGGACTGTGATCCCTTCCTCCTTTCCTCCTTACTGTTAGGAGGAAAGGAGGCCTTCCCTTTGACTTTGCGGCGCAGAGGGGCCACGCCCCCACGCCGCGCCCTCCCGGGGATTGTTGTTTACCCTATCCCTATTCGGATATTCGGATTTGTTTTTCGGCGCTTCGGTACGCGGTTTCTGCGCTTGTAAACTTTTACGCTCGTAATCTAACTCGTCTAGTAGTTTGATAAACTCTTCGACTGTCTTTACCGTAGTCGGTCTAATCTCCCTAGCCACGGTTTCGCCAAAATGCCTCTTTACGCATCGAATGACTTCATGATCCGCCATTGGCGGTGACATATTTGGCTTGCTTGGACACGTTTAACGCGTATTCCGACATCGAGATCGCGGAATCGTATTTATACTTCCCGTTGTATACTTCTTCACGGAATCGCGCCTGTTGCTCCTCGCCCCAAAAATAGTCTTTGAACGCTACCTTCGCGTCTCTTATATCGTCGGGATCGCGGATCTCGTGCCAGTTGGCTGCCGCGCCACGCATGCACCTACCAAAGTAGTAAAGTTGGTCACGCTCGTCTACTCCCTCGTACTTTACGATATTCTCGAATTTCCGTAGAAATTTGATAGGATTCTGCGCTTCATTTCTCCCGGTCAACTTTAGTTCCTCGAATGGGTTCTTTAACCAACCCCCCCTCGGTAACTTAGCTCGCACGATCGTTTTTTCACCGATAGTTACGAAAGGACACCTGGAAACTTCTTCATCGCTCGACGTTGTATCGCGGATCCTTTCAGTTTTGGCGCGTCTCGCTTCGGTCGCGTTTCCTTTACCTCGAGCCTCAATCGCGTCTAATCGGTTACTAATTAACCTCAACACTGTCGATAACTTATCGTCCATCGACTCGTTACCGACCATGCCCTGCATGACTCGCATGATACGGTCAGCTTCTACCTTACCGACTGTTGGATCGGTTAGGTAGTTATCTTCGTTACCAGCGTACCCGCCGGTCATCTCCCTGCCTTCTTTATCGATCTGTGACCTTGGAATTGTTCCGGACAACTCGGTCATCATCCTTCCTAACCCCTCTGTCACTTTGTCTAACTGTGCACGCAACATATCTATTTCCGCGCACTTGACACCCAACATTTCTTCCGCGCTCAATGTTGATTTCGAACGCGTCGTTACTTTGTCGCGTACTTCCGTATATCGCGATGTAACCTCACCTTTAGCGTTCTCGCTCGCGTCCGTCGCAATTTCGTTTTGACTTCCGGTTGCGAGTTTCGCGATATTTTCCCCACGAGTCGGCGTATGTTTCACTGGTCCCGGGATTTTCGTAGCGATGTCGCTCGCTTTCTTCCCACACTCTCTCTCGTCTTTGTCAGCCATTATGCTATGTCCACGTACCAGGCTCTACCGTTAATTATTGCCGTATCGCTACGCACGATCGAACACGGTTATTTCGTCACGCTCGTTACTCGACTTCACCGCGTGTACACGTGTTCGCAAAGCGCTCACGACACTTGGATAGCAACGTCCTGTCACAGTCGCCAATTCGAAAAAAAATCTTTTAATCCGGATTCTTTTCGAGGTTATGTTACTTTACCGCGCGTTAGTTCCCACAGACACGGGACACCGGACTTCGTTTCCTTTACAGATCCGCGGTTGCGGTATCAAATTACCCGTAGATGAGCACAATTTACTGTGACCGGACGATTAGGGTCGAGAGTTCGGGGATGGTTAATTACAGGTTTTCCTACCTTGGATATTACGGTCGCCAGACTCTTTGCCCTTCAACAGCCAAGGGTTGTTCGGCCAAGGTCACCAGCGGTGTTTTCTTGACTCTCAGGATCCGTCGTTGACCCGTCGTTTATTGCTGCGCAGTTCCCTTTGTCCTCGGACAAAGGAGACAAAATGGCGGCTAACCGTCACTCTGTGTGACGCAATAAATGACTATCCTTTGTGCCGCTTCTAATTATCACCTTTTTGTTCCAGGTCCTTCAGTTCCCGGATCAGCGTGATCTCTCCCGGTTCCGGATTGTCCAGGATACTACGAGTATCGCCGCGCACAGGATTTTAGGGTTAATAACCATGTGACACTTTATATATTATTAAATATATGAATATTTATTTAAAGATAATATGTAAAAATGTCCACCTCCCTCACAAACAAAAATAATATCTTATTCGCGCACATTAAATAAAATAATTTCGCATTGCACGATTCGCTCGGACTTCCGCGTACGCGAGATCATTTTTATGACCTTCCTGTTTCGCGATGCTTCTAGCGAAAGACTGGCCTCGAGTCCTTCCTCGCTCTGCCTCTTATAGGCGGCTCCTCACTCCTGGGATGCCACAATGGTCGCCGCTTACGCATGCGCAAAATTCGCGCCAGCGTGCGTCTTGTCGCCTTACCGCCTTACTTTTCGACCCGGTTGGCTCTCTTATACTAATTAAGGGTCGCTGACTTCTGCGTCGGGTCAGCTACCTCCTTGGAAGCATCTCGGCTGATCCTTGGATCCCGCGATGATGGTTTGGCTTCCTCCAGCGTTGTTTTTGGGCTCATTGGCTTTCTTGGGACCTTAAAGACCCCGGCTCCTGTCCCCTTGGTGGTCGATGGTGTCTGCAGCCTCTGTACCTTGACTTCCGGCTGCAAGGTTAGGTTAGGTTGTGACCGGACGAAAAGGTCGAGAGCTTGGGATTATGGAAAACACAGGTTTCCTACCTTTGTTGTTACGGTCGCCAGTCCGTTTGACCCTTCACGGACAAGGGTATTGGCCAGGATGTCGTCTTCACCTTCCCGACCTCTCACTTTGGATCCCCAGATTGAGAACCCCTTCGCTCACTCGCTGCGTAGTTGCCTTTGTCCTCGTACAAAGGAATCACAATGGCCGCTGTCAACGGTCACCGCCGAATGACGCAACAATTGCGTCACCTCTCTTTTCTGTTAGTTAACAATAAATGTTGTCTTCTAGGATTTCTCGAAGACTGCTCGGGATCCCAGGATGGCACGAGAGTTCACTCGCGCACCAGGAAATGGATCGGAATATTCAGAACACTTAATATTTTTTAAATATATAAAATATATTTAATTTTAATAAAATATATATAAAGCTTCAAACACAAAACTAAATGATTCAATCGCTTGTCGCGAATCGCGTGGCTCTATATAAAACAAAACTTTTATGACGCGATTACTTCTGCGGACCTTTTGTACATGTTTCGTTCGTCATGTCTTTCCGACAAAAAGCCCCTCTGCTCAATGCTCTCTCCATTATATAGGGGCTATCCCCTCCAGAGTCGCATGCATGGCGGCTTACGCATGCGCCGTTCAATCTGCGCCTGCGTACCTTTCTTATACTAGGATTTACCCTCGCTGGGCAACTGTCTTTAAGAGACGCTCGGGTAACATAAATTACGCTTGAGTAAACTTTTAAAACAAATAATAACATTCATCTTTCGCGTACAAACAATGTTTCTCACGATATATCGCATACTTAGTTTAATTAACTTAATCTATGGATAAATTGCATTTGTGACCGACCTTTACCATACGGTAAGTCCTGCGGGTGGTAAGCACCGTGTTTACAACTATGTATGGCTTGTTTGCTCCCGCGGTCGGTATTATCCGCGGTCGGTGTTATCCGCGGTCGGTATCCTCGTCGGTAAGCTCCAAACGGGTTACCTCTCGGTCGGTAACTTACCTTATACCGACGGTGGGTCTTGGGTAAGTACCGACTGTTTTGTGCCTTGTTGACCTTTTACCTCGGCCGTAGGCTCCTCGGCTATTTCGGGGTTAACCCGGACAGATCGTTCCGTTGATCTCGGATCCCTCGGTGAGTCCTTGACCTGTTCTTGGTCCGGTTGCTGACTCAGCGGTCGGTTCGGCGATCGGCTCGGCGACCTCCTCGGGGTCCTGTTCCTTCCGATGTTTCCCCTGGTTGGCTCCATTTTGTGCAGCCTTACTTCCGGCTGCAAGGTTAGGTTGTGACCAGACCTCTCCCGTTGGTAGCCATCTTGTCGTGGTGGGAGGGCTCACCCATCTCGCAGAGAGATGGGTGCTAAGAGCTACCAGTACTAAGTATGTACTTAGTACACTTTCTGCGGCTTCTGCCGCTTCATTCTCGCGTTCTGGGGTTTGCTTGGGGGGATGCACCGTCTAGGGTTTTACTTTGGGGGGTGCGTTTTTTCCCGGGGGGTCCTGGGGTGGGGCTTGTTGCGGCGGGGGCCGCGGGGTGGGATTGAGGAGCGACGTATCGCTCCTTGGGATGGACGGCCAGTGGGGTGATACTCCCGGAGATATCCGGGAGTCCGGAAGCCTCTGGACCTGCTGGCTGGGTCACTTCTGGGACACTTCGACGTATTCGGAGCCCGGGCCAGAAGCGACGGAGTTACACGGCCGCCATGCGGGGACCAAGAGGGCCTTTGGCTCTGGAGGTCCAGCGCCGCGGCCGCCTGCTGGGGCCGCTTGGACATATTCCGTGGCAGGGCCCGGCGGTGAGAGAAGTACCACCAGTTGGAAGCGACCGTTTCCTCTTCCAAAGCGACCAACTGGTGGAGGCATGCCCCCGATTCGGACGTGATTCCCGATAGGGGGCGGCTGGTCGCCACGGCGGGCAAGACAGGGCCGGGGAGCGGCGACCCTGTCCCATCCGTCCGTGGGGCCCCCGGGTGGCGCCGCCCGCTACGGTATCCATATTGTCGGAGGTGCGGAACCCCTGAAAGCTCTCTGGGGGCGTTAGAACCCTCAGGAGTGTGTAAGGGGCTGGGGCCCTGGCAGGAGGGTTTATTAGCCCTTCAGCTATGGGCGTATGCTGACCCCCCGTCAATGCCTCGGGGCCCGGTCGGTGGGGTGCTTCCGGTCATGTTTCGGGGCACCCTCCGGTCGGTGGGAGATACGCCGGTCAGTGGAACCGTAGCGGGAAAGCGGGATCAAACAGAATGATAGGTAAACTCAAATCAAATAAAGATGAGCGGGAGGAGAGTGACGTTGGAGACATCTCGTAGCGTCACTTTGAGTCATGCGTGCAAGGGGGGTGACGACATCGCCGCCACCCAGACACGTATGCTTCGGAGTAGAATAGCGGTGATAAAGATCGAAAAGCTCGACCATAAGGTCGTGGTTCGTAGGCCTGAATTTAAGTCCCGAGCGACCCAACCGCTGCAGGAAGAAACAGTCGCTGGACCATCAACAGCGACAGAGGAAGTGTCGACAAAACCGGGCGTCAATTCGAAAACGGACGAAGAGTTCGTGGACGCCGACGGATCCGACTCCATGGATTCGGAGGCAGAAGAGATCCTCTGCCCATGGAAGAAGAGGAAGAGAGGGCGTGGAAGACCAGAGACCACCTTCCAGTATAGGGTGGTCAAAAAAGAGAGGACAAATCACGCGAAACGCCAGGAGGAAGAGGATGAGAGAACCATCCTGGACCCCGAGGCTACCCTCGGACGGTCAAAAGCGTTTCAGAGGATGAAGGACCTAGTACTCGAGTTTGCCGATGACCTACGCGGCTCACCCTATTTAGACGTAGCCGAGGGGGGTCTGAAGCACACTCATGCCTTGATGAAGACGATCGTCATCTCTAAAAACTTGAAGGGGACCGTCAAGGCAGAGATGAAGAAGGCCGCATGCTTCCTGGAAGCCGCGATCACTATATTCAGTGAGCGGATCGCGACCCAGGACATTGGCGAAAAAGAGGGCTCCACCGAACAGCTTAGGAAGCAGGTGCGCTCCTTAAAGGTGGAGAACACCAAACTCGCGAACGACGCGAAAAGAGCCCGCCAAAAAATAAGAAATCTGGAGACCGAACAACAACCTCGGTCCCAGATTCCTGAATTGGCGGAGAAGATCTCGGCTCGTGAGGAGACCCTGGCTCTCACGGAAGGCAGTCAACCTACCACGGATGTAGTGGTGTGCATGGAGGTAGACCGGACATGGACACCGGGGCAAATCCTCCCCCGCCGCCAATGAGGCCCCCGATAAAGGGTACCTCCAAGGCAATGGGGGAATATCCCCCCGGCATCGTCGAAGAAGGCGAGAAGATGACGGTCTCACCGCCAAAATATAACATCTTCTCGGGGAGAGGGAAGATTTCATGTGTGGCCTGAGGAAAGGAGGCGTAAGGCCTCCCCCGCTCGCAGAGGAAAACTTCACTCCCGCAAACCCGCCTGCACGGAAGCAGGCGCGAAAGCCCAGTCTTGCCGAGCCACCTGTGGCGGCAAAGCAGACTGTTGCAATCGCGCAGACTCCGACGGAGGGTGGAAGCGGGAAGAAGAAGAAGAAGAAGGGAAAGAAGAAGGCCGATGCTGTTATACAGCAAAAGCCTCTTCCTCAAAGACCCAGGGAGGACTTTATGTTAAAGAAGAGTCTTCCAGCCTCTGTGCCTAGCACAAGTGAGGCTCGACCCTCTCCCCGAAATGCGGTGACCCAGGAATCCTGGGCCGAAGTAGTCGGGCGACGGGGGAAGAACGCTCGAAGCAAGGGTCCCCAACAACCGACCCAGGCTAAGAGCGCAGGGGACAAGACCGCGTCCGCCTCCACCTCTCAAAGAGAGGGTCAAAGGAGTTGAGGCGACTGGCAAGTCAATTGTGGAGGACTTGCGTAGGAAAAAGGCTATGAAGTCCGCAGCGGTCACCCTTACATGCCCCCCCGGCAAATACGGAGAGGTCATTGGGATCGCCAGGGATAAAATAAACCTGGCGGACCTTGGAATCCCATGAGTCCGGGCAAAGGCGTGACCGGCTCTATGGTATATGAGGTGACCGGTGAGGACAGGGGCAAGAAGGCAAATCTCTTTGCCACTAAGTTAAGAGAGGCCCTCAGCAATATTGAGGGTGTGAAGGTGGCGAGACCCGTAAAGACCGCGGAACTCAGGATCCGCGGTCTAGACGAGTCAACGACAGCAGAAGAGGTGAGGACGAGTCTGGCAAAGGTGGGCGCCTGTAGTACAGATGATGTGCGTGTGGGCGCCATCAGGTTCGCGTCCAAAACGATGGGCACGGTGTGGGCAAGATGCCCACTCGTACCGGCCCAGAAAATCCTTGACGCTGGCAGGATCCGCTTTGGCTGGATCTACGCCAGCGTCGAGTTGCTCAAGGAGCGACCGTTGCAGTGCTTCCGGTGCATGGGCAAAGGCCATGTACAGGAGCACTGCACTAATGAAGCAGACAGGCGCAATGCCTGCTACAACTGTGGTGTGGAAGGGCACCTTGCTAGAGAATGCAAGAGCCCTTCCAAGTGCGCACTTTGTGCAGAAGGAGGAAGACCAGCAAATCATCGTATGGGGAGTGCGAAATGCACTCCCCCCAAGAAGAAGGTACAATGGGGTAAGGGCAGAGGCGGGAAGGAGGCGGCTACAACCTCTGTGACCGTCGTTGTCCCAACGAGGGAGGTTACTAAAGGCGGCGCCAAGAGCTGTCCCTCGAAAACGAAGGCTGCCCCGGCGGCGATGAAGAACAGGCCCAAAAGAGCAGTCTCTCAACCTGCCGCGGGGAAGCCGGCGAAAAAGAAGGAGGACTCCAGCGCGAGCCAAGCGACACAGCCTGTAGAGGCTGTAGAGAGGATGGATGTAGTCCTGGAGGAGACTGAAGACAAACAAGTTATGTCAGTCGGTCTCCTCCATGCTAACTTAAACCACGCCCGTCGCGCCCAAGATCTCTTCGTGCAAACAATGATGGCGCACGGGTATGGTTTGGGGATTGCCGCCGAGCCGTACATGGTCACCCATGCTGGGCGACCAATAATACGTGCTCGGTGGCGATTACCTGGAGAAGGGAGGCGAAGTCTCCTCCCTGCAGAAAACTTAAAGCAGGGAGAGGCTTCGTCTCAGTGGAATGGGGGCCCGTCTCTGTGGTGTGATGTTATCTCCCCCCCAGTATGGACCTTGCCCAATACGAGTTGGCACTGGACGAGATTACGGACTTTGTCCGCACCCAACATCCTCGTCCGGTGATTGTGGCCGGGGACTTCAACGCGAAGTCTCGCAGTTGGGGTTCCTGGCGTACAAACTCGAGGGGCAGGGTCCTGGAGACATGGGCAGCGGCTACTGATTTGTGCCTGGTTAATACAGGCACAAAGAGCACCCTTATCCGGCCGCAGGGGGAGTCCATCGTGGATCTCACATGGGCTAACCCCCTAGCGGCTGGTAGGATCAGCGGGTGGCGGGTGGCAGATGACGAGACCCTCTCAGATCATTTATATCTGGAGATGAGGGTCGACGTCGCCCGCCGAAGGGTGCAAGGCCGCGCCCAGGGGGGGAACAACCACCCCAGGAGATGGGCCATAAAAAAGATGGACGTGGACAGGTTCAAGGCTGCAGTTGCCTCGGTGACCTGGCCAGGAACAGTAATGCCTGAAAGGGACTTTGAGGGCCGGGTCGAGATACTCGGGGACATCGTCGTCAAAGCGTGTGACGCTTCGATGCTCCGAGTTAAGCAATCGTCGTGCCGAGCGGCGTACTGGTGGACGGACGAAATCGCCGAGCAACGGCAAGTGTTCGTCCGTGCCAGACGCCGCTTCACAAGAGCGAGACGGCGCGACGATGCCGAGGTGACAGCTGCGGCGTATGCGGATTACCGCTACGAACGCAATGCACTCAGCGCAGCCATTCGGAAGGCCAAAGCCAGAGCGTGGAACGAGCAGCTGCTCGCCCTACACGCGGACCCATGGGGGCGCCCGTACAGAGCTGTCATGAACAAGCTAAGGTACTGGGCGCCCTCGGTGACGGAAACCCTCGAGCTTCAAGAGTTAGCAGAAACTCTTAACAAGCTCTTCCCAATAATCGCGGTGCCCCCCTACCAGCCGGGGGGTCGAGTGGGAAGAGGGGTTTGAGGTCTCGGAGGCTGAGATGACCAGAATTGCCAAGAGGCTGAGTTCACGGGGCAATAAAGCCTCGGGGCCCGATGGCATTCCTGGTCATGTATGGGTCCTTGGACTGTCTGTCCACGTCCATCAGGCAACTATTTACAGATTGCCTAAGGGTGTTTTCCCCTCAGTTTGGGAGTGGGCCAATCTGACCCTAATGCCCCAAAGGGGAGCAAGGTTGCGGGGAGTCTGCCTGCATACAGACCAATATGTCTGTTGGACGAGGTGGGCAAATTGTTGGAGCGAATCATCGCCGACCGCCTCGTCCAACACTTATTCCGGGAAGGCCCCGATCTCCACGGGGAGCAGTATGGGTTCCGCGAGGGGAAATCTACAATAGACGCCATCAGGCGTGTTAGATCCCTCGCGGAATTCATCATGGAAGAGGGCGGGGTGGCTTTGGCGGTGTCATTAGACATCGTCAATGCATTAAACACCCTGCCCTGGGAAGAGATAGGGAGCGCGATGGAATATCATCGCGTTCCCAGGTACCTCGTGGAGATCGTAAAAAGTTACTTCAAGGCGAGAAGTATAGAGTACCGGGATAAGGATGGCAACGCATGCAGGAGGGACATAACATGCGGGGTCCCGCAGGGGTCCGTCTTGGGCCCGCTGCTATGGGACCTCGCGTTTGATAAGATCCTCCGCACCGCTCTCCCTCCTGGCTGCAGTGTCGTCTGCTATGCAGACGACACATTAGTCCTGGTCGGAGGTAATAACCGGAGGAAAACGAGGGTAAGGGCCAAACTCGCAGTGACCTGTGTAGTTCGTCGTATAAGTGGTATGGGCCTAAGGCACAGTATATACAGTAGCGCAACTCTCTGTCGGCGCCTTTGAAGTTAGTGTTGGCCAAAATGGAGTGCGCATGTGCGAAATAAGCGAGTTGCCCAGTAATGCCATCTAAACTTCTCTCTAGCTCACTCTTGTTTGTTCTCTCTCCAACTCATTCTCTTTCTAACTCAGTCATTATTAACATATCAGAATAATATAATTTAACAAAAATAATACAAAATAGAAATAAATAAAAATTATTATAATAATATGTACGTTAAAAAATAAATAAAAATTTCTAAAGCGTATCATTAATAAATAATATAAGACGTGTGTAATGTTAAAATAGACAAAGGCAAAAAAAAAATATAATATATAAAAATTATGAACTATATACATTGTTATAAAAAAAATCATAGTATTATTAATTATATGTATCAAAATAATAAAATTATATATTATACAAAAATTTAATTGCACGCTATAAATAAGTGACAAAGAGAAATAATAAAATGCAATATTTTTATAAAATAAAAAAATTATATTTGTTAAATATATATTTTTGTATAATAATGTTAATATGAAGTATATAAATAAAATTTATGAAACAAAAATATAATCACATATAAAATATTTATTACAAATCACATATAAAATATTTATTACAAATTTTATTAATAAATAAAATTAAAAGTATTTTAGTTTTCCTAAAAATAACATGTTGATTTAATGTAGATATTTTAAAAATTACATTACATATTATATATTTATGATAAACAAAGAAATGTTTAAAAAATATTTTTATAAATATGCATATATATATATATACCTAATATCTCTATTTTTTTCTTCCAAATTCTTTACCTGTCTGTACCTCAGCTACTCGATCCACCTCGATACAAACAAGAAAGAACCTCAGAAGAGCAAAAGAGACTTTATATAATAATTAATAATATTATAATACATATAATATAGTAAAAATACATATAGTAATAATCTATAAATAATGTTTTTATAAAAAATGAGACTGAGAGAGACCGAAACAAGTAAGAGTGAGTGAGAGAGAAGTTCAGATGGCACTACTGGGCAACTCGCTTACTTCGCGCATGCGCACTCCATTTTGGCCAACACAAAATCGAGAGAGTTGCGCTACTGTATATACTGTGCCTAAGGGTTGCGCCTCGGAAAACTGAGGCGCTGTTCCTACATGATGGCTCCCATGGGAAGCCACCTAGGGCCCGTATCACTGTGAATGGCACTCCCGTCCGGGTGGGTACCGAGATTAAATATCTGGGTCTCACACTGGATGGGACGTGGAGCTTTGTGAGCCACTTCGAACGTCTGGCTCCCAGGATGGACAGAGTTGCGGGTGCGTTAAGCCGCATGCTCCCTAACCTTGGGGGACCGGACGGGCGAGTGCGCCGCATGTACGCAGGCATAGTAAACTCGGTTGCCCTGTACGGGGCACCGGTTTGGGCTGGGGGCGCGATGACCACCCCTAAGATCAAAGACGCGCTGCGCCGTATATCGCGATTAGGGTGATGCGCGGCTATCGCACTGTGTCACATGCGGCGGCTGCGACCCTTGCTGGGCTTCCGCCAATGGAGCTCGTTGCGCAAACGTACAACGAAACGTACGATCAGACGCGCGAGCTCCGGAGGCGGAACATTAAGATCACCGCAAGGATCAGGAGCGCCATGAAGCTTCATGCCTGGCAACGCATAATCGGTGAGTGGGATAGATATCTCACCAATGTCCCGGTGGCTAACTCCGGGACTCGCCTTGTCGCGGCCGTGCGACCACTTTTGGAAGAGTGTATGGAAAGGACGCACGGTGAGGTGTCATTCCACCTTGCACAGGTGCTCACCGGGCATGGCTGCTTCGGTGAGTACCTGTGCAAGATCGGGAAGGAATATACGACGAGCTGCTATCACTGCGAGGGAGGCAGAGACACGGCGCAGCACACGTTGGCCCACTGCGATGCGTAGGCCGACGAGCGCCGTGTCTTGAAAGATACAGTCGACGAGGACTTATCGCTGCCAGCGCTGATAGAGAGGATGCTGGCAAGCGAGGAGAACTGGAGGGCCGTCTCCTCCTTCTGCTCCATAGTTATGAAGCCGAAGAAGGACGCGGAGCGAGAGCGGGAGAGAATCCCTTTAAGTGAGGAGGATAGCGGAGACAGCGGACAGCTGGTAAGGCGCAGAAGAAGGAGACGCCCCCGCCGCCAAAACCTGCTGCACCCTCCCCAACCGGGAGGAGGAGGCCAAGGGGGAAACAACAGCGGTGGCAATTAAATGCCAATGCGTACTTCCCCTAAAGCCTCAGGGATCGAAAGAGTTATTGGTTACATTCGTCCATTTATTCACACACTTACACACACATTCAGCATACACACACACCCAATAACCCTTAAACATTGGGACTTTATCCACCAGAAGTTCAACTTCCCTGAGCGGCTGGAGCGGCCACACACACAAGAGGCCGCTCCATTACATAGCTGCTCGGGGAGGTTGGGACCGAGATTTGAACGGGATCCAACTCAAATCTCGGTCCCGCCCCTTGGGGAGTATAAACTCCCCGAGTGGGCGCGGCGTGGGGGTGCGACCCCCTGCGCCGCAACGTCAGGGATAACATGCCCTCTGCCAGTCAAAACGGCAGAGGGTAGGGAGCGGCAATCAAAACGGCCGCTCCCGAGAGCAGGCAGGCGGGAGCCCACCGGAAGTAGTGCAATTGCCAGATCTCCGGCGGGCTCCAACTAATGTCCGAGAAGGTCGCCGTGTGGGTTTTAGTGGGTATACTCGATGAAGCCTCGCGCCACGCCGGCGCGGGGTGGAGAGGAGTCCCACATAACCCTCGCTCCCTCCCGAGGAGTGAGGGTATGCGTAACGCATTTCCCACTCGATAAAAAAAAAAGGTTCGTCACATACTAGAAGAGTGGACGGAGAGGACGCACGGCGAGGTGTCATTCCATCTTGCACAGGTACTAACGGGACATGGCTGCTTCGCAGCATACCTGTGCAAGATTGGAAAGGAGCGAACAACGCACTGCTACCACTGCGAGGAAGGCATGGACACCGCGGATCATACACTGGCCCCTCTGCACAGCGTGGGACGGTGAGCGCGGTGTCCTTATGGAGGTAGTGGGCGAGGACCTTTTTTTTTGTTATAACATGGGGGAAACCTGTTTCAGGACCCGCGTCCCTCGGGGAAGGGAGCGCGGGTTATGTGCAATTCCTCTCGCCCTTACCGAGATGATCAAGATCATCTCGGTAGGGGCCACGAGAGGTTACCGCACTAAAACCCCCATGGTGGCCTGGCCCAGGCGGTGGTTGGGGATCCTCCGGGAACGAGCAGTTGCATACCTTCCGGAGGGCCCCCCGCCTTTCCTGCCTGTGGGACCGCGGTGGCTTTGCGGTCCCTTGTTCCTCCCCTGTGTGTGGCTTGGGGGAGGAGGCCAACCTTAGTTTCGCGGCGCAGATGGCCACACCCCTACCCCGCGCCCTCTCGGGAGGAAATTAGCATGTCCTCCCAGGGGCGGGACGAGGGTTCGAGTCTCCCGCTCGAGCCCCCGTCCCTTTCCCTCCCCCTTCTATGTAAGGGGGAAGGCTAGCGTTCTTCTATGGGGCCCGACCCTTCCCCGGTCCCCGCCCGGGCGAGTGCCTCTTCCTCGCCCAGGCAACCAGGTAGGGTCGTCCCTCTCCTCTCTGGATTCGGGGTTGAGGGCGCATCTTCCCCGCCTCCCCCGTCACTCCCTCTCCCTCTCGGCCGTCTCCTTCTGCAACATTACTTTGTTGCAGAAGGAGGCGACCGCCTTCCAGTTTTTTTCGCACCCGACCATCTGTTTAACGACGGCCGGGAGCGATAGGTCTGTCCCTATCAGGGTGGTAAGGACACGGCGCTCTTCTGCCCACGCTGGGCAGAACTCCAGCGTGTGCTGCGCCGTGTCCCTATCCTCGTCACAATGGTGGCACTGTGTGGCGCGCTCCTTCCCGATTTTACACAGATATTCGCCGAAGCAGCCGTGCCCGGCGAACATCTGTGTGAGGTGGTACGACATCCTGCCGTGAGACCTATCCACCCACTCTTCTAACACCGGTCTCACGGCCCCGACGACTCTCCTTCCCGAATTCGTTGGGGGGATATTTTCTAAATATTCCCCCCATTCCTCGATCATTCGTCGTCGGGCTTGGTTTCTGACGACGCCCCGGACCCTTTCCGTGATATTGTAATCCATCCCACGGAGCTCCCTGATTCTCTCATACACCCTTTTGTGGGTGTATGCTACGAGCTCCATGGGAGGCAGTCCTGCCAGGGCCGAGGCAGCTGCATGCGCCACGGTTCTGTATCCGCGGACTATGCGTATGGCCACCCTCCTTTGTACTCTGCGGAGTACATCCTTGATGTGCTTCGTGGCTATCGCCTCGTCCGCCCAAACTGGTGCCCCATATAGGGCCACCGAGTTGACCGTGTTCGCATACAGCCTCCTTACCCGATCGTCTGGCCCGCCAAGATTAGGTAGCAGACGGCTAAGTGCCGCCGCCACCCTATCGATCCTTCCGGCCAGACGTTCGAAATGGTCGCCAAAACGCCAAGTGCCGTCCAACCAGAGCCCCAAATACTTAATATTCTGCCCCAGCTGGACGGGGATGCCGTCCACCGTAACTTGGGCCTTTGGCGGCTTCCCCCGGGAGCCATCATGGAAGAAGATGGCCTCGGTTTTATGGGGAGCCACCTTAAGGCCCAATCTTTTTATCGAGCGCACCACACATGCCACCGCGACGTCCGCCGTCCTCTTTGCCTCCCCCCAGTCGCCCCCGGCCAGGACTATCGTGTCGTCCGCGTAACAGACGACACTACAGCCGGGGGGAGGGCAGAACGGAGTACATTGTCGTATGCGATGTCCCACAGCAATGGGCCCAAAACTGACCCCTGTGGGACACCGCAATACATGGCCCTTCCGCGTAGAGCACCGGATCTATCCCGGTACTCCAGGCTCCTGGCCCTGAAGTAGGCCTTGACCACCTCCACGAGGTACTGAGGGATGCCGTGTTGGATGAGGGCGTCCCTCACCTTTCCCCAGGGTATTGAATGCGTTGGTGATGTCTAAGGCGACAGCCACCACTACCCTGCCCTCACCAGTCTCGGATTCCACGAGAGAACGGACGCGTAGGATTGCGTCCGTTGTTGATCTACTCTCGCGGAATCCGTACTGTTCCTCGTGGAGGTTCGGCCCCATTTCTTTGAGCTGCCGGACGAGGCGGTCGGCTATGATACGTTCGAATAGCTTCCCGACCTCGTCCAGCATATTGGCCTGTACGCGGAAGGCGCTCCGTCCGTTCTGCCCCCTTTGGGAATCAGCACTAGGTTTGCTTTTTCCCAGACTGGGGGGAATTCGCCAGCCCAAAGGCAGTCCGTAAACAGCCGTCTAATTGGCTCCGACAGGTGTGCCAAGGCAATCACCCAGACCCTTCCAGGAATGCCGTCTGGTCCCGGGGCTTTGTTGCCCCGGACTCTGAGCCTTTTGACAGTCCTGGCCATCTCTGCGCCGGACACCTCGTACCCCTCCTCCCACTCGAAGGGCTCCCTGACGTATAGTTCGGGGACCCTATCTTTCTGTGGGAAGAGGGTTGACAAGACATTGTCGAGTACGTCGGTGTCCAGCGCTTCAGTCGCGGGGGGCGTCCAATATTTTAGTTTTTTCATAACTATTTTATAAGGACGCCCCCAAGGGTCCGAATTGAGGTTCTGGAGCTGTTCGTCCCAGGCCCTCGCCTTGGCCGCTCGAATGGCGGCGCTCAGACCGTTACGTGATGACCTGTAACGCTCGAGCGCCTCAGCCATGTCCTCGTCGTTATCGTCGAGGCCGCTCCTTCTTAATCATTTGAAGCGGCGTCTGGCTTGTACGGAGGTGCGCCTAAGGTCGGCGATTTCCTCCGTCCACCAGTACGCCGCTCCCTGCGGCCTCGGCTTGGCTCGGGGCATCGCAATGTCACAAGCATTGCCCATGGCTCCCCGAGCCATGCCACCTGGTCCTTTATCCCCTGTGGTGTATCTGCGCCGGACCAGGTGGCCGAGAGCATGGCTGCCACTAACCTATCGGAGTCCAACTTCTTAAGGGCCCATCTTTTGGGTAGGTCTCCCCGTTGGGCGCGGTTTAGCACTCCCTGGCGAGTGGCGTCGACTCTCATCCGTATATATAAGTGATCGGAGAGGGTCTCCTCGTCCGTCACCCGCCAGTCCCTTATCCTGTTCACCGCAGAGGGAGATGCCCATGTGAGATCTATTATGGACTCCCCCTGCGGCCTGACAAGGATACTCTTCGACCCCTGATTAACAATACAGAGGCCGAGAACCGCTGCCCAATCCTCTAGGATTCTGCCCCTATGATCGGTTTTCCGGGAACCCCAATGGCTTGATTTGGCATTGAAGTCCCCGGCAACGATGATGGGTTCGGGGAGTCTCCTCTGTACGACGATAGCAATTTCGTCGAGGATATCCCCGAACGTGGCAGAGTCCACGCTGGGGGGGATGTAACATCCAACTACCCAAAGCGGGCCCCATTCGACGGCTGTGTGCGCTCTCCCGCTCCCTAGCTTTTTGCAGGGAGGTGAGCCTTCCTCTCTTCTCCATGTGATCGCGACCGAACCAGTGTCGTTGGTCGCCCAACACGGATTATCCGGTGGGACCCGGTATGGCTCGGCCGCGATCCCAACTCCACACCTGCACTCCACGAGGGCGTGTATGAATAGGTCTTGGGCCCTCGCGCAGTGATTCAGATTTGTCTGGAGGAGGCCTATCAGCTTTTTAGCTGGAGCCATGATAGGCTGTGATCTAGGCCTCCTCCATGACCACCTCCACTAGCTCCTCCTCTTGCGTAGGGGAGGTGTTCGGGACCTTGGTCTCCTCCTTCTTATCCTTCGAGGCACCCCTCGCCCTAGATTTTCTCTGGGGTTTGGGGGCCTCCTCCTCGGCAGATCGGGAGGGAGCACTGGAGCTTGCTCCTTGTGCTCCTCCCTGTTTTTCTCCTGGCCGTTGGCTGCTCTTGCCAGCCTCGGTCTTCTTCCTTCTGCTTTTGGTCTGGCAGCTGTCGCTACCAGCCCTGTGGTTGGCCGGCTTTCCGGGTTCAACACAAAGGACGCAGCGGGTTTTCTCCCGGCACTCGTTGGCCTTGTGGCCGGGGGAGCCGCAGTTGTAGCAGCAGCCGCTTCTGTCCGTCGGGCTGCTGCAATTCTCTTTGACGTGGCCCTTCTCCAAGCATCTGTAGCATTGGAGGAGGCGCGTCTTCAGCGACTCCATCCTGGCCACTACCCAGCCTACCCTTATACTGCCCTTTGCGGCCACCTTCTCCGCGGCCGCAATTGGGCATTTTACCCAAAGTGTGCCCATGGCACCCTTGCTAAACCGGATTTGTCCAGTTTTAATATCGGATGCCTGGCATCCACCGCTTTTTGCCACCTCCGCCGCCACCTCTTCCACAGTGGCAGACTCGTTCAGTCCGCGGACCCGCAAATCCCCTTTCTTGCAGGGGCAGGCCACGCGAACTCCTTCCTTTGCAGCCAACACCTCTCGCAGTTTGTCGGCGAAGAGGTTGGCCTTAATGTCTTTGTCCTTGCCGGGGATTTCGTACACTAATGCACCAGTGACCGCCCGGCGAGCCTTCACCGACTCAATTTTGAGTTCGGCAAGATCGATCTTTTGCCGAGCCAATATAATGGACTCGGCATATTGTTCTTCAGGGCAGAAAAGGGTGACCGCCGCAGTCCTTGGGACCCTTCTGTTCCTCCTTTTAACAGGCTGGGAGCCAGCCTTCTCCGGCACCCTCTCTTTAAAAGGGGGAGAGGCTTTCGGGGCTCTGCTGCCCTTATTGGAGGAGATTGAGGGCTGTGGTGGGATAGCCCTATTCTCCTTTCTCTCCTTTCTCCCCACAGCTCTCGCCCAAGTATCTTGGGCATTAGAAAGCTGCGGGAGAGGAGGGGGAGTATTATGGGAAAGATCCTTTTGAGCCTTAGCTGGAACCTGGGCGTTGACCTTAGCTTTGGCTATGGGCTCAGTCATCTTTTTAGGGGCCCCTTTCTTAGGGGCTTTATTTTGAGGGCCTTTCCCTCCTTCGGTAGGGCCTTTTCCCTTCCCTACTTCCTTCCTGCTGTCCTTGCCAGGGACCACGGCCTTTGGTGCCGCGGCGTACTGGCGGACAGCCGGAGCGGGATGTTGGGAGAGGATTTCCTCTCGTCGGAAAGAGGGACTGACCGAGGGCCTTTTAATTCCCCTCTTTAGTTCCTCCCTCCTGTCCAAGAGCGTCTGAATGCGCGATGTGATTTCATCGTAAGCTCTCATGTCTTCCTGAGTCTTAATCTCCGGGGGATACTCTTCCAGCCTCTTGAAAACCCCCTTTACAGGGGGTCTGTTGATTGGCGGTGATACGGCATCCACCGGTAGATCCACCTCCATAGCTTCCATTGGTGTGAATGGAGGGATGTCCTCTGCGCTGACCGGGAGTGGAGTTCTCCGGTCTAGCGCTGAGGCCTGCACCGTCGTCAGCTGTCTTTGGGGGAGTAGGTTTCCGTTTCTTAGCTTTAACTACTCCTCCCCCTTCTCGGAGTTGCTTAATCTCGTTTTTGAGAATAAGGGTTTCTGCTCTCAACGCCTTATTCTGATTTTTGAGCTCCTCTAACTCACTTTCCCCTTCGCTTATATTTCTTGGCCGTACCCGAGGACGCAGCAAGAGCGGCCACTGCTGCCTGCAGGTAGCAGGCAGCCTCGGACACTTCCTTCTTCATTGTGCCCTTGAGGCTCTTACTAAGGATGGCCCATTTCTTAAGAACCGTGGCGTTCTCCAGTCCCCTGGCCGTAACATCGAGCGCAGGGGTTTGTCGGATTTCATCCGCAAAGTCCGCCACCTTCTGCTCCAGCCTCTCCCATGCTGGCTGTTGCTCATGGGAGTCGAGGGATCTAACACATCCCTCTCTTCCATGAGCTCCGCCTCGACCAATAGAGTAGCCTTCCTCGCCTTTAGTCTCTCATAGTCGCCCGTTGTTACTGGACGACCTTGCTTTCTCTTTTTTGGCAAGGACTCCTCTGTTTCCGGGATGTAGACCTCAGTATTGTCCACTGTTGTAACGTCTACATCTTCCTCCGCCCGACTCGTGGAAGGGATCTGCTCTCCTCCTCCCATTTTCGAGCCTTTATAAAGCCACATCTCCCTTACAACGGTCACGGACACCGGACGGATATCCTTGACCGTTATCATGGAGGACAAAGGGCCTGGCTTCGGCCCCTTGTCATCCAGCGAATATAGTCCTGGGCGAACATTTCTTCTCGCTGTTCTATCCACACGGGAATTATTACTTCCTGTAGGATCCCTCCTGTTAAGATCTCTTGGTGCAGGTGAAGGTGCGACAAACTGATCATCAGACCTATTCGTCTTACTTCCTCCCTCCTCTTCCCTTTGTATGCGCTCCACCACTTCCTGTATGAAGACCTCCGCTTGTTCGCTAGGACCCTTTTCCCGTTCCTTGCTCTTGCTCCTACTACTATCTCGAGAAGTTCGAGATGCGGAGCTCCCCCTGCTCCTTGTTACCCAGCCTTCGCCGTCCTTACCCCTCCCTTCGCCGGAATTTTCCAGCGTTATTTCCTCCATGTTATTTTTTGTGCTTTGTGTGATGTTTTGAATCATTCTTGTTTGTTCCCACTACCCGGTGAGGCTCCGCTAGCCGGCGTATCTCCCACCCCCCAGAAGACGACCCGAAACTTGGCCGGAATCGTCCCCCGGGGGGGCCCCGGGTATCTCCGGGGGGCTAGCTTATGCCACGGGGCGGGGGGGAATACCGCACCCCCGCCACAGGACTCCAGGCCCCCTACTCACTTACGCTTTCAAGGATCTCCCGTCTCCGACTCCGAGAGTACCTCACCGGGCGGCGCCACCCGGGGGGCCCCATGGACGGATAGGACTGGGCCGCCGCTCCCCGACCCAGTCTTGCCCGCCATGGCGGCCAGCACGCCCCTCGCTGGGGGACCAAGGCCAGCGCAGGAGCTAACTCCTCTACCGGCCGGCCGATTCGGAAGGGGAAACGGTCCCGACCGGCCGGAAGTACTTCTCTCGTCGTCGGGCCCTTCCTCGGAATACGTCCGAGCGGCCCCGGCGACCGATCGGAATAAGAGGCCTCCGGAGTCCAAGGACTCCCTTGGCCTCAACTTCCGGTCGTAAAACTCCGCCCCCTTCGACCCGTATCCGGAGTACTTCCGGGCGGCTCGAAGTGAGCACGGGGCGGCGAGTCCGGAGATTTCCGGATGCCTGGATATCTCCAGGCATATCTCTTCATCCCCAGGTCCTCGAGGACATTGTGTCCACTTTGTTCCCAAGGGTTCCCCAAGAGCCGATACGTTCGGGGGGGCCCATCGGATGGCACGAGGACCTTGGGGTGACAGGGGATGAAATTGCCGGGATCATCAAGAGATTGAGGGCAAGAAGAAATAAAGCCCCCGGCCCGGATGGCGTTCCCGGCAGGGTCTGGATAATCGCTTTGGACATCCTATCCGGGTATATGAGGCAAATCTTTACGGGATGCCTACGGGAAAGTTATTTCCCCCCAGTCTGGGAGAGGGCTAATTTAGTCCTCATCCCAAAGGGGGGCAGGCCTGCGGGAACTCCCTCCGCATACAGGCCCATTTGTTTGCTGGACGAGGTGGGGAAGATGCTGGAAAGGATCATTACCAACCGCCTCGTTCAGCACCTTAGGGAAGTGGGGCCCGACCTCCACGGGGACCAGTATGGATTCCGCGAGGGACGCTCGACGACGGACGCCATCCTGAGTGTCAGGTCCTTCGTGGAGTCCGTGACTGAAGAGGGGGGGGGTGTTGGTGGCTGTGTCTTTGGACATAGTTAACGCTTTCAACACCCTCCCCTGGGGTAGGGTCATGGACGCGATGGAGTACCATCGCGTCCCTGACTACCTCGTGGGGGTCATAGGGTCCTACTTTCAGAATAGGGGCCTGGGGTACCGTAACAAAGACGGTACCCATTGCCAGAGGGAGGTGTACTGCGGGGTCCCGCAGGGGTCAGTCTTGGGCCCCTTGCTGTGGGACCTTGAGTACGACCGTGTATTGAGGTCTGCCCTCCCCCCCGGCAACAAGGTCGTCTGCTATGCAGACGACACACTAGTGCTGGCCGGGGGAGAAGACTGGGGAAGGCAAGGATATTGGCAGAGGTGGCAGTGGCGTGCGCCGTGCGCGTCATTAAGGTGTCTAGCATGGGTCTAGGAGTGGCCCCTCGGAAAACCGAGGCGGCCTTCTTCCACGATGGAACACGTGGAAGACCTCCGATGGCCCATGTCCAAGTGGACGGTGTCCCCGTCCAGCTGGGTCCCAATATTAAATACTTGGGACTCCTGCTGGACGGAACTTGGGGCTGTAAGGATCACTTCGATCATTTGGCCATAAAAGTAGACAAGGTGGCGACGGCTTTAAGCCGCCTGCTGCCGAATTTGGGAGGGCCGGATGATCGAGTGCGCCGAATCTACGCGAACACAGTCAATTCGGTGGCGCTCTACGGAGCGCCAATCTGGGCGGACGCCGCGATGGCCACCAGAAGCATCAAGGACACGCTAAGGCGTGTCCAGCGAAGGGTGGCCATTCGCGTCGTCCGGGGATACAGGACTGTGTCGCACGCGGCGGCCATAACTCTGGCGGATATGCCCCCCATGGAGCTCGTGGCTGACATGTATGCTGGAGTATACCAGCGTCAGCGCGAGCTCCGTGAAATGGGGACGCAAGTGACTGCCAGAGTTAAAGGCATTCTGAGACTCCAAGCCCGGCGACAAATGACAGGAAAATTTGACCAGTACCTGTCAAATGTGCCCCATACAAACTCGGGGCACAGGGTCGTCGGGGCCGTGAGGCCTAAATTGGAAGAGAGGATGGAGAGGTCTCACGGCGGGACATCGTTCCATACTACACAGGTGTTCACCGGACACGGATGTTTCGGTGAACATCTGTGTAGGAACGGGAAGGAACGCACGGCGCGGTGCCACCACTGCGAGGAGAACCAGGACTCTGCGCAACATACTTTAGAATTCTGCCCTGCATGGGCAGAGGAGCGCGGAGTCCTGGTCAACATAATCGGGGAGGACATTGTTGGGCAGATGTTGGAGAGCGAGGCAAAATGGAAGGCGGTCTCCTCCTTCTGCTTCAAGGTTATGACGCAGAAGGAGGAGGCAGAGAGGGAGCGGGAGAGACGGGGGAGACGGGGTAGGCAAATGCTTACCCCCGAAGCCCGTGAAGAAAGGGACGACCCCACCTGGGTGCCCCGGCAAGGAAGGGCCGAAAAGGCGCGGGGGAGAGGCGGTGCCTGAGATGGAGGGGGCGGCGGCAGGCCCCCTCGTCGCCGGTCAAGGAGACGCCCCCCTGACGGGGCGCGCTAAATGGGACGGATGCTGGGCGAGGGGCGCTGTGCCCCCCTCTCCCAGGTAAGAAGGATGGTGAGACCCTGCAACCCCAGGTACGAGTGGTGAGGATGGACACAGCCGCGACCAGCAGGGAGCCGGCCAATCCACCGAGGCAACCACCAAGCCCGTCTATGAAGGAGGAGATGGCCGAAGGAGTCCCAACGGACCAACCCAGGGACCAGGGAAAGAGGTCAGCCGCTGCAGACTTCTTTTGAGGTAACTAAATGACAGCTGACAAGCAGTTACCGACAGCCGACGGTCGGTAACTAACCGACCCGAGGAAAAACACTTTACACGTCGAGACTTACCACTTACCGACGGACGATAAGTGACCGAATGTAAAGTGTACACAACAAGACTTACCGACTTACCGACCAAGCACAGTCGGTAACCTTACCGATACTCGAACTTACCATCAATGGTACTTACCATTGAAGAGATAACCATTTAGTTTATAATTAATTGTTTAGTTATTATTAATTGTTGTAAGCGTTTGTTAAACTGTAATCGTTAAGACCTAATAAGCGAAAGACACAACTAGTCATTAAGGCGCGTATGCGTTACTTTTAGAACGTGCAGGCGCAAGGAGCTCTCGATGACGCAGAGTGGGGGCTCGTATCTATATAAGGAGGGCCGAGAGAGGAATCGAGGCTCTTGCTCTCGCAACAACCGACGCGGAAAGACGCAGAGTCAAGCGTGCAATTTAACCAAAGATTATTTTAATTTTATTTGTGCGTGAATTTTATTTTGTGTTTTGGATGTAAAGGGAGAGTTTTATTTTATGTTAATTAAAATAAATATTTTATATATTTATAATATAAAATCGAGTGCTCGTTCATTTATCCATAAACGAAATCCTGTGCGTGGTGACGTCTTCGGTGAATCCTGGACAGGCCCTGACGCATGGACTGGAAGCCGTCACATCCTGGTGGATCTTGAAACAATAATTAATACGATTAATTATTAGTAAAGTGTGTGACGCAAATGTTGCATCATTACATCTAACGAACAAAGGTGACAGTTGGATGACGTCATCTTGTGCCTTTGTCTCTGACAAAGGAAACTACGCAGCAGCCGCGAGCAGCGAAGCAGCAGCGGTGCTCACCTAGAGAAAGGGTTCTCATCCTGGGGATCCAGAGGTCTTGTCTGTGGACAAGGTAGACTACGCAGCAGTGGTGATCATTTGGAGAAGGGGTTCTCATCCTGGGGATCCAGAGGTCTTGTCTGTGGACCAGGTAGACTACGCAGCAGCGGTACTCATCTGGTGAAGGGGTTCTCATTCTGAGGATCCAAAGATCTTGTCCGTGGTGGAGAAAAACGGATTGGCGACCGTGTTAAAGGTAGGAAAACTACCTAAACAATATAACTCCCGAACTCTCAAGACCCATCGTCCGGTCACAACCCAACTAGGCGAAAGGATTGGGCGGGGGGCGCTATGCCCCCCTGCCTGACAATCAGGGAGTGGCCCCCTTCTGGGGCGGAGAAGTGATAATCTTGGGAGGTGGGCGGGGGCGGGCCCGCCCCCGCCCCTGCCGAGTTTCTTCTCTAGGGGAGGACCTCGGCGCTGCCCCCGGACCGATGGTCGAATCCCGTAAGGGAGGGAACCGCGGCCCGGGGGCAGGGAGACCACAGGGGCTCACTAGGAGTCCCATTGCACGTCGTCCACCGGGTAGGGACGCGGCAGCGGGGGCCCTCTCACCGGTGCCTTAGAGCGCCGGTGGGAGGGCACCACTGCCTGCGGACGGGTTTTCCCCCCCTTCTGGGGGGAATTCCCAGAAGTAGGGCTCCCGGAGCGCTGGCCGAATCTCTTTTCCCTTTAGGGAGGGAGAGGGAGCCTCGCTCCGGGAGCGGGGGGTGGCGGCTCGAGCGGGAATACTCGAGCCGTGACCCCGCCCCACAACTTTTGGGAGGGCGCGGCGTGGGGGCGGTACCCCCCTGTGCCGCAACCGGGATGGTCCGCACGATGTATTCGCGGGAGAGAGCATCTTCCTTCCGGGGAGGGAGCTCTCCTGAGAAGGTAGGGCCAGGGGATGGCAAGAAGTAATGCTTCGGCGGTTCCTTGCCACCCCTATAAGAGCCAAGGTAAGGTACACGCTGTGGTTTTAGTGAGGTAGGTCTTAGGCCCCCTGCTCGTTCCATTCGTGGATCGACCAAGGGGAACAAGGAGTCCCACATAACCTACATCCTCTACCCGGGGGATGGGGGTACCATGAGGTTTCCACAGCGCAAAAAAAAATAAGGCAATCTCCTCGCCGCCCCGATCCCCCTGGGATGGGGCGCCAGTGAGGAAGACCACGTCTTCCCCACCGCTCGCCTCGCCAGAAGGGATCCTCCCCCATTGTGGGAGGCCGCTTCGCGCCGATGCCAGACCGCGAGTGCCGGGAGACTATCCGACATCCCAGCCCCAGACACCGACGCGACCGGCCCCACGTCCCCCCCGCATCACCTCCGAGGTGATGATGCATGACCAGCAGTCTGGTGTAACAACACCGTGCAATGCCCCTGGCCATAAACACTTCTCGCATGACGGGGGGAACTGGCGCAGCAGCGCCGTGCAAGTTCCCTCCTAACGGCGCCACGGCGCCGGGCGTTTGCATTCCGGGTCGCCATCCCTTACCACCTATGGTCCATCTCCTCTGAACAAAGGAGGAGAGGCCCCCTATCGGGGAAGTGGGCCCTGTCCCCCCAAATAGGGAGGAGCCACCCCAGGCATGGGTGGTCTTCACACACACTCACACAAGACTCCCCTCAAATGTGGGAAGTCTCTCGTACAGCTTACGCCGTACTGGACACGTTAGCAACCCAATGCAGACTCTCTTCTGCATTAGGCTGAGCCCTCTCGCCACGCCAAGGCCGTGTCCAATGAGAGGGAGTGGGCGAGGACCTCTCGCTCCCGGTCATCGTTAGCAAGATGATCGAGAGCGAGGAGGTTTGGAAGAGTGTCTCCTCCTTCTGTTCCACAGTCATGAAACAGAAGGAGGAGGCAGAAAGGGAGCGCGAACGCGCTCCCTGGAGCAGCGAAGAGAGCGGTGACGACGGGGGGGTGCCGCCGGCAAGACGCCGGAGGAGGCGTCCCCGACGGCAGGATCCGCGACACCCGCCGAGGCCAGGAGGAAGGAGGAGACCAAGAGGGAACGGTAGAGGCAACAGCTAAAACTAGACCCTCTCGGTATTTATAGGCCTCGCGGGAAGGAGCATGGGGACGGTCGCGCGGAAACCTAGCCGCGCGACCGTCCTAAGCTACAATTAAGGAACTTTACCCCTGTGTGCGGCGAGGGGATCCACCACTAGGATCCCCTCAGTCAAACCGCACATGGGGAGGAGGACCGGATCTTAGGCGGAAAACCTGGGACCCGGTCTTGCCCCTCGGGAGGGATACAAAAAAAATTCCCCCAGGAGGGCGCGGTGTGGAGGAGTGACCCCTCTGCATCGCAACAGAAGATCAGACAAGCCCCTCGCCTAGTCACACAGGCGAGGGGTAGGGAGTCGCTGCAAACACACGCGGCGGCTCCCACGGGCAGTAAGGCGGGGGCTTCCCGGAAGTAGTGCAATTGCCAGTTTCCCGGGGAGCCCCAACAACGCCCGAGAAGGTCACCGTGTAGGTTTTAGGGGTAGGCCTCCCATCTCCATGGGCTTTGCACTATCAATCCGCAAGGATTGGAAGTGTTAAGCTTTCGGAGGTAGCGAGGAGAGTCCCACATAACCCTCGTTCCCTTTCCCGAGGGACGAGGGTATGCGTAACGCATTTCCTGCACGTTAAAAAAAAAAAGGTTGTGACCGCACGATGAGTCTTGAGAGTTCGGGATTTATTATATTTGGGTGGTTTTCCTACCTTTAACACGATCGCCAGTCCGTTTTCCGTCCAACGGACAAGGTCTCGGGATCCCCGGGATGAGAACATTATAAGAACATGTAACTATAATATTTTATACGAAATATTACTGCAACATCCCAAAAATATTATAAAAACAGTATTCATTAATCATTGGTTCTTTTATTTACCGCTACGCGACGCGCAAGGTGCTATCTTTCTCGTATTTAAGATTTATTATGAGAATTATATATAAAGCTTGCAGAAATCGATTATTAAGATTATAATAACCGAATAATATCCGAGTATTACGGATAAACAGAATGAACTTACACAGTTCTAACAATTTTTTTCTTATCTCTTTTGGATGTCGCAAGATTTCTGCAATTTTTTGATGCTCTGTATGAGATACTAAAATAGATATATTCAGTACTCTAAATATATAAACTTATATATATACCTACACCTATCTACTTTAAAATATACGTTTAATGTTTGAAACAGGTCCAATTTTAGTCCGTTTAGTCCTTAAAATGGACATTTTTCGATTGTCCAGAAAAGTAACACTGGATTTTTAAAATGTTTTAAAGATGTCTAAGGCTCTAATATGAATATTATAAATACGTACAAAACGTCCAATATGTATATTTTTAATATACATATTGGACGTTTTGTACGTATTTATAACGTTTCTAAAACGTTATTGTGCTGTCTGGGTATGTTTTGCACTCACAAATTATTTTAATTATATATATATACATATATATTATACGAGATTATGTGTGATTATGTGTGATTATATACAATTATACATAATTATATATAATTATTCCCGATTCAGCGACTTTCGGATCTATATTTTTCTCGCCTATAATTTTATAGGGGGGTTAGAGGGGAGTCGGGAAATAAATCTCGAATTGAGATTATTCCCAAATAAAGTCTTATAATATAAGAATTAGTCTTAGTCAGTGTTGGTCAATAAAATCTTAAACCTTGTTTAAAAATTCGACTGGCAAATCACATCTTACATATTGTTATATATAATTATGTATAATTGTGTATAAGGCACTATATATATTTATATATGGGCATATTTCATATATAAATATATATAGTGCCTTATATATAATTATATATAATTATACATGGGCCATTTTTTCCCGGGTTACTTTATTTACTATCTAATTTTTTTATTCTTCAATAAGTATTTTTGTTCTTTTTCCATTTTCTTTCGCTCCCCTTCTCTGAGAGATTGTCTATCATCCGTCGCCAGCCTTTCTTTATCCTTAAAAAATGAAAATTGTTATGAAATATAGAAAAATTTTCTTAATTTTAAATAGACTTACCAATTTCTGTTGGACTAAATTAGTTTTCTGGATGTTGTTCTTCATGATTCTATAACGAATTTACAGTCCTTGCTACAAATTACTTTGAAATTAAAGTAGGAATTAAATTTTAGTCTGTTACGCTTGGAGCATAAGCCAACGATTATGCAATGTAATTTACATACTTTAACTTATGGCACTATAGAGATTAATGTTTCTGGTTTTCACATGTTGAACTTAATGCATTCTTTAAATAAAGAATATTTTTGTCTTATATTTTATCACTCTAAACTTTTTAACTACGCATATTATTATACGGCTATATGTGCTATACAGAGAGAAGATATAATTGAGTGCGGGAGTCGTGCGGATCATGTAAGTGGGAATGTCAGGTCATTAGAAAGAGAGGCATATATGAGAGTATCCGACTGTCTTTGTCTAGTTGCGCAAGCGCGGTGAAATTTGGGCGGAGCTTGCAGAGCCAGAGAGAAGTTAGGTTAGTAAATTAACGCAGTTAGATAGAAAGAAGTTTAGTACTAAGCGACAGGGCCATAATCGTTAGAAGAAAGAAGTTAGTTAAATTCTAACATCAAATATATTAAATATAATAAAAAACATATAATACAAGAAAAAAGCGTGTACTGCACAATACAATATGGTACAAACGTGTATAGTATGCAAAAAGGAAATAATGGATCCATTACATAAGGACCGCAGTTTTCATAGGTTAGTTTTTTCACTATTAATTATTTTTATAAAGTTTTTTGTAAAAAAATATTATAATAGATATAACTATAATAGATAGTTATAATAGATTTGTTGAAATGTACCCTTACTGTTAAATTTTGTTTTTTAATATAGATTTCCTTCGGATGTTAATTTAAAAAATAAATGGATGCATGCTCTTGGACTTTCCTCTGTTGCAAAATCTGCTAAGATTTGCGATGAACATTTTGAGGATGATTCTTTTTATGTCAATCTTAAGTATACAACAAAGAGGCGTTTACGTCTAAACGCTGTACCTAAAAGTTATAGCTTGGAAGGAGAAAACGTTTCATTGCTTGTTCCAAACTTAAAAAATTCAAATGCTTCTAAAGTTTTAAGTGATATCATAAATAAAAGGTATGGTAAAGAATATGGTGAATTTCTGAAATTTTTTGAAATTTTGAAGAAAATTGTGAAAAAATTATTTTTTGTAGTGTTGAAAATCTAAGTGTAACTATGGATGATGCCAATGGAAATAGCAAGAGCAATAGGAATAATGATAGCGAGTTTAATGTACCCATGGATAATGACGGCATAAATAAAACTGCATTTTCTGGCGCGCATTATGTCAATGATAATGGTGCTAAAAACAGTTATAAAAGGTATATATTTATGTGTCTATATATTGTTTTCTAAGAAAAATATCTGTTACTTATGCTAAATATATATAATTTGTGTATTTTTTCAGAAAAATTTCTTCTTGTGACAAATATCCTAATAAAAAATAAGATTTTGCAATAATTATAAAACAGAATGGATTTCACGAAAGGACTTTGTTTCTGATGAATCTTGGGAAAGATTTATTAGATTTTGTAATTATCAAAAACGCGTAATAGATACTGTAAAATTGAGTATTAGACACTAATACTTTTGTAATTGAGGACGAAAAAACGGGAGCAACCCAAAGTCTCGTGATATAAACATATATTTTAGATCTGTTCGGAGAAAGACGTGTCTTCACGTACAAATGTCGCGAACAACCGACCGCCGTTGTTGTATTTTTTATAATACTCTCGTTGCTATGAAACTCATGCTCATGTCAATGGACAGTGCAGCATAGTTCATATCATAGCATAAGCTAGACTAACGATTAAAGAAAAAGTAGCATACTAATTACATATCTTACAGTTCGGCCAGCCTGAAAAAGCATTCGTCGCGAATGAAAATTTATTGAATCATTAATGAGCATGAAATACTTTAAAGGTTAGCCAACAGATGCTTTACATCATTATAAATAAAATATGATAGTAATATAATATAATAATAACACCGACTTCTCTCGACCGTACTGGTAAATATATTTTATTAAATAAACATCACGACGTTTCGACCATAGATTTAGGTCCTTATCAAGTGATTTGCGATAATCTTAAGATGTCAGAAAATTCATTTTTTTGTCAGGTACACATACGTCAGGTACATTCGACGAGCAAAGAGAAACTGTAATATAATATGTCAAACTATTTTGGAAATTAAACAAAAAGAACTCAAAATTTAAATTAAACTAATTTGAAACTTGAACTTCAGGTTTTATCCAAAGTTTTAATCGATCTGGAGAAAGAATTGAATTGTAAGGTTTGGAAGAAATATTGAAACCAGGAATATCTTTAACTACATACGGTTGTTATTCAAAGCTTTTGCAATTAAATATGGACCTTTATAAAAAGGTTTAAGCTTTTTGTCTTCGCCTGGTTTAATTGAAGTATCTCTTATTAAAACGTAATCACCAGGATGATACTGAGAAGGTTTCTTATGAAGTTTATCATAATATACTTTATTATAATTCTTAATCTTTTCAGTCGCTTCTAAAGCTAATTGTCGACTGACATTTCTTACTTCTTCAAAGTTTAAATCCACTTTGGCAAAAAGATTAAGATTTCTAACCAATTCAGCATCAAGGTGACTGCGTTGGTCATATCCAAGGAGTAACTTGGATGGAGAAGCTTTGAGCGACGAATGGTATTGTTTATATTGAATTGTTCCAAGATAAGTATTCCATCTTTGGAATTCCACGACCAATTTCTTTAAACAGGACTTTAAAAATCTATTAATTCTCTCAACAATTCCATTTGCCCATGGGGCCGCAACCGCAACCTGACGGTGTTTTACATTTCGAGAACGAAGAAATTCAGCGAACTCCTGTGAAGTAAAAGCAGTTCCCCTATCAGTTACTAAAGTTTCCGGATTTCCAAAAGAAAGAAACAAAGAAGATAAATGTTTTATCGTATCCCTTACTAGTTGACTTAACCGCAAAAAGCCAAGTAAAACGAGTAAAAGCATCTACCACAATCAATATGTGTTTCAATCCATTAGTCGTTTGTTTAAGAGGACCAAAATGGTCAGCATGCAAAATTGAAAAGGAACTGAAGGGTAATCTGTAATTTGCAACTCTCCCTCACGAGAGTTCACCGAAGAATTGTTCATTAAACATGTTAAACAATTGTCAATATAATCAAAAATTTTCTTACGCATAGAAGGAAACCAATAATTTGCATTGACACCTTGAACAGTTTTTTCAACGCCACAAACGCCACAAACGGGCCATATCATCATGATATGCACGAATTACATTAGAAATCATAGAATCAGGAATAACAAAACGAGGTTTATCGGAGCATTTCCTGTAGACCAGACCATCAATTAATTCAAATTTCTCATGATCATTGAATTCTAAGTTTTCTGCAATAGATTTAAGTCTCAGATCTTGTAATTGTTTAAATTCAAGCTCTCTCTCAAGAGGTAATAACTCGACAATAGAAACAATTCGACTAAGTGCGTCAACATGAGACATACGACGTCCTTCACGGTGAATAATTTTAAATTTATAGTTTTGGAGGCGGAGAGTCCATCTAGCGACTCTGGGATTAAGATGAGCTTTGTTAACAGCATAGACTAAAGCATGACAATCAGTAATAACCGTAAAATCAATACCATGTAAATAAATATGAAATCGTTCAACCGATTTAACCAACGCTAGCATTTCAAGTTCAAAACTGTGATAATTGGCTTCAGCCTTATTAGTTGTTTGACTAAAATAAGTAACAGCACCCCAACTACCAGAACTTTGCTTTTGTAACAAAATTGCAGCTAAAGCTAAAGAACTTGCATCAGTATGAAGCTCTGTCTCAGAATGCGGATTATATAACCGTAAAACTGGGAAAGATGTTAATTCTTTTTTTAACAATTCAAAAGCACGATTACACGCATCATCAAATTTAAAATCAGCCAATTTACGCAAAAGATTCTGTAAAGGTTTCGCTTTAGAAGCAAAGTCTTGAATAAATTTGTGAAAATAATTCGCTAATCTCAAGAATCACTGAACCTCCAAAACTTTCTTAGGCTTAGGAAAATTCTTCACCGCATCAGTATGTCTTTGACTGAGAGTGTGATTCCAGAAGAAGATACAATATAACCCAAATATTCAATTCTAGTCTTCAGGAAATAACATTTCCTAAAATTAATTTGAAATTGAAAACGTTTGAGCAATAAAAGCACTTTTCTTAAAGTTTTCAAATTATCGTTAACAGAAACAGATGGAATTAGTATGTCATCAATATATACAAGAACCTTATCCTCCCGAATCAACGGTTGAAGTATCTGAACTAATCTTTTCTGAAACTCAGCTGGGGCTTCGCAAAAACCGAAGGGAAGCCGAGTATATTCAAATTGTCCGTCCGGGGTGGCAAACGAAAAATATTTCATATGATCGGAATGCAATTTTATTTGATGGAAACCATCTTTTAAATCAAGCAAAATAAAAACAGTTTTATTGCTCAAGCGTGCTAAACAGTCCTCAATTAGAGGAAACAGGTATTTCTGCTTAATAACTCTATCGTTCAGTGGGCGAAGATCAACACATAAACGCAAAGATCCATTTTTTTTACGAACCGGAACAACACAAGCACAATAAGGAGAATTACTATACCTAATTATGCCCCGTTTAAGAAGGTCATCCGTGATCTCTCTTATTTGTAATCTTTCAGACCAAGCAAAACGTCTTGGAGCATATACATAGGTAGAATCATCTTTAAGAACTACTTTTACCAAATAATCATCATTATCATACTCAACATCAGAGTTTTCTATTTCTGTAATAAGAGAAATTAGTTGTTTTTTACTCTCAAAATCAAAATCAATATCCAAATCCAACAAAATTGAATCAAGTTCATTAATCGAGTCAATAATAATTTCTGAGGATGCAATTTCATGTAACAAATGCAATTTGTTCAAAAAATCCTCCGATGGATTATAAATGACTTTAATTTTATTATATTTTAAAAAATCACAACCAATGATTAAATCAGCAGAAATTGAATCACTACCAAAAACATGAAGATTAATTTCAGCTAAATAATCAGGCAAGGAATGTAAATTAATAACAGTAGAAATTGAACCAAATATAGAAATAGGAGTATTATTTACGGCTTTAAAAGCGTTAACTGATTTATTTAAGGAACTAATAGGAAAATTGAAAAATTTTTTATAAACAGAAGGACAAATAAAAGAGATCGGACTTCCTGTATCAATTAAAGCAATTAAACTACAAAAAATATTATTTAAATTTACGACCTTAAGATATGAGTCGCAAGTCTCGATCTTCCTGTCACAAAGTTGAGATATAACAGCTACTGTTGATGAAAGTTCCGAAGGTTCTTGAACCGCTGAATCCAAAGATGAAGGAGTTGATAGAGAAGATTCACTGACTACAGAAACTGCTGATGAGGGTTTTGAAGAGTGGGATGTGCGGTACTGTTCCTTTTTCTTAAGTTTAAAACAATCCTCACGAACATGACCCTTAGCTCGACAGTAGACGCAGTAGAGATCCTTATCAGACTTCTGCGAAGAATCTTTCTCCGTTGATACTCCTGGAATCTTCGATTTATCAGGTTTAACTCCAATATTAGTCTTCCTAGAAGAAAACGAAGTGGTAATATGGTGCATTTGCTCTAAAAATTCATCCACCGAATCAACTTGTAAAGCAGCAGCAGTGCCTCTTAAAGCATTACTGCCAATGCCATCAATAAGTAGATGAATAGTCTCTCGATCCGGTAATTTTAGACTTTGTATAATCGTGAGCTTATCCAAAGCATATTCCTGAAATGTTTCCTTGTTAAAATTCCAGCAACGGGCTTCCACTTTCTGCATTGCCACATGAAACAAGACTCTTCTTTAAAAACGTTTGGTAATTGCTTCTTTAAAACAAGACCAGGAACGATTCACTGAACCAGTAGTCAAATCGAACCAACGACGAGCAGACTTGTTCAGTTTATTGATGGCTGCAAGAAGTGTGACCTCATCTGCAACTGCATGAATTTCTGAAACACTTTCAACCTTTTGAAGTCAAATTTCCACATCTTTATCTTCAGTGCCTCCAAAAACAGGAAGTTGAGAGGCCAAAAGCTTCACAGCCTGTCCCGTTGGAACAGAAGAAAAAGCAGAACGAGGAGTAGTAGATAAATCTGCTGTATGTGCATCAGATACACCAAAAGGATCTGAAACACGGGAATTCGAGATATTGCGATTATTTCCCATAGATGTTAATATTTGTTGCAACATCGTTTGCTGATGACGCATCTGCTCAGCTACGAGTGCACATAATTGAGTAATAGTGTTATCATTCGTCAAAGCATTCCCTGGCTGAGGACCATTAAAACCAGATGAAACATGATGTGTATTCGAAGCAACCGAAAAAGTTTCTTGAAACGTAGAAATCGGTGGATCAGATACAACCTGAGTGTCCTGTGTCTCACGAGTCTCACTAGCTTCTTCATAGACATCCTCTCGAGATCCTGATACAGCTTGACCACGTTCAACATGAGTCATTATTGCATCGATACATAATTTAATTGTTTTAGGAGAAGGCGTTATTCCGCAACGACGAGCTTCTGCTTGTAGCTCCTTCAGCGTCAAGCCTTCCAAATGTTGACGATTCATAATTTTCTTAATGAAAAATTCACTCGCGAATAAAATAGCGACTAAATTAAATCACGATCAAAATGGCGAAGCACAACCGTTTAAATTAATATCCCACTTCTGAGCTGTAAAATTGAGTATTAGACACTAATACTTTTGTAATTGAGGACGAAAAAACGGGAGCAACCCAAAGTCTCGTGATATAAACATATATTTTAGATCTGTTCGGAGAAAGACGTGTCTTCACGTACAAAAGTCGCGAACAACCGACCGCCGTTGTTGTATTTTTTATAATACTCTCGTTGCTATGAAACTCATGCTCATGTCAATGGACAGTGCAGCATAGTTCATATCATAGCATAAGCTAGACTAACGATTAAAGAAAAAGTAGCATACTAATTACATATCTTACAATACTAACCAGGATTTTTCGAAAACAGAAAAAAATTGATATTTTAAAGAAACATAAGGAAGAAAAGAAACAAGTTGTTGGATCTAAATACTTGTAGGTTTTTAATTTATTGTGATTTAATTAAATAATTATCCAGACAGCACATCTAAAAGATGACTAAAACACGATTTAAAGACGCCCATACAGCATGCATACCTCAAATATGTTTAGAGGACATCCCGAAAATATTCTATCGTCCAAAAACATTTTCGGGATGTCTTCTAAACGTCTTTTGAATTTGCACATTGTATGGGCGTCTTATTGTCTTTTAGATATCTTTAAGATATTTTTTAACCTTTATTCTGTGGTATCTGAGTAATGTATTAATTTCATCATTATTATGTTAACTTTACATTGGAATGAATAAGATAAAAATCATTTGTACATATACTAATCAATTTATATATTTCTAATTTTTTTAATCATTACAATTTTTATATATTTTTTATTATATTTTGTATTTATAATTTAAAAAATTTTTCTTTACATTTTAAATCTCCATAAACATCATTTCTTAGGATTTATTATTACAGATCTCAGTCGTATTGTGTATTTCCAAATTTCTTTACTTTTTTTAAATTTAACTTCGTTTTTACAATGTTTCCATTTACCTCTACATATACAACAATTGATACATCGAATGAAAGAAAGAAAACCTACAAGTCCTTATCCAGATCATTTAAAAAGCTTTGCAAGAAGCCTTCGCTTTTACTCTCCATCTGCCTATAGATATGTCCGTGAAACCTTCTTAAAATGTTTGCCATGTGTTCAAACTCTAGATAGTTGGATTTGTTCAAGAAACTATAATCCAGGTATTTCAATAGAAATAGTTGAACATGTATCAAATATGGTGAAAGATCACTTAGATAGGCAGGTTAAAAAATTAATATTTAACTTAACATTTGATGAAATGCACATAAAAAAAGGAGTAAGCTGGAATAAAAATATAAAAAAATGGGTGGGAATTGTTGATACGGGTGGTCAATTGTCGGAAAAAGATAAAAATGCCCGTTTTTTTTGGAGCAACAAAAGTCTTGGTTTTTATGGTAGTAAATGTCAATGGACATTTTAAAGCACCAATTGCTTATTATCTTATAAATTCTCTAAATGGTCATGAAAAATCAATACTCTTAAGAGATCTATTAATAAAACTTGATGAAAAAGGTATTGACGTAGTCGGTACTACTTATGGCGATAGTGCTCATAGAACTGCTTGTGAATTATTAGGAGCAAATTTTGATTTTGATGACAAAAAAAAATTTAAACCGTATATTGATCACCCGGCCACAGGAAAGCCTGTACTATATATATTTTTTTATCCATGTCATAGTTTGAAATTAGTACGAAATTATTTTGGGTCAAAAAATAAACAATTAATATATGATAAAAAAGAAATAATAAACTGGAAATACATAGAAAAATTACATGAAAAACAAGTTAATGAAGGCTTGCACTGCGCTTGCAAAATTCGTAAACGACATGTTTATTTTGAAAATAAAAAGATGAGTCTTTCTTGCAGCCCAAGTTTTAAGCAGTAGTATTGCAAATGCGTTACACTTTCTTGAATTTGATTTGCAAAATCCAACGTTTAAAAATGCTTCTAGTACAGCTAAATTTTGTAAAACTTTTAATGATATGTTTGATATGTTAAACACAAGAAATAAATTTAGTAAAACTCCAACGCGGAAAGGTATAACTACAAAAGATTTGTCAGAAGTAAAACGAAAAATTGACGAATATATTGATTACATAAATAAATTAGAAGTTGAGGTACGAGTTCGTAGAAAAAAACAAAGTAACACTAACGAATTAAACAACAATAAAAATAATGACGAATTTAAGATATTAACTATGCATCATAAAGTAATACAAAGTAAATACGTTAGAGTGGGATTTCTTGGTTTCATTATTTCTTTAAGTAGTCTATACAATCTATGTAATCAATTACTTTCAGAAAATATATGTGAATATGTATTGTTTTATAAGATTTCACAGGATCATATTGAAATGTTATTTACACTAATTAGAGGTATGAACGGGTACTGTAATAATCCTACTACTGTGCAATTTATATCCGCTTATAAAAAACTATTGTCAAATAATATGAATGTATTAGTATCTGCCTTTGTAGTCCAGGTAATGGGGAGTTTTAAATGGAATTAAGTCGGGAAGTTTTGAAAATTGGTGAAGCTGTATATTTTTGTGATCCTAACAACATACTAAATTTGCAACCTCGACATTTTTCCGCCGGCGCCGCTAGCATGTTAAAATGGCGGCAAAAACCTGTTTTTTCAAAATATCTCGGCTCTCATGCATTCTAGCGCAAAAATAGTTATTATGAAAAAGAAAGAGAATAAAATTTGCTACAATTAAGGTCGTATACAATTTTTTCGTACAATCAATAGTTTCAGTGAAACAGCCCTAGGAAAGTGAAGTATTTTCTTCCGTATCTAGAAAAAGTGCATTTTTTCGTACTCATTTTATTTATTATCAGGTTTTTACTTTCTGCATTGTGTTTATCATTTTGTAATATTATTTGAACATAATGCCGTAATAACTCATTTCCACACCACCCTTTGATAGATAGATAGATAGCCATTTATTTGTACCCTGGGTTGGATAAATCCTTAAGAGCACTAAGCAGAAAAATAAGTACTATTTTTACAATTCTTATAATTCACGCGCCAGCAATCTGTATAGTGCGATTGTGCTGCTTTACAGTAAAAATGAGAATTATAATAGAAAATACAAAGTAAATCAGTAGTAGACTGTTAACTTATCACTAACAATGGAATAAAACAAAATGAGATAGACGAAACAGAAGAGAAAAACAAAAACTTAACGGAGGATAAACTCAACGAACTTAACAAACTTAATCTGATAGTAGCTCCTACACATACAGTCTGATGTTTCATTCGACCAGACTAACAACGTGAGAAACTAGGCCGCCAAAGGAGATAGTGTCAATGCGTTTCGTTCTGTAGGTAGTTGTATAATGCACTACGAAAGAGTGAACAACTTGGCAGGTCACGCAGCGCAGCGGGAAGCCGATTCCAATATTCTGCCGCTGTGTATGTAAATGATTTTTTGTATGTTTCTGTCCTGCAGTGCGGTAGTGCGAGTAACAGATTCGAGACTTGTGGTACGGACACCCAGATGTAAGCGATATATTAATTTATTAGAGAGGTAGTTTGGTCTGCCAGTCTGCAACAGACGGTATATGAACATGCCCAGAAAATACTCTCTTTTTTTGTCAACTTTTAACCATTTAAGTCTAGAGTAATATGATGTGATATGCTCCATTCTCCTGATGTCGAAAATCATCCTCACACAAGAGTTGTAGGTACGTTGAATTTTAAGGTTCTGCTCCTTCGTCAATCCGCTATATACTAGGCATAGTAGATCAACGGATTAATCAGACTTGTCACCAATGTTTCACGTACGGATGTCGGCAGAAATCTTCTACACACTTTCAGCCTATATAGCATCGTGTTAACTCTCGTCACACAATGAGTGATGTGCTCGTTCCAGTCAAGAGTTCCGGAGATAATCACGCCCAAATACTTTACCGACTCCGAAAGAGGAACCATGTTTTTTCCGACCATTATATTCCTGTCTCGCCGCTCCCGTATGGAGTTTAGGTGTCTGGTGCTCCCCACAATCATGGCCCGAGTCTTGGAGTCATTCAGCATCAGCTTATTTGACGTAGCCCAGGATCTAATTGCTTCAATCTCATTATTCATTCTTTCAATGTTCTCGTTGATTCTATCTGGAGGACTCCTCAAGCAAATCAACAAATCGTCCGCGTAGAAGCTATACTCACAGTGCCTGATCACCTCCCTGAAGTCACTCAGGTACAGGCTGAATAATAAAGGCCCCAGTACTGATCCCTGCGGTACTCCGCAGGACAGTCGACGCCACGAGGAAGTGTTGCCATCGAATCCCGCACTGCTTGCTTTCTACCTTTGAGATAAGCGCTGAACCATTGAATCACAGGCTTGGAAAATTTGAGCTTACATAGTTTGCCTATGAGTCTATCGTGACAGACACGATCGAACGCCTTAGAGAAGTCAAAAAGAACCATCACCGTGACCATTCTCTTATCTACAGCTTCTCTCATGTCATCTAGGACTCTAAGGAGAGCCGTTTGCGTGCTGAAACCTCGTCGATATGCCGACTGAAAATCATTTAATAGATGATTGGCCTCCAGGTAATCCACGACTTGCTCGAAGACGATCCTCTCCAGCACCTTGGATACCGTGCACAGCAACGAAATGAGCCTAAAGTCCGAAGGGACGACCGAGAATTTGACCTTAGGAAGGTATCTGACCAGCGCCCACTTCCACAGCTCTGGGTAGAGTAAATGCTGCAGAAGGAAATTGAACAAATGTGTCAAGTACGGGAGCAAACAGGGTAGCCCCAGCTTTAGGCATTTAATTGAGATCCTATCAACTCCCATGGCCTCAGACCCACCCCTATGAACAACGTTCAAAACCTGGCAAGGAGATATACTGAGGAAAAAGAATTCGGAGTCGTCAAACTGTCCGGAGTCCAAGGTGACTTCACTGCTGCTTACGAGGTCAGGTTCCTCATCAACATGTATCAAAGCAGAAAAAGCCAAATTCAAGTCATTAAGATCCAATCCGCGCAAGTCGGGAGCCGCCGGTGCGCCGATCAGTCCGAGCCGCCGCAGTTCCCCCCACATTGAGGTAACATTCTGTCTTCGACCGAGAATCTCCCGATAGTGGCTCTTCTTGGCCCTACGAATCCGAGACTGTACTTCGTTGCGCAGCGATTTGAAAACATTGTATAGCTCGGGTTTCCGGTGCTTTCTCCAAGCATGTCTGGCCCGATCCCTCTCTCTCATACGTTCGACAATCAAATTCGTAAGCCACGGTGCCGGTCGTTTTCTGCATACCCATTCGCGTATCGGGGCGTGGATATCCAGAGCTGACGTTAAATTATTGTTAAGCAATTCGACTTCCTCATCCACACAATTCGTGGTGATAAACTTTTTCCAATTGCAACCATTAAGGTCCCCCAGGAATATTTCCTCCTGCAGCTTTTGAAAGTTTCTTCTCTTCAACTTCCCCCCAGATACTCTGGCGATACGCAAACCCAGACGAACGAATATCAAGTCATGCATTGAGAGAAAGGGAACGGGGCATTGACCATAATCCATTAGTTTCTGTTCACTGTCCAAAATACAGAGATTCAACAGTGTGCTGGAGGTGGAGGTATGATGCGTCGCTTTATAAGGAACCAAAAATAGCCCGTTTGAAAAAACAAATTCTTGCAGTAGCCTTTCGTCGAAGCTGTCATTATGTAAATTGTTATTAAAATCCCCCATGATTACAAGATTTTGGAAAGCTGAGTACAGTTCCAGATATTTATCCTCAAAATCTCTAAAATATCCAGCCTTGGGAGGCCGGTAGACCACGGCGATTAATACCTTAGAAATGCTTGGACAGGCAATATCTATGAACATAAATTCTGGGCGCTTCTGATAGAGCCCGTCAGATGAGTATAACAGCTTCGCGCTCAGACTAATGTGTACATATGCATCAACTCCACCTCCATTCTTCCCCAGTCTATCACGCCTCAACAGTACATAACTAGGAAGATGCACCATTGCATCGATTATGCCTGGCTTAAGCCAGGTTTCCGATAAGCATATCATATGAAAAAACTTATTCCTAAAATAACCCCGAAACTGATCGATGTGTGCAAACAGACTCTGGCAGTTAACATGGCAGACCCGCAGGTCATCGCTAGACGCAGCACTCATCCGCGAGCTAGTCATAATTAATCGTGTGTATTTTCGCCACGATTCTGCGCCTAAATTTATTAACATCGTACGCTGCATGTAATGTAGAGCTCTCGTTGGCCGATTTACAATTAAAACAACACGGCGGTTCATTACGCTTATCGCAAGTTATAGTTTCATGTTCTCCTGAACAATGAGAACAGCGGGCGTCGCTACCACAATTTTTCGCGATATGTCCAAAACTCAGGCATTTGTAACATTGCAAAACTTTCACATGATCCCCAACAGTACATGCAGACCAGCCCAGAAAGATCCGTTCCTTGGACAGCAATTTTTTCCGTATGCTAGAGGGAACCTCAACCACACAGCTCAAGAAAGACCTACCCGAATGCGCCGGGAACCTGTATACTATCTTCATGCCGTCTTTTTCTCCCTCCAGATTTCTCATAGAAAGCTGACTTATAATGTCTTCTGCAGATAGCTCCACCGGAACACTCCGGATAATGATCCTCGGGTTTACTTGACCTCCTCCTTAACCTCGAGTCCCGCCTCACACAGGCCGCGGGAAGATCTCAGTTTTTCGAGATCCACATCACACGCCTCGATTTTGATTCCGTTGTTCCGGATCTTAGTCAGACAAGAAACTTTAAGGCCCACCTTACCGGGATCGATGGCTTTTAGGACAGCTTCCTTAGTTTCCTGAGAAGATGTGTACTTTCCAGCGGCCTCAGGTTTTGGACCAATCACTATTTTGACCGTCTTTGGGATAGCAACCGCTGGGCCTCTTGGGACCCGCACCTTGTCCGCCGCATTCCTCTGGACCACCGATGCGAAGCTACTCCGACCGTCTCCATGCTTCGCGACTTCCTTGGTGAATCCTGATGCCTCAAAGAAATATGTGCATGCCTTCCCGATTTCACTCCGCATCATCTCTTTAATAGATGACATTGTATGCATAGATGCCATAACTTGCACGTACGCCGTTGCAATTGTATTAAAGGCTTCGTAGTGTTCGTTCAGAGAATCTTCGACGGCCTTCCGCTTGTCCTTGGCATCCTTGCTCGACACCATAATCTTTTTTATTTCATTGCGTCTTTTAAGTAGCCGCTCACGCAGAGAGCAGATCTCAGCCGATGACAGAAAAGGGGTCGGCGCATGCGCCACATCCGTCAAAGAGATTGAGCCAACTCCCGACATCGATGACTCCCCGCAATCCTCATTCCAGGACTCCATTCTCAAAGTTCATGTGTGAGGAAAAGCCCCAGGCAGCAACTTCAAACTTCCCGGTTGGTCACGGAGCCCCAGAATGATCGCCACTGATCCAAACCGGAGCCGAGAATTGCTAGCCCCTGCCGCGAGCAGCCACAATGGCCGTCAACCGGCGGAAAACGCCGCTGTCATTACCGCTACGATCGAAAAGGTATCGCACTTATCGTCTGCCCAATCCCGTGCGACGTCCGACCACGGCGCAGCAATCTCTCTACCGAACAACAACTATATCTCGTTATATTGATGGCTTAAATGTAGACTCACTCCGACACGTGTTCACTCAAACAAAGAGAGAGCCGAGAGAGCTTTGAGGTAGAGTATATGGCGCGTTTTTTTTATGTGGTATCCCCTGTAGGCCTACTCCACAGTAACGTGACTATTGTTTTCAATTGAGTACTCCTGATGTTGATGGAATAGGATTGCTGTAATTTTCTTCTGTATTTGCATAACGCGTCAAGTTTACTTTTGATCTGGTTGCAGCACAGGATAAATATCACATATCCTGCATGAAAAAACTGTCTAAGCCACCAATAATTGGTGGAGAGGAACCAACTACAAATGTAGATGAGGCAATGGGAAACACATACTCTTTTTCGAGAAAAACATTTTTTTTTATACGCGCCATATATTCTATCTCAAAGGGTGATGTGGAAATGAGTTTATTGCGGCATTATGTTCAAATAATATTACAAAATGATAAACACAATGCAGAAAGTAAAAACAGTACCACCTGATAAAAAAACTGATAATAAATAAAATGAGTACGAAAAAATGCACTTTTTCTGGGTACAAAAAAAAATATCTTACTTTCTTAGGGCTATTTCACTGAAACTATTGATTGTAAAAAAATGTATACAACCTTAATTGTAGCAAATTTTATTCTTTTTCTTTTTCATAATAACTATTCTTGCGCTAGAATGCATGAGAGCCGAGATATTTTGAAAAAACAGGTTTTTGCCGCCATTTTAACAAGCTAGTGGCGCCGGCGGAAAAATGTCGAGGTTGCAAATTTAGTATGTTGGTAGAGTTACAAAAATCTACAGTTTCACCAATTTTCAAAACTTCCCGACTTAATTCCAAGTAGACCTTCTTTTTTCTCCCCGTTGCCTGGACTATTGCTAACTATTGCTAACTGTGAGCCTAAGGATAAAACAGTACTTATCAGTACTGAAACTAATGATGTAGATCTAGATAAATGTAATGATGAAAATTATGTCAAAAAAAATGTCGTAGAAAATGTAAATAAAAAATTAAAAAGAAAAAAAGACCTCCATGAGAAACAAAAATCTCTACTTTTTTTTATTCAATTCATGTATCCGATTTTTTGCAAAAAGATTATACTTTTGTTGAACATGATTATACAAAAAGAGAAGGTTGGTGTAGTTCAGAATATATTGATGAAATTGTCAAACACATTGCTGGTTTTATAGTGTTTTCTTTAAAGAAAAAAATTCACTGTCATCAATGTCTTTCTATGTTACAAAAAGAAGATAATATCTCAACAAAGTCAAAATTAAGTGAACTAAAAAATCGTGGAGGCTTACATTTTTCATCTGACGACGTCAATTATATATGTTTGACTGCTGAAAAGATTTTTCTATAAAATAAACATTTAATGTTTGCGTCGACTTTTTTGCACATAATTTTCCAAGAAACCTTAAAAAAAATACCGAGCACAATTTTAGATAGAGATGGATGCCATTTAACTGAGCAAGATCTTCTTTGCGACCATAGACATAAATTAATTTTGTCTTTTGAATTAATAGTAATTCTTATTGTATAAATTAATTTTGTCTATTTTGGATAAATATTTTGATATACGAATACATCATGAAGGTTCTTCTTTAGAAGAAACCATTGATCGAATAAGAATGCGAAACAATAAAATGACAATATTTAGCGGGCAATAAAAATGTTTTTTTAAATTATTGCACTGTATAATGTTATACGTGTTATATGTTATAATGTTATGGAATAGAGATGGCCGCTGAGGTAGTGACAGGCGGAAAGTAGTGCTCCGTGTTGGGATGTGAAAAAGGTGGTTTGTTGGGTGAGATGGACGAGAAGGAAATAAGAGACGGATAGAGGAATACAGGAGGAGTTGAGTGAGATGATGGTGAGAATGAGAACGAAGTAGAAAGGATTTTATGGAAGGTGGAATAATACGGAGCAACGGGAAGAAAGGACGAGGAGACGTGACGTGGCAGAGGAGATGAGAGAGAGGGCGTTGGACAGTACGGAGAGGCTTAGGTGAGAGAAAGGGTAGATGGAGAGGGCGCCACGGAGGTTGCGGCAAGTAGAGAGTGGTTCGAGCGGTTCAGATGGAGACGGCGAAGGAAGGTGGATACAGGAGAGGAAGTGGAAAGAGGGCGCCACCGGTATGATCGACACGTGCAGGGTCGATAGCGATCCAGCTGACAAATGTTTTGGAAGATTGGAAGAAGGTTAGAGAGCAGGTGGAAAGTGAGAAATAATGGAGATTAAGAAGAAAGAACGCTGACAGAGCCGGAAGTGGAAAAGAGGAAGAGATCTGAAGAAAAGTTAAGAGAAGGTAGAAGAGAGGATACGGTCACAGTATATACAGTAGCGCAACTCTCTGTCGGCGCCTTTGAAGTTAGTGTTGGCCAAAATGGAGTGCGCATGTGCGAAATAAGCGAGTTGCCCAGTAATGCCATCTAAACTTCTCTCTCGCTCACTCTTGTTTGTTCTCTCTCCAACTCATTCTCTTTCTAACTCAGTCATTATTAACATATCAGAATAATATAATTTAACAAAAATAATACAAAATAGAAATAAATAAAAATTATTATAATAATATGTACGTTAAAAAATAAATAAAAATTTCTAAAGCGTATCATTAATAAATAATATGAGACGTGTGTAATGTTAAAATAGACAAAGGCAAAAAAAAAAATATATAATATATAAAAATTATTAACTATATACATTGTTATAAAAAAAATCATAGTATTATTAATTATATGTATCAAAATAATAAAATTATATATTATACAAAACTTTAATTGCACGCTATAAATAAGTGACAAAGAGAAATAATAAAATGCAATATTTTTATAAAATAAAAAAATTATATTTATTAAATATATATTTTTGTATAATAATGTTAATATGAAGTATATAAATAAAATTTATGAAACAAAAATATAATCACATATAAAATATTTATTACAAATCACATATAAAATATTTATTACAAATTTTATTAATAAATAAAATTAAAAGTATTTTAGTTTTCCTAAAAATAACATGTTGATTTAATGTAGATATTCTAAAAATTACATTACATATTATATATTTATGATAAACAAAGAAATGTTTAAAAAACATTTTTATAAATATGCATATACATATATATATATATATATATATATATATATATACCTAATATCTCTATTTTTTTCTTCCAAATTCTTTACCTGTCTGTACCTCAGCTACTCGATCCACCTCGATACAAACAAGAAAGAACCTCAGAAGAGCAAAAGAGACTTTATATAATAATTAATAATATTATAATACATATAATATAGTAAAAATACATATAGTAATAATCTATAAATAATGTTTTTATAAAAAATGAGACTGAGAGAGACCGAAACAAGTAAGAGTGAGTGAGAGAGAAGTTCAGATGGCACTACTGGGCAACTCGCTTACTTCGCGCATGCGCACTCCATTTTGGCCAACACAAAATCGAGAGAGTTGCGCTACTGTATATACTGTGATACGGTGTTGGAGAGAGAGAAAGTCGGAAGATGGAATGGATAAAAGAGGGAGTGAGAGAGATAAAGGAGATGAGAGTGATAATGGAAAAGATGCTGAAGGTGATGGAGAGGAAGTCGGAGAGAGAGACTGAGGAGGAGGAAAGGAGAAGAAGAGTGGAGAAAAGGCTAGAGAGACTGGAGATGATGGAGAGGTTATGGAGGAAGAACGTGAAAGGGGATGAGAGATTGGAAGAGGAAAGGAAGAAAGAGAGGAAGGAGTGTAAAAAGAATGAGTCGGAGAGCGGAGAGGACAAGAGGTGAAGGGAAGCGGTAAGAGGAGAACGGATAAAAGAAGAGAAATGTGAGAAGAGGACGGAAGGGGGGAGAGAAGAAGAAGACAGAGGAAGAATTGGAAGAGAGCGGACGGAAGATGATCGGGATGAAGCAGTGCAACGGAGGGAAGAGGAGAGTGGAAGAAGAGGGGAGAGAGAGCAAAAGGTGGAGTAGAAGAGAAGAGACGGAGAAAGCGGGGAGAGGAGGAAGAGAGAAGAAAGGAGGCGCAGACGGGGAAAAGAGAGAAAAGGAGAGAAGAGGACAAGGAGGAAGGAGGAGAGAGGACGTCAGGAGAAAGTGAGAGAAGGGATGAGAGAGGGAGGAAAGAGGAAAGGGAAGGGAAAATAGCGAAAAGGAGAAAGAAGGGGCAGGGGGGTAAGAGGAGAGAGACAGAAGGGGTAAGTAGTGAGGTGGAAAGAGACAGGGGTGGGAAAGGGAGGGAAGTTAGTGTAGAAAGAGGGGTGGAAGGGGGTTCGGAGAGAAGTAAGGTGGAATGGTGGTGGAAGATGGCGGAAGAAGGAGGATAGGAAAAGGAAAGAGGGGGAGAGTGAGGTAAAGAGGGAGGATAAAGGGAAGAAAGAAGGAAAAGGGGGGATGGAAGAGGGTAGAAAGGAGGAATTGATAGGGGGGAAGTGGGAGGAGAGGGTTAGAAAGAAAGAAGAGGTTAGAGGGAAGAGAGAAAGAAAAAGGGGAGAAAGAGGAGAGAGAGGAGAGAGAGAGGAGAAGTATAAGGAGAAAGAATATAGTTTGGAGAGGGGAAGAGGGGGAGGATGCGGAGGAAAGAAGAACGACGATGGAATGGTTAATGACATGGGCACTAGGGAAAGAGGTGAAAGTGAGGGAAGTTAGAGAAAGGACGGGAGAAAGGGGGAAGAAAGTGCTGATAGCGGAATTGGAAGAGGAGGAGGATAGGGAAAGGCTGTTAGAAAAGAAGTGGGATTTTAGAAGAATGTGGAGAGTAAGCATAGATGAGGATTTGACGATGGAGGAGAGAAAAATAAGGTGGAAAATGTTAGAATGGGCGAGAGAGGAGGAAAGGAAAGGAAAGGCGGTAAGGGTATGGAATAGGAGGATAGAGGTAGACGGGGAGGAATGGGGACAGCGAGGGGGGAAAATGGGTCAAAAGATAAAGGAAGGGAGTTGGTAGGGGGGAGGTAGAGAAGGATGGAGGGGTAGATCTAGGTAGGAGGGGTGAGGGAAGATAAAGAGGAAGAGAGCCAGGGGAGGAAGGGAGAAGGGGAAAGGGAGAGGGAGGTTAGGTTAGATTATTGTGAGATCTCCAAATGGCCAGGTTAGAGGGATGAGAAATTTGTTGTAAAAGGGTGGAGGGAGTGAAGAGAGGAGGATGGGAGAAGGAGGAGGACACCATGGTTGCCTCTCTCTCTTCGCTTATTGCTCAAAAGTGCGCATGCGCGGCTACTTAAGCACGAGAGAGAGGCAACCATATTTTCTGTCTCACTTCCTTGGCACTTGGTTTTTCTGTCGAGAACAAAGGCATTTCCCTTCCATGTATATATGTTCTAAGAATATGGCAGACAGTATGTCATAGAATAAGTTCTTTGCAGTATGTACACTGCAGTTTATTAATGAGGTCTTTTTTCGGTGTACATCAAAGGGTCGATCATGTAACTTTTCTTTAAAAACGTGAAAAGTGAACAATTTCACTATGGAAACCAATGCGTGATTGGTGGAACAGAGCAAAATTTTTCACTTTTCACGTTTTCACTCTAAAGAAAGGTTACATGATCGACCCCCAGTGTAAAAGAGCGTGCGTTGATTGGCTGCGATTTCAGGAACGTATCCTTCCGCTTCTAGATCGTGTACTAATAATTATTAATAAATCAATAAAAATTGTTTTCCAAATAATAAAATATCTTGGAACTGATTTTCCAAATCATTTAGAATCTAAAAATAAAGTTGGTTAGTATGTCTGCCCACTATATGCTTAATTAATTTTTATTAATTATTAATTCTGTACTTTTTTCCAAATTATGAAAATGGTTTTCCAAATTTCTCCAAATGATTTCCAAATGATTACAAATATTTATTTAAAGAAAAAAACAAATTGTCTGCCAAATATATTGTGGTTAATTCAGCTTCCCCTCACGTAAATGCTCCATCCTTGTATTCTTTGGTCCATGCCAATGACATATATATATAGACGAAGCATTCCATCTGTGGAATGAAGCCGGAAATTGGCAGAATACGACAGAGTGAGATAATTGTTTTGAGTGAGATAATTGTTTTGACACTCTTCTTTCTCACTCTATCGTACAGAAGAGAATATGACCGCCCTCTAGCTGCCAAAGCTGTCAAGTATACTGTCATGACAGTCAAAAGATAGAGTGAGAAAGAGCTATAGAATCAGAAAGAGAAAGAAAATAGAGTGAGAAAGAAGAATGTCAAAACAACTATCTCACTCTGTCGTATTCTGCCAATTTCCGGCTTCACTCGCTGCTACAGTAAAAGTATAGAAATGCTTTGTCTATGGCCGGTATTCATAGTCCGATCTTGTATTTAAAACCGGGTCTTGACCAACCACAGATTGATTATTTTTGAAATAATCGACTGTGGTTGGTCAATTTTCTTACGATCTACGATTCTACGACCAATGTAGACCCGGCCTTAAATATAAGATCGGACTATGGCCGGTATTCATAGTCCGATCTTATATTTAAGATCGTCTTAAGTCCGAGCTTGAGATGCTACGCAGCCATTTGATTGGTTGAACGGGATCTTAAGTCAACCTCTGACCAGACTTAAGATGATCTTAAAAATATAAGATCGGACTATGAATACCGGCCTATAAATACCGGCCTAATATAAAAATATAAATTTGGATATGAAGGACTCTCCTAGACATAGAGAGAGAAGGAAGGTCAGACGTGACAAGAGGATTACCATGATTGGTTACATACTTCGCTCGCGCATGTGTAGTTCATTTTCGTCCACGCAGAATTGCAATCTCAACGGTATATATACACTACAGACTACAGACAGTGTTGCCAGTATGGGCAATTTTTCGCAAATTGGGCTACTACCTAGGCCCATTTTGTGACTAAAAATGTAAATTTGCGACTTGCAATTTTTTGGGCTACTAACAATGGATGCGTTCAGAAAACACAACAGTTGTACAACTGTTGGAGAAATGTTCGCTGAACGAATTTGATCAGTGAGCGCACTCTCAATGTTCAGTGAACGGACGCCATTTTTCTGAGCGAATCTCAATTACGCTCAGTGAGCATAACATGTTGTAAATTACTATGTATGAATTAGCATATGAATATCATGATGCTTTATATAATATTATGGATACTGCAGAAATGCATGAAAAGTTGAAAAATGGTAAATATATATATATATATATATTCGTAATAAATTAACTGTATTATTTCCATGTATTATTTATTGCGTATATATATTAACCTATATTATTTTGCAGATCCTACTTATATTGTTGAATATTTAGCAAAAAATACAAGTGCACCAGTATTAGTATCAATTAATGAAAATGCAGGTCTGTATACACACACACACACACACACACACAAATAAATCAATCAATCAATCAATCAATAAATCAATAAATATATTGGATTATTTTTAAATGCAGTGCAGAACAATTTTACTTGAACCAAAAAGTCGACAAAACTATTTCTTGAAGCATATTTACAAAGAAAAGAAAAATTTCGGGATCCAAAAATAAAAAAAAAGATATTATGGTTGGAAATTGCACAAGTTTTAAAAACACATGGATATACGGACGAACACATACGAAGATATATTAGATCGGAAGATGAGGAATATGGAGAGGTCGTATAAATCAATTAAAGAAAATAATAAAAAAAAGTACAACAAAACGAGGACGTATCAGTTGGGAGAATTATGATATTTTTGAAGAAATCTTTGCTGAAGATCGCACTATTAACTATGGAGCCACCTTAGAATCTAGTATAAATACTCTAGAACCTTCTACTTCATGCCAAGCAGAATCCACAGAAAATGAAAATTATCCACAAGACAGATCAATATTAAGAACAGTTGAAAATTTATCAAATTCAAGTATCGCACAAGCATCAGCCCAGTAAGCAAAATGTTAGCAGGATGCGCGCAGATTGGCAGCAAATTTGATCAGAATTCCATACCAAAACCATAGCCATCTGTATCCGCATTAAGCTCGTGTTTTGTTGACAGAATCTGTTGACAGGCAATGTTAGCAGATTGACAGCAGAAACTGTGCAGAACCTGCACACACAACCTGGCAGCAAATTGTCGACAAAAACCGAGCAAAGACTGCGCACATAATCTGAGAGCAGATTGGCGGCAGAAATCGAGCAGATCTGCACAATATAGTTTGATGGCAGATTGGCGGTAGAAATGGAGCAGATCTGTCAAACACAATCTGACAGTGCAGCCGGAAGTAAGGCTGCACAAGATGGAGCCAACCACGCAAACCAACGGAAGGATTAGGACCCCGAGGAGGTCGCCCAGCCAGTCGCCGAACCGATCGCTGAGCCAAGAACAAGGCGCAGAGGAGGTCAAGGACTCACCGAGGGACCCGAGGTCGACAGGAGCAACTGTCCATGGCAGTCCCGTAATAGCCGGGGAGCCAACGACCAAGAAAGCCGGACAGTAGAAGGAGCTTAAACACAATCGGTACTTGCCAAATACCGACTGCGGGTATCGGTAAGTTACCGACTGAGATATAACCCGTTAGGAATTTACCGACGGGGTTACCGACCGCAGATATTACCGACCGCGGGAACTACAAAAAAATAATTTAAGACTTGGTACTGACCGACCGTCAGGCCTTACCATATATGGAAAGTCGGTCACAAATTTTATTTACCTAGTAAGTAAGTTAATTATCTGGAATACGCGATATGTCGCGAGAATTATTATTTACGTTAAGTGCGCGAAAGACGCGTGATGTTATTATTTGTTTTTGAGATTTTGTTAGTCTATATAAGGCAAGCGTGCTACCCAATGATGGTAAATTTTAGTTTTAAAAAGGTACGCAGGCGCAAACTGTAAGGCGCATGCGTGAGCGGCCATTTGTGCCTCTCTGGAAGGGATAGCCCCTATATAAGGAAGAGAGCTCGTAGCGAAGAGGCTTTTCCCCGAGAGACATGACGAACGAGTGATGTCTTTTCGAAAGTCCGCAAAAGTAATCGCGCAATAAAAATTTTATTTTATATAGAGCCACGCGATTCGCGAAAAGTAATTGGATTATTTAATTTGTACGCGAAGATATATATTTTATGAAAATTAAATATATTTTATATATTTATCAAATATTAAGTGTTCTGACTAATTCGACCCATTTCCTGGTGCGCGAGTGAACTCTCGTGCCATCCTGGGATCCCGAGCAGTCTTCGGGAAATCCTAGAAGATAACATTTATTGTTAACTAACAATAGAGAAAGGTGACGCAATTATTGCGTCATTCGGCGGTGGCCGTTGACAACGGTCAGATTGACGTCTTTGTCCGAGGACAAAGAGAAACTACGCAGCAAAGCAGCGAAGGGGTTCTCAATCTGGGGATCCAAAGTGAGAGGTCGGGAAGGTGAGGACGACATCCTGGCCCAATAACTTTGTCCGTGAATGGTCAAACGGACTGGCGACCGTAACAACAAAGGTAGGAAACCTGTGTTTTCCATAATCCCGAACTCTCGACCTTTTCGTCCGGTCACAACAGCAGATTGGCAGCAGAAATCGAGAAAATCTGCTGTAATAATAAATAATATTATTATTAATTATTAAATATATTTAAAAATAATCAAAAATGCAATTTTAATCATTTATTTGTAATTATAATTAAATATACAAAGATATACATAACTTTTACATTAATATAATATTAAAAACTCTCATTATTTAAAAACAATTTTAAATATATTTTACAATATAATTAATAGAATATTTATTCTACACATAAACTATTTTTAAACTTTTAAACTTATTTAAAATTTATATAATTAATATAAATCGGTAATAGATAGGCTATTCGAGCCGTACGCGGATGTCGGTGCGTCGATTCCAACGAAAATTAATTTTTCGTTGGAATTAACTAATTGTGCACGGGGCACAAATTTTGCTTGGTATACCGCCAAGACTTTATTACGGAACAATCTCAATTCAAGATTTTTAATTCCAAAGATCCCCTCTGTCCCCCCTAAAGAAATGTAGGCGAGAAAAATATAAATCCGAAAGTCGCTGAATCGGGAATCGAACCCGAGACCTTTCGCTTGCCGGGCGACTGCTCTCACCATCTGAGCTATTCAGACCCTTCGACTCTATATTTTTCTCTGCCTTGATAAACAACTATTTGTAAATAACGCCTTTTTCAGCCGGCGTGAATTAAACACTAAGAATATAAAGGCTCGATATATATCAAATATAAATCGGTAATAGATAGGCTATTCGAGCCGTACGCGGATGTCGGTGCGTCGATTCCAACGAATTTATATTTGATATATATCGAGCCTTTATATTCTTAGTGGTTATATAATTAATATATTATAAAATTCATATAAATAAAATATTTATATAATTATATAAATTTATGTAATTATTATATATTATTATTATACACACACATAAACATTATTATATATAAATATATTTATATTATATAATATATAATAGTTTATATATTATATAAATTTATATAATATATAAAATTTATATAATATATAAATAATTATATGTAAGGTAAAGAAAGCAAATTAAGAGCCGAGCGCGGTAAGAAAGGCGCAAATATCTTAATTAATGTAGATTTATTTAGAACTTGTACGTTTCGGTCCATGGATTTGGACCATCTTCAGCATATAATATACGCCTAACAGTAATAAGTAAAGCGATGACTATAAAGCGATTACGTACATAATAAAATTAATTCATCCGATAGTGTGTCAGTGTTTGTCCCTCAACCATGAGATAGAATAGAAAGAATGACACATGCAGTAAGCCTCCCTCTGGTTCCAGCCAAAAAGGAAGAGTATCCTCGGATTGCGAGGTAAATCCATGACGAATTTACAATCCTAAGCAACGCGGATGTAAAAGATGTAATTTGATATAAATGAGCAGTAAACCAGAATTATAAAAAGAAAGACTCACTTTATCAGAACTAAATCACAGTCGAGAGACACAAGGGCAAAGCACAACTGACACACATGGAATTAAAATGTCGTTAGGAGTTTGACATTGCGCATTGATAAACAAAAGAAAGCAAAGTAAAACGCTATGTTACATAGCAATGACGCACAAAGAACGCGGTAATTTCAAAATAAAATCCAAAATTATATTTAATAAATTGAAAAAAAGAGAAAGTACGCATGGTTTCAGCCGGCATATAAAATAAAAAATATAGAAAAAAGGCTCTAATAGTAAAACTATATGTAAGGTAAAGAAGGCAAATTAAGAGCCGAGCGCGGTAAGAAAGGTGCAAATATCTTAATTAATGTAGATTTATTTAGAACTTGTACGTTTCGGCCCATGGATTTGGACCATCTTCAGCATATAATATACGCGTAACAGTAATAAGTAAAGCGATGACTATAAAGCGATTACGTACATAATAAAATTAGTTCTGATAAAGTGAGTCTTTCTTTTTATAATTCTGGTTTACTGCTCATTTATATCAAGTTACATCTTTTACATCCGCGTTGCTTAGGATTGTAAATTCGTCATGGATTTACCTCGCAATCCGAGGACTCTTCCTTTTTGGCTGGAACCAGAGGGAGGCTTACTGCATGTGTCATTCTTTCTATTCTATCTCATGGTTGAGGGACAAACACTGACACACTATCGGATGAATTAATTTTATTATGTACGTAATCGCTTTATAGTCATCGCTTTACTTATTACTGTTACGCGTATATTATATGCTGAAGATGGTCCAAATCCATGGGCCGAAACGTACAAGTTCTAAATAAATCTACATTAATTAAGATATTTGCGCCTTTCTTACCGCGCTCGGCTCTTAATTTGCCTTCTTTACCTTACATATAGTTTTACTATTAGAGCCTTTTTTCTATATTTTTTATATAAATAATTATTTTATATATTATATATATATATTTATATATAATAATATTTATATATATAATATATAATTACATACATTTTTATAATATAAATATATTTTTTATATAAATTTTATAATATATTAATTATATATATATAAATTTATATATTTATATTTATATAAATAAATTTATATTTATACAAACATTTATATATTATATAAATTTATATATTATATAAAAAATTAATATATTATAAAATTTATATAATTAAATTAATATAATTATTTATAATATAATTATTATAAATTGTAAATGATTATTATTATATATTCTTATTATTATTATAAATTATTATTATTTATAATTAATGATTATTATAAATTTATATATAATAATTTATACTTTAAATTAATATCTTAGATTGTTGCTTCCTCTGTAGATTCTTCGTTGCCTTCTCCTTTTCCTTCGTAAGTACTTCCAGTTACAAGTACGTCCGGTTAAATTATATCTTTGCCTCTTTTCAGATACGTTCTTAAAAAGAGACAAAGATGTAGTTTAACCGGAGGTTAAAGTTAATCGAAGTTGGTCGAAGTGGCCCTAATAGCATACATGCACTTGTGTCGTGCTGGCGTAAGACTATAGAAGTTGATTGAGATTATGTTGAAAATATATATAAAGAGGAAACATCCATATATATTATGTGTAAATTTAAAACCTATTGAATAAATACTTCCTGAAAAAAATGTGAAGCAGGTATTTTCTGAGCAATCGTAATGTAACATTACATACATAAAAATAAATCAGTACAAATTATTTCTATGCCAACTTACAATTTCGGAATAACCTTCTTCATCGATATCTTCAAAAATCTCCATTTCTTCTACAGTTGAAATTGGAAGGATGGTCGGTTTAGATGGTGCACGACGACGGTCACTCTTCAAATGTTGCATGCATTTGAAAATGTTTTGCAACAGACCATTTATTTTTCTGTAAATAAAATTATAATTGTATAAGTCATATAAATATTGTGAAACAAGTTTTTTATTTTAACAAATTTTAATTAATTCTAATAAAAAATAATTACGTAAAAAAAATTTTTTTTGTGTTGGCATTAATATCTCACTGATACTCACTTTAATTCTGCTTCAAAACGGTCCAAGCGTTCAGTCAACACCCTACAAACAATTAATTAATACTTTATACTTACTCAACACTTGCAAATGTAACAAATTTGAAATATTTTTATAATTTTTACAGTTATACGTATTCTTGTAAATGTATTCTTGTAAATAAAATTTAATTTATTATGTTTAATACCGTAATAATATTAATTAATGCAAATTAAATAATAATTTACAGTTTTAATTTTAATGTAATTTTCAAGTAAAATTGTGATATATATATATATATATATATATATATATATAAATAGGGAACGTGTGGGGATCGACACGTGCAGGATCGATGGCGCTGTGGCAGCGGCAGAGAAAGCGGAAACAGGTGATTAAGGAAGTGATTGCACATGCGTAGGGTGCGTTCCGAAATTCACTGACAGTACTGGCAGTACTGAAAATCGTTCCGAAAACTGCTGCCAGTACTGGTCAGCATCGTCAATGACGTCACTCATGACGTCATTAATAGCCTGCTGCGAGGTTAGAAATCTGCTGGCGATACTGAAGCGCGAGAGGTGAGGCAGCGTCAGTAAAAGCAGACGACAGAGGCATTTGGCGGGAAAATGACGCAAAGATGAACGATCGACGAACAAGTGAACGTGAAAGCAAATGTAGAATGGAAGGAAGTAAACTATAGGAGTGTAGTTGATTATTTTTATTAGTATTATAGTATAATTATAAGAAATATTAATATTATAATAATATTCTATATGTCAGAAAGTATGATAGAATTACATCTTCAGAGTTCAGAAGGTGAAAATGTAATAGCATTTGTAACTGCTGAAGATGCTGCAAGAGTAGTAAATGGTAAGTGAAAGTGACAGTGATAAATATTTCCCTCGAAATCTCATATATTTATCAAAAAATTAACTCTTAATTAAGCATATCTATCAAAGTTTCTTGCTTTACTTTAGAAGGATTTTGATTTCTCATAAATATTAAATGTATATACCCATAGGGCACAAGACCTTGCAGCAATATTGCAATCTTGCATATTGCAATGCAATATTGCAGCAATATTGCAGAAATATAAATATGGAACATTGCTGCAATAATGCGGTAATAATGTTGCAGCAACATTATAAAAATAAACTGGTATAATTTTATGTAAAAATAATATAATATAAAAAATAATATATTAATTTATGTACGCATTTGCATATTTTTTATTATATGATTTAGCAAGCTTAAAATTTTAATTATTATTATAAAACAAATGAGTTTTATTAATATTAATTATTAATAATTATATTCATGTTTAAATATTTTGTTGCGCTTGCGAGTTGAGATGCCCGGCAGAGGCCTACGAGAGATAGACGCGAAGCGTTGTTCCCTCTATATAACGATGATGATTTACAAACAGCTGTTATGAGATTCTGCGCTGGGCCTAATTCGGAAGTGCAAAGTGCGAGGCGCGTTCGCGGGTGATACAGTGCATAGTGAGTGAGCATAATAGAGGCGAACGCGACAGCGACAAGTGCAATAATTAATTAATTAATTTCATTTTAAGTGCAATGATAATAAAAGAAGCAAGGAAAAGAACGTGTATGTAACGTATGTAAATAAATGGCATTATTACAATTCTGACAAAATCTGATTATGTTTAATAACTAACGATATAAATCTAATCTAATCTAACCTATAATCTAACCTAAATTGATGAAATTCTTATTGTTATAGTGAGAAATAAAATCGAACTGAAACGATCTTTCTTACGACCGGTGTAATTGGAAAATACCATCGTCAATCTTTTTGCAGTAATCTTTGCACAGTATCTCGTTGCTTGAAATAAAAAATACTTGGCTGCTTGCTACCCATTCATCCACATAATATATAAAGGTAAATTTTGATTTTCTTCTATATATTATTTATTTTTATATTTATTCTATAATTATATATATATATATATATAATTATATATTTTTATTTATTATATTTTTACAAATATACTCAATCATATATATACTTTAATTTCATTATTTTATTTCGCAGATACGTTTATATGTATTACGTACTTTATATTTTACTTTCTTGTAAAATATTTTCTAAATGTTTCCTTCTTAAATTTTTTCCGATATAATTTGTGTAGTGTTTACTTATTGTAAAAGAAATATGAACACACGTAAAAGAAAACTTATTGCAAAACGTCACGGTAGCCGGATTGTTGCAAATCAAACAGCTATAGATATTGCAGGATCTTCTAGAGAAATTTTGGAATGGCATACCATCAATACTTCTTCTAAACTGACTTCAAACGTAGAATTATGTAAAATCACTGATGAAGAAGTTTCTTCATGTAATACAAACAGTGTTAATGATATGATTAATATATATGTAACAATGCAATATAAACAATATTCCTGGATTTTTGCCTATAAATAACACACCACTAGATTATATGCATCTTATATGTTTAGGCGTTGTCAAAAAAATTATCCTTCTTTGGCTAAAGGGTCCACTTTATGTACGCTTAAGTATCAGATCCATTAATAAAATATCACACTTATTAATTTTGCTGAAAAATACAACACCGAACGATTTTGTTAGAAAACCCAGATCATTAAAAGATGTCAAACTATGGAAAGCAGTAGAGTTTAGAAATTTTTTATTATACACAGGACCCATTGTATTGAGACATGTATTAAAGCAAGACATATATCTTCATTTTCTCACATTACACATAGCTGTCACAATTCTTAAACGTTCAAGTTTGAATGAGGAACTAATAAATTTTGCAGAATCTTTATTTAATCATTTTGTCATATCATTTGAAATTTTATATGGTAAACAATACATGTCGCATAACATACATAATTTATTACATATATGTTCCGACGTAAGAACATATGGTCCATTGAACAATTTTAGTGCTTTTCGTTTTGAAAACTATATGGCGTCGATCAAAAAACGATTATGTAAAAGTGAAAAACCGCTACAACAATTATATAAAAGATATAAGGAAATTGAAAATTGTAATTTTTTTCTGTCAAATATTAATAATTGTTCGAGAAAGCGCGAATCATATGAAAATATTAAACCTCTCTTGTGTATACTTGCGATCTCGAATGTCCTAAATCAAAACATGACTTTCCGAAGACAAAGGCTGTTATTCTCGACTCAGCCCTCTGAGCTCATCTTAAGCAAATAGTAAAGTTCACGAAAACAAATTTGGTGTCGATACCTTATTGGTCGACGAGATCGAACCATCAGGTGAGACGAATTCTCACCGGGACGAAAGAAAGTCAGGCTTTGTCTTTGAGAGGTTTTTGGCGAAAAGAGGTGTTGTAGCAGTTTCGAAGCGAGAGTTGAGAGATCTCGAAAAGACTCTGCCGGTCCGCGAGTTCGGACATCAAATAAAATTAAACTGTTGATTGTTATCAAAACCACGAATTAATAATTCTTCCTGCCTGTACACCAGCTCCAAAAATAAAAGTGTAATGTGGGCGTGATCATTCGAAGGCGCGTCAACATTAAATGGTCCTTCGAGCCGGATTAAAAGACATGAATCTTCAAAACAAAGTGCGTGGAAGGTGAGTGAATTTCGAGACATCCCTCGCGAAATTGTTTTATCGCGAGTACGTTAATAACACCTCCCGTGAGAACTAACGTCGTAGTTCAGTCCATCTCACGAATAACGCGGACTGTTCAAGTAAGTGACGTGTTACTTATCACGCGACCAGATCAAAACGCGCCCTGCATAACCTGCAACGGCGCGTTCTTAAAGATTCAGCGGAGCTCCTTAGCGAAGCTTCAGGTTATCTCTCTGTTCTACCACCCTGAACAAGATTAGCGTAATCCGCTGTGTGCCGCATTCAACGGCCTTCGACCAGCTACCCTCTTCACTCAACGAAGGTCAGCCGGTCTTTCAACTGCAACCATGTCCAATGAACTACTGGACCTAATTGTGGAGCAATCCTTCGTAATTACTACGATTAAACGAGTGATCCCGAACTTTAAAAAAATTGGCAAGGCCAACATCACCTTATACAAGGCGAAAGGTCGATTAACGAATCTGGAAGCCTCCTGGGAAAACTGTCAGCGGCTGAACGTTCGACTTCTTCAACTAGCGACGGCCAAGGAGCAGCGCGAGATCGAATATTTCGACAAGGAGGAATTCTTCTCAGCCGAGGATGCCTATCACGAGGCCGCGGATCATCTCGCCGACTGCATTGGTAACTTATCGCCGGACAATCCGGACGCTACAACCACTTCGGTAAGCGACGCTTCAGTACGAGACTCCAGTGCGGCATCTCTACAATTACCTCGCATCTCGTTGCCGAAATTTTCTGGTTATTTTGCTGAATGGGAAAACTTCCGCGGAATATTCGAATCGCTTGTAGCATCTAAAGCATCACTGTCGAATACGCAAAAGTTACACTACTTAAAAGCCAGTGTCTCGGGTGACGCCGCGTTATTAATAAATCATATCAAAATCGCGGACTCAAATTACGACGCTGCTTGGCAACTGCTTGTCGAGGAGTATGATAATCCGCGCGCGATAATTCACGCGCATCTCTACGCGTTCGCCGAATTACCCGCTATGAAAACGGAAACTGCCGTAGAGCTTAAGACGTTACGTGATACCGTCGCCTCTTCCTTAGCTGCGCTGTCGAATATGGACCGACCCGTGGAAAGATGGGATGACATATTAGTTTATATAATTTCTCAGAAATTTAGTCCACGCACGCGAAACGAGTGGAATTTGCTGCGCGGAAAATCTAACATTTATCCCACGTATGAAGAAATACGTGATTTTATGACGATGCGTATTCGGGGTCTCACTGATCATTCTAAATCAAAGCAAGACGTACTCAACAATAAAATCAAGAGTTTAAATCGCGTATCAGTTAATCACGTAGATACCAATCAATGTTTGAGTTGCTCCGGTAATCACCGACTGACTCAATGCGACGAGTTCAAACGTAACTCCGTCGAAGAGAGAACTCGGCTTTGCAAGTCCAAAAAATGTTGCTTTAATTGCTTGAAAATCGGTCATTTTCCGAACAATTGTCCTAGTCAAAACCGATGCAATGTGTGCCGACGGACGCATCATACGCTTTTACATCGCAATTCCAATGCTACGACACCAGCTAACACGATGTCCACTGGGGAAAATAAAAACGCGCATAATGCACAACGGAGCAATTCAGACGCTCCTGAGAGCGAGAATGCGGTCGCCTCAGTTCAAACTGTCCATGCTCCAATCAAAAAAACGCCGAAAATACTGCTAGCTACCGCGTGGGTGCTTCTTCGCACTGCCGAAGGCCGCATCTTCAAAGTGCGTGCGTTATTAGATCAAGGCTCCGCTGTTAGTTTCATATCCGAGGCATTATGTCAAACACTGTGCACGAAGCGTCACCGCGCGAGCTTACAGGTACATTGCTTCGGCGAGCAATACAGCGGCGTGGCGAAATCTCGCGTAACCCTTACTCTTATGCCTTGCATCGGGCGAGGCTCCGTTTTTAAATTGAACGCGTTTGTGTATCAAAAAATTACTTCCTACGCAGGTTCCCAGAATAAACCAATGGATTCCTGGCCTCACTTAAATCAGTTGTCACTCGCGGATCCTGATCCGTTCAGTAGCCACCCGATTCATTTACTCATCGGAGCAGACTTGTACGGCACGTTATTACTACATGAAGTAATACAAGGCCCAATCGGCACTCCGACGGCCCAGCTCACCGCCTTGGGATGGATATTATCCGGCCCGACCGGAAATACTGATCTAACGAATCTATTCCTTCGCTAAATTGTGTTTCGGATCCACCGATAGACGCTCTCCTCCAAAAATTTTGGGAGGTCGAGGAAATCTCTTCCGAAACCCCGCTGTCGGAAGAAGATCAGCGTTGCGAACAATATTTTATTAAAACTCATCGACGTTTACCCAACGGACGATACATCGTACGGTTACCCTTTAAAACCGACCCTCCTCTCGATATTGGATTTTCCCGCGAGACGGCCGCGCTGTTGTACTCTAAATTAGAACGGCGTTTAGAGAGAAACTCGAATCTCGCGAATCCGTATTTCGAGTTTTTAAAAGAATACGAAATAATGGGTCATATGAAGCCCGTCTATGACGATATTGCGACGACTTTTCCACCGGTGTACATACCTCACCATCCAATTTTTCGCGAATCTAGTAGCACGACTAAACTTCGTGTTGAGTCACCGATTAGACTCGCAGGAATTTTTACGTGGAAAAGAATTAATGAATGCTATGCCTTTGTATGTTAGCACACTTTATCCTTAAATCGTTTTTCTATACACTTAAATCACAAAGATCTCGGTTACACACAACCTTTCAATAACCGCCGTTTTCTCGTCGTTTTCATATATATATCTCTCTCTTCCGGGAAACCCGGCACACGCGCGCCACACGTACTATCACGCGCCCTCTCTCACCTTGCGCGCCATATTCAAACGCGCACGAAACACGCTACGGTACTAACATACCGCCCGCCTTGAAAGCACGGGCTTTCAATAAATTACACTTGAGTAACAACGCATAGAAATAATGGAATATACTTAAACTAATTTTCTATGGGTAAGATACATATTTTGGCTACTGCTCGTTTTTTGAGTCCCTGGGCAGTTTTAATGCTAACTACTCGTACCTTGCCATCACGCCCTGCATGGCACTCCACGATTCGGCCCAATGCCCAATGCATTGACGGTGTATTTTCGTCTCGCAATATGACCATCGTTCCCTTCTCGACCATAGATGACCGGTCGTTGCGATTCCACTTGTATCTTTGATTGAGATGCGATAAATACTCGGTGGACCACCGCGCCCAAAATTGCTGGGTCAATTTAGCGATGTATTGAAAACGAGTAAGTCGGTTGGTGGGTATTCCCGACCAATCTCGGTCTGGTATACTAGTAAGTGCCTCCCCGATCAAAAAATGTCCGGGTGTTAAGGCTGTAAGATCAGTGAGATCATTCGAAACCGGGGTCAATGGTCGAGAATTAAGGACGGCCTCCACTTGAGTTAACGCGGTATACATTTCTTCGTAAGTCAACAACGCATCGCTTAAAATTTTGCGTAAATGGGTTTTTACCGATTTAATCCCGGCCTCCCATAAGCCTCCCATATGGGAAGAATATGGAGGAATGAAGTGCCATTGAATGGCTTGCTCAATGCAGAAACGATCGATCGTTGTCTGATAAGACTGTTGATTTATAAACTCATACAACTCGCGCAATTCGTTATTCGCACCCTTAAAATTAGTACCGTTGTCGGAGTAAATATTGATACACATTCCTCGACGAGCAACGAATCTCTTAAGTGCGTTAATAAAGGCAGGAGTACTCAAATCCGTAACCAATTCCAAATGAATAGTTTTCGTGCTCATACATATGAATAAACAAATATATGCCTTACATGATTTATTACGACTCAACTTAAGGTGAAAAGGACCTCCGTAATCTAAACCGACGTTTAAGAACGCCCGATGACAAGTTACGCGAGTTTCTGGTAAATCTCCCATTATTTGTTGCGCTGATATAGGTCTTGATCTGAAGCAGACGATGCATCCATGAAGAACCTTCTTCACTGTTGACTTTGCAGATAAAATCCAAAATGACTCTTGTAACGTTGATAACAGCGCCTGTACTCCTGAATGTAGTGAGCGATAATGGGCATCGCGAATGATTAGCGTAGTAACGTGATGATTACCAGGCAAAATGATTGGGTGTCGACGCGTATAAGAGACCTGGGCATTTCGCAACCGACCTCCCACTCGAACAAGACCTTCACTATCTAGAAATGGATGAAGCGTGAGTAGCGGACTATCGTGATTGACTTGGTGTTTAGAACGTAAATCTTGTATTTCTCGACTGAATCTCTCACTTTGTACTTGTCGAATGATGGTTGTTATTGCTTGATCGAGCTCGCTCACAGTCAACGGAGCATTGTGCAACGCATCCTTAGATCTGTGAAATTTTATCCAGCGTAAACAGTACGCGATGATTCTCTTAAGTCTCGACAAAGATGAATATCGCTCCAGGATGGGGCTTGCCTCAATAATTTGAGTAGCCAATACTGTGCATCGTTTTGTCTCGGGATCCTCACCGATGTTTAACGGAACAGGTTGCTGTATGTTTTCCTCCGGATGCTGCAGCCACTCGGGTCCGTACCACCAAGGTTGCAAATCCTTCAGCTGATTCGGACTGATTCCACGTGAAATTACGTCTGCAGGGTTGTGTTCCGATTTGACGTGGTGCCATTGCTCACGAGATGTTAACTGATGAATTTCAGTCAGTCGATTAGCTACAAACGTTTTTCGAATGTGAGGCTCTCCATAAATCCACGAGAGCACGATCGTAGAGTCGCACCAATAATGTCGATTATTTAATGGTATAGTAAGCGCTTGTGCCACTGCGTTAGCTAGTTTCGAAAGTAATAAAGCTCCACACAATTCTAGGCGTGGAATGCAGATTGTTTTTAATGGTGCCACCTTTGACTTCGCGCAGATTAGCCGGACCGTGACGGCACCTTCGCTGCTGACTGATCGTAGGTAAATGCAGGCACCGTAAGCGCTCTCCGACGCATCTGCAAACCCATGTAACTCTATCAAGACTGGGTCTGGACAGATGATTACTCGATGGACGGCGATGTCATTGAGGGACCTCAATTCTTCAACATATGTAATCCACTTATGATGTAAATCTATTGGCAACGATTCGTCCCAATCCACCTTGAGTTGCCATAACCGTTGTAACATAATTTTTGCCTGGATCGTGGCTGGTCCGACCAATCCCAACGGATCGAATATTTGTGATATGACGGATAGCACTGTGCGCTTCGTCACCTTGAGATTGGTACGAGGTATGTTCACCTGATACTGTAGAATGTCCCGGACCGGAGCCCAAAGTAAACCAAGGGTTTTGACTTCATGTTCAATGGTGGTGATCATCACCGCGTCCTCGGTGTCCCGCTCAAACAATGTCGTCTCGTTGGACTTCCATTTGGCCAACTCGAAACCGGCAGATTTCAACACCGTCGTGATCTCGTTCTTGAGCACTCGTAGTTGGTCTAAGTCGTCATGACCCGTTAAAAGGTCATCAACGTAAAAGTCGCGAAGGATTACTTGAGCCGCGTCTGGATGAGATGTACGTGCGTTGTGCGCCGCTTGATGTAATGCCCTTATTGCCAAGAAGGGTGCTGAGGATACTCCATATGTTACCGTGTTTAACTTGTATGCTTGAACCGGTTCGTCGCTGCTTGATCTCCATAGGATTTGTTGTAAGTTTCTTTGCTCTTCTATAATGTTGACTTGGCGATACATTTTGATCACATCTGCCGTTAGGACGTATTGATATTGTCGGAAACGTAGGACAATCGAGAAAAGAGTCTGTTGAATGGTAGGTCTACCAGTAGAAGGTCATTTAATGATTTTCCAGAGGAGGTCCTTGCCGAAGCATCGAACACCACACGGAGTTTGCGTTTGTCGTTGATGGTGGTCACCACTGGGTGATGTGGAATGTAATGTGCTATTAAAGACCTTTCTTGATTTTCGTTGACAACCGTCATATGCTTGAGATTGATATATTCTTCCACGAAACGTACATAGTCCTCCTTCAATAATGAATCCTTGTTAAGACGTTGCTCAAGCTTGTACAATCGCTTAAGAGCACCGTCATATGAGTCTCCTAATTCATCGGGATGATTCTTGAATGGTAGGCTGACCGTGAAACGTTTTGTCTTGTTGATAGGTCTTCAAGAAATGCGTCTCGCAATCTTCCTCGTCCTTTGACATAATTGGGCTGTGATCAACTTCTTCGATTCTCCAAAATCTTTCAAGCTTATCATGAATCTGTGCTTCGGCTGAAAAACAACAAACAGAAGAAACATGCTGCTCCCGTTCGGCGACTTCTCCGGAAACTATCCATCCGAGGTGCGTTTTTTGAAGCATCGGCTGGAATTTGCCGAGCTTGATTTGACCGATGCATAGTAGACTCCAGAACACGCTGGCTCCCAGGATAGCGTCGATTTTATCAGACACGTGAAACTTGTCATCGGCGAGTCGAATATTATTCGGAACGTGCAAATGCCCGACATCAATATCCGACAACAGTAACCTATCAATTATTCGCTCAATTATTAAAAACCTAATCTTGGTTCGATACGCCGTATGCTTTGATTGAATCACCGTGTACGCGGATTCCGTAATGTTAATCGAGGACGCCAAGCCTCCTACCGAACAATTATATCTTTGCTTTGTAAGTTGAAGTTGATCGCACAAGGCTTTACTTAAGAAGTTGGATTGCGATGCCGAATCCAACAATACTCGACATTCGTGCGCCTTTCCGAAAGAATCGTACATCCATACGCGAGCGGTTGACAAAAGTACCCTAGACTGCACAGGGATGTTAACGCTGCTACAATTAACGCTCGTATCTTGCCTTTCCGCGCTTCCTGAACTTGAACTCTTAACGTTGGTGTGAGAATTATTGGTCGCGTTATCGGCTTGTTCGCTCTGATGTAATAACGTGTTGTGCTTCGCATTGCACTTCTTGCAATTTGACGATTGACATGCACTCGCAAAGTGACCCGACCGCAAACAATTACGACAAAGCCTTCGCTCATTTACGGCGTTCGCTCTTTGTTGAACGTTCAAGTCCTTGAACTTGTTACAAGAATACATTGAGTGAGATTCTTCATTGCAAAAACTACATTTTCTCATGTCTCGAGTTTCCCTACTTGTACTTGCAAATGAAGCTGACTTATCTGACCTTTTTTGCTGTGATATAAATTTATTCGACTGTGTCTTATCCGTACCCGCCTTACTTGTTTCCGGTTCAACTATTAGACATCTTTCCTCGAGGAAGTCAGTCAAGCTGGCAACCGTGATATTGTCCCTATCTTTGATGTGCGTTCGCCATTCACGCCGTGTCGCGGTATCAAACTTTGCGATCATTAAATGATTAATTACTGTATCCCACGTATTAACCTTGAGAGATTCTAAGGCTCGAATGTGTCGTAAAATACCATCCAACGTCTGTCTCAGTTGCAATCCTGATTCTTTTTGCATTACTGGGATATCTAGTAATAATTGCAAATGTCTACTAGCTATTGCTCGTTTATCCTCGAATCTCCTTTTCAAGAGATTCCAAGCGATCGGATAATTTTCTGCGAAAGACTCGAGAGATTGGATAACTTCAGCGGCCTTACCCTTTAGAGACGATCTCAAATAATACATGCGTTGAATATCTGTTAACTCGCAATTGGATTCTATGAGGCCCTGGAAACTATCCCTGTATTCTAACCATTTCTCCGGATGACCATCGAAAATAGGAAGATTCATGGTTGGCAGCTTGACCTTTAGCCTATTGTTTATCGCGTTGTTATTGGCGTTATTGACATTATTACCGGGAGGACGTTCAATCTCATGTACAAGAGCTCGCGCGCGACCGATAATCGAACAATACCGTTCCTCAATGACCTGGCGCTCGTTATCGTTCTCGTCTAATTCTTCTATCAGTTCTTGTACCTTTTCGAACTGAACCCATGTGTTTTGAACGAATTCAATTTTCGTTTGTAAAGTTTCGAGTGGCTCATCGGTTTCGCGAAATCCGTTTACAAACGTCTCCAAATGAGTGAGACGCGCTTTGCATGTTCCTCGTTGACGTCTCAGCGTTTGCAGATTCTCAGCCATTTCGAAATGCTTATACGGATACCTTTCAAATACGTGTGATTCTTCTTGACGTTCTCAGCGCATTCGACTGCTCTCCGCTAACGAAGAAGAAATTTGTTCGATCCGTATTGCGTGCGCTCGATTTCTCAGGCAATTCTGTGTTGTACCTCAAAATATTGTATGCGATGCCTAAATCGTGAACTCTCTCTCGGACCTGAAATCAAGACCACTAGAGCACTGTTTCGTAAAATAGACGCGGCAGATAATTCTCGAACTCTTTGTCTTACAAGAGCGAGACCGAATTTTACGTTATACAGTCAAGGATGACTTCGACCTGACTATATACTTACTCGTGACTGTTGACCGTATATATACGTAGCTGATTTGTTACCTTTGTCGATGTACTGTTAACCTACGTGAATATCCTTGTCGACCATGTGTCGAAATTGAGGTTATCTGGCTCGAAGGACCATTTGTTGAGTCACCGATTAGACTCACAGGAATTTTTACGTGGAAAAGAATTAATGAATGCTATGCCTTTGTATGTTAGCACACTTTATCCTTAAATCGTTTTTCTATACACTTAAATCACAAAGATCTCGGTTACACACAACCTTTCAATAACCGCCGTTTTCTCGTCGTTTTCATATATATATCTCTCTCTTCCGGGAAACCCGGCACACGCGCGCCACACGTACTATCACGCGCCCTCTCTCACCTTGCGCGCCATATTCAAACGCGCACGAAACACGCTACGGTACTAACACTTCGCGTAGTATTTAACGCGTCGTGTAAAACCAGCAATGGCTCCACGCTCAATGATCACTTGATGACGGGGCCTAAGTTGCAACGCGACTTGTCGACCATCATACTTCGTTGGCGACAATCTCGTTACGTGTATACCGCCGATATCGAAAAGATGTTTCGGCAAATCTACGTCCATTCGGATGACGTCGACTTTACTCGTATTCTATGGCGACCGCAAGCAAATCGCCCGATTCGATCCTATCAACTCTTAACAGTCACCTACGGTACCGCTCCCGCTCCGTATCTCGCCATGCGCGTTATCCAGCAATTAACTCTCGACGACGGACATTGCCTTCCGCGAGCTCAAGACATTATTCCATTTACGTGGACGACGTGTTATTCGGCGCGGACGACGTCCCGTCGCTTCGTGAAAGTCGTAATCAACTCATGAAATTAATGTCGCAAGGCGGGTTTCACTTACGAAAGTGGGCCGCCAATTTAGACGAATTGTTAAAGGACATTCCGCAGGGCGAACACGAATTAGCAATGGAACACCCATTTGACAAAGACGACACGCTAAAGGTACTCGGTCTTACATGGATACCGCGCGAGGATTGAGATTCAAGGTCGAGCTCCCGTCCATCAGTACAAACACCAAACGCTCGATCCTCTCATTTATTGCTAAATTCTTTGATCCGTTAGGATGGGCCTCTCCGGTCGTAATAACTGCGAAGATATTAATACAAAAATTATGGATTTGTAAGTGTGACTGGGACACCCCAATCGCGAAGGAACTGTCGGAGCCATGGGAAAAATATCGCGTGGAATTTTTAAAATTAAAGGAAGTCCGTATCCCGCGATGGACCGGCATACATCCGGAAAACGCCGCGGTCGAACTTCACGGATTCGCCGACGCTTCGAATCGCGCGTACGCTGCTGTCGTATATCTGCGAGTTCTTAAATCGCTCACCGAGGTTTCGGTGAGATTATTGACGGCGAAATCTAAAGTAGCTCCGATTAAAACGATCAGCGTGCCCCGACTCGAGTTGAACGCTATCGTGTTATTAACACGATTACTCGAATTCGTACAAAATTCCCTGAATTTACAAAACGTACCGATGTACGGTTGATCGGATTCTTCCGTCGCCCTGGCATGGTTGCGTGACCATCCATCTAGATGGAACGCGTATGTAGCGAATCGAGTGTCGGAAGTGCAAACGCGTCTTCCGTCGGTTAAGTGGAATCACGTTTCGTCTCGAGACAACCCCGCAGATTGTGCGTCGCGCGGTTTATCGTCCGCGGAATTCTGCGACTTTGAATTATGGTGGTCCGGCCCTGCTTGGCTGAATACCCCTTCCCCGACGTGGCCTATTCATAATAAATTGCTAAATCAACACGCATCATCTCGAGAACTAATCGAGTCCGAAACGCGAAAGATAGTCGTGTGTCACGCTCAAGATATATCGGAGTGGGAATTGCCAAATGAGATCTCGAGTTGGACGAAGTTAATTAGAGTCACTGCGCTCGTGCGACGTTTTATTTCTAACATTAGGAGTCGCGCTTCCGGGTCGACGAAACTCACGTGGTGTTTATCCGCCGCCGAGCTTAAGGAAGCCTCGTCGTTTTGGCTTCGTTATGTACAACGAAACCATTTTTCCACTGAGTTACGCGCCTTAAGGAACAATTTTTCAGTTACTAAAACGAGTGCTTTACGAGCTCTTCACCCTTTCCTCGGGAAAGATGAACTAATTCGCCTTGGCGGGCGGCTCGAGCATTCGCCGTTGAACTACAATGAACGGCATCCTATCATTTTGCCGAAGCATCGAATTTCGAATCTCTTGATTGCCCAGGCTCATAAGGCCACTCTTCATGGTGGTACGCAATTAATGTTGAGAGTCCTGCGTCAAAATTATTGGATCGTGTCAGCGCGCACCAACGTTAAAATTTATATCCGAAATTGCGTCCGGTGTGTTCGCGAACGGGCCCTGTCACCACACCAGCTCATGGGGAATCTCCCCAGTCCCCGCGTCTCGCCTTCCACTCCATTCTCGCACACGGGGGTCGATTATGCTGGGCCAATGAGCATCATCCCAACCGTGGGTCGAGGTCACCGCTCCAAGAAATACTATGTCGCCGTATTTATTTGTCTCGCGACCAAAGCCATACACTTGGAATATGTGGATGATTACGCCACTGCCGGATTTCTAGCGGCGTTTAAACGATTTGTAAGCCGTCGCGGTCTGCCATCGGACATATACAGTGACAACGCCACTAATTTTCAAGGCGCTGATCGAGAATTGTCCGCTACATTCAAACGACTCGTCCTTGACTCTCAACTCAAGACCACCATGGCTAACGATAACGTCCGGTGGCATTTTATCCCTCCTTCCGCACCACACTTCGGAGGACTCTGGGAAGCCGGCGTTAAAGGAATGAAATATCATCTCAAAAGAGTTGTCGGTTCTCGCACATTGTCGCAAATAGAATTCGCCACGCTGCTGTGTCAAATTGAGGCATGTTTAAATTCACGCCCGATTTCTGCGTTACACGACGACCCGAACGATTTCTCCGTCTTGACTCCGGGTCATTTTTTGATCGGTCGTCCCTTAGTCAGTCCGCCCGAAGAATCGACTTTAGACCTTAATTCGAATCGGCTGACCCGATGGCAGCAACTGCGCGCGATGCTCGAGCAGATCTGGCGTGCCTGGTCGTCCGATTATTTACTTTGCAAACAAAAGCGAAAATGGCAGGATAATCAACCGGAACTAAAGATTAACGAACTAGTTCTTTTGAAAAATAATTTGCTCCCCCCATCGAAGTGGGAGCTCGCCCGCGTCTTGGAATTGCATCCGGGTCCGGACGATCATGTGCGAGTAATCACCTTGCGAACTGCCAAAACCACATTGAAACGACCAATTACGCAGATCTGCCGACTACCTATTCCCAGCGACACTAGCTCTTAAGTCTCCCTTTCGTCTTCATCGACCAATCGCAATTCTATTGTTGTTTGTTAAATCTCTTATTGTTACCGAACTTTCGGACCGTACAACTTAATTGTACTCGACCGGCTGACTGCGACAAGCAACGTTAAACCTATCTAACCTGGTTCGTAATCTCCCGATATACGAGGCGAGCGGGATGTTCGAGAAAGCGCGAATCATATGAAAATATTAAACCTCTCTTGTGTATACTTGCGATCTCGAATGTCCTAAATCAAAACATGACTTTCCGAAGACAAAGGCTGTTATTCTCGACTCAGCCCTCTGAGCTCATCTTAAGCAAATAGTAAAGTTCACGAAAACAAATTCGGTGTCGATACCTTATTAGTCGACGAGATCGAACCACCAGGTGAGACGAATTCTCACCGGGACGAAAGAAAGTCAGGCTTTGTCTTTGAGAGGTTTTTGGCGAAAAGAGGTGTTGTAGCAGTTTCGAAGCGAGAGTTGAGAGATCTCGAAAAGACTCTGCCGGTCCGCGAGTTCGGACATCAAATAAAATTAAACTGTTGATTGTTATCGAAACTACGAATTAATCATTCTTCCTGCCTGTCCACCAGCTCCAAAAATAAAAGTGTAATGTGGGCGTGATCATTCGAAGGCGCGTCAACAATAATGAAACATTAAATTCATATAAATATTTACATAACAATGGTCCAGTACCAGATAATTATGATATTCAATCGCAATATTTTATGATGTCAAATGAAAAATTCAATATAAATTGTAAAGGTCATAATAATAATTGTTGTCTTTTGAAAAGTGGTCAATATGTTTTAATTTTGAATATAGTGCAAAAAAAATAAAGATTTTTTTCTTATTGGTAAGAAACTTAAATACATAAAAGATGTATATGAATTACCATACAAATCTAGCGATTTTAATATAAAAGTAATGACAGTAAATAATGATAGCATATTTTCATGGCCAATTACAGATATATTAGGTAAAACATGGAAAATTCCTTTCGGAAATCATCCAAATACATTTGCAATATTTCCTATTAATCATATAATATAATTATTATGTGTTAGATAATAATTTTTATGTGTGTTAGCAGATAATTTTTTTTCAATAATTCAATTTTATGTGTGTTAGATAATAATTTATTTTCAATAATGTAAACTACACGTGATGTATGACGGAATATTTCACATCACAGAGAAATGGATAAGTATCAATTTATCATTGCGGAATTTCATGACGGACTACAAGTTATACCCTCAGCATGGTACATGCTGATAAATTATCATGTATATGGCCTAGTCACATGAAAACTAAGTACCGTGTTAACAAGGCTATATTGGCAAGAGAGATGCCTCGAGAAAGGTCTGATTGGGAAGAGCTACAAATTAAAAGAATTTTTGGTGGGGCAAGTAAGAGAATTTTATTTATATAAATTATCATTTAATATATGTAATTATTGTATACATTTTTTTTTTATTTTCAATGATTTAGATACTTATGAAGAAAGTTTACAAAAATTAAGTCTAGCGCAAGACACGTCAAATATAGATGACACTGGGATGTCTTCAGATGATTTAAGAGAACAAAAAAAAAGCAAAGACGTATGAAAGCAAAGAAAAAAATATCATCTTCTTCTTCAGAAGATATCTGTTTAGAGAATAAAAAAAATAAAGTAAATAAAGTAAATATAATACAAAATGAAATCCTGCCTCCTTTTCCTGACAGAGGAAATTATTTTGTATCAACTGATAAAGTAATTGACAAGCCTATACAAAACATTACAAATATTTTACATGAAAATAATATTAATCCTATAAACAGTAATGGTGAGTTATAATTAAAATTTATAAATACATGATAATTATGACAAAAATCATTAATAATTTTTTATTTTTTAGAGAAAAATAGCAAGCAAATTGCTACGAATAATATAAACCTTCATATGCAAGATTCTTCTGAAAATACCAAGAAAGATTTGTATGCTTATGGTATTTATTATAAAAATTAATTATTGTTATACTTATTACTTTTTTTTACTAAAAAGTCCTGTATTTAAAAAAGTATAATATGTATAATTATTGTGATACTTAGCAATAAATAGCATTAGTTAAATAATATATATTTGTTCCAGAGTTCAAGAAATAGATTATAGAAAAATTGAACAAAATGTTATATAAATTAGACAGTATAGAAATTAGAATTAATATGCTAGAGGAGAAAATGCAATTTTCCTGCCATACTTATGATAGCGAAGAATGTGATTTCCATTTCCCGATTTCTACACTTACTGAACTAATATCCTTTGAAGACCAATTACAGGAAATCAAATTTAAGGATAAAGTTGTATGTGATAAAAATTTTTTATTCTTATTATATTATTATAAATGTTAATGCTTTTTCTATAGTTATATCACAATTTCACAATTTAATGTTTTTTTATTACATTTCTTATCATTAATAATGAGAAGCCTTCATTTGTGCACAGTACAATTGCACACGTTGCAATTGCACACCGTGCTATTAGACACATAAAGTTGCGCACAGTTCTTTTGCCCACAGTTCTTTTGCGCACAGTTCTTTTGCGCACCGTTCGTTTGCACACCGTGCAATTGGACACGAAAATGCGCGACACATGCTCTATTCACACACACACACACACGGGGGGGTGCAAGGGGGGGCCTTCGGCCCCCCCTTCCGCACCCACTCCGCCGGTAGGGGTGCCTACCAGCACGGTGCGCAAAAGAACAGTGGGCAAAAGAACTGTGCGCAAAAGAACTGTGGGCAAAAGAACTGTGCGCAACTTTATGGCCGGTATTCATAGTCGGTTCTTATATTTAAGAATGTCTTAAGTACAATCTTAAGATGTGATTAACCAATCACAGAGCCGTATTTGCATCTTAAGACATTACTTAAGACGGTCTTGAAATAAGAACGGACTATGAATACCGGCCTATGTGTCTAATAGCACGGTGTGCAATTGCAACGTGTGCAATTGTACTGTGCGCAAATGAGCCTCTCCCATTAATAATTCATGAATGACATATTTCTGTTACATATTGTTAAAATAAAGAAAACTTAATTTATTTACGTATTTAAAAGTCATTAATTATTAAACAAAATCTGTATTCAATATTATTTTTAACATTGTTTATTTTTTTAGCTTAATGTTTTTAAACTTGTTAATGGAGTTGATGCACATGCCATGATACGAAATATTATGAATAAAGTAATGACAGATACTTTAGCCCAAAATTTCAGCTGGACAGGAAAAAAAATAAGCGTAGCTTTAAAGATTTAAATCTTTCTAAAATGATCATACGTAAGTTCTTTTTAATATAATCTTAGATGATTAACTTGCTTTTGGTTCATGTGTAGTCCATTTAGAAAGGAGGAGGGTCAATAAGGGCGTTTTTGTGCCCCCTCTGGATTTTCATAAAACAATTTTTTTTGTCTTGTATGATCATTAGGAATGTCAAAAATAATCATTAGGTGAGAAAAAAATTCGATCCATATAGCCAAAATTAATCATTAGTTTAGGTACCACTATGGTATCTAAGCCCTTTTTATGACTAATAAGTAAACTAATGAAATATTTTCGGTCATTATACTGCTTTGCCATAATATTTATGTCATTTTAGATTACAATATGCATTGCCTCAAGATGAAGGTGAATACAATTCATAGTGAAAAAATTTTTGATTACTCCTGACATGGGGTGTTCATAACAAATAAATGATCACTATTAGTTGTCTACAGACTGAAGCCTCTACACCGCGTCAAAGTTGTGATTATTGTAGAGGTTTTAATTTTTTTATCTTTTTATTTTATTATTTTTAATCGAGACTTTTAACTTTTTAGAACTCAGATCACTTGAATCACTTATTCTTTTTGACATGATTACAATTGAACTTCAATTATTGAAATATTGATTAAACAAAGTAATAATATAAGATCCTGGTAGAGGTTAACAATAATATGGATAAAAGACAACGAATTATGTCGTGCGTGAAGTTGCTGCATTCGACTCATGCGACAACTTCACGCATGATGTTTACCATGAGCTATATTCACCTTCATTTTAAGGCAATGCATGTTATTGTTTAAAATGACATAAATATTATGGCAAAGCATTATAATGACCGAAAATATTTCATTAGTTTACTTATTAGTCATAAAAAGGGCTTAGATACCATAGTGGTACACCTAAACTAATAATTAATTTTGGCTTTATGGATCGAATTTTTTTCTCACCTAATGATTATTTTTGACATTCCTAATGATCATACAAGACAAAAAAAATTGTTTTATGAAAATCCAGAGGGGGCACAAAAACGCCCTTATTGACCCTCCTCCTTTCTTTAAGATTTGTCTAAAACATACATATATTTATCAGAAAATATTTACAATTTATATTAAAAAATACTTGTGTATGTGCATTACAAAAGCTGTTCGTGTAAAATATAATGAACTGACAGACAATGATATTGCAGAATACACATCTAAATCGCTTTCTCAAGCTACTGTAAGAGTTCAAAGAGATGAAAAGAAGTATGTACATTTTCTTTGTTAGGAACGTTTATTAATCAGATTATTTGATTTAATATTAAATTAGTTTATATTTAATCAGTCTATCGACAACTAAGCTTGAACAAGATGTTATTTTTTCTGTTTAATATACTGAGAAAATTTTGAATATTATCTAAATATTTTTTTTATGAAATTTTTAAACTTTAGTTATAATTTACTTATTACACTTTGCCAAAAAAATGTAAAATATCTTAAATTAGAATATAATATAATTATTTGATATGTTTTGAAATCAAATTATAATTTTAAGTTTTCTATTAATGTTTTAGACATATTCAGGAAGAAAAATAAAAACCATCAGAAGAAAACAACATTACCAAAGAATAATACCAAAATTTTATTATATTCATATAGTAATATCACATAGAAGACAGTTAATAGAATATATTAAAGATATATAGAATTTAAGACAGTTAAATATCTTATCTATAAGATCTGGAGGAATCCATTTTAAATAATTTAGATACGACTTTAATTTTCTACCATCGTTATGTAGATGATATAATACTAGCAACTCATGCAGAAAAAATAGAAGATATTGTGAATAATTTTAACAACTATCATGAAAGATTGAAATTCACGGTTGAATATGAGGTTGATCGTTGCATTAGCTTCTTAGATCTTAACTTAATAGTAATAGACAATATATTACACTTAAATTGGTTCCACAAAAAAATTTTTCGGGGAGATTTTTATCATACCTCTCAAATCACCCAATTTGTCATAAAATTGGAACCATATATAGCTTGGTAGATAGAGCGATATTACTGTCTCACCCCACTTTTCATCAAAAGAATTTGGAATTTATCATCAACATATTGCTGGACAACGGTTACTCTCTAGATCTTATTTTTAAAGTAATCAACCGCAGGATCAAAAGTCTTATTTCCAATAAATTAAATATAAAGAACACAAATTCCGAAAAACAGCGAATAAATAATGAAAAGAGAGACAACACATTTTTTATCATTCCCTATATAAATGCGATATCAGAGCGAGTTGCGTCAGCGATTAAAAAATCAGAAGTGACTGTGGGATACAGATGTTTGAATAAATTGAACAGATTTGTTAGGGTACAGAAGGACAAAAACAAACACTCCTGCAATTCCAACGTGATTTATAAAATTAATTGCAACGATTGCAATGCGTCATATGTGGGACAGACAAAGAGACAGTTACATACTAAACTCAAGGAACACATCAAGAATGTTAAGTTAGACTCGTCAAGACATTCTGTAATTAGTGAACACATCTTAAATAAAAAACATACATTTGACTGGAACAATATAGAAATCTTAGACTTTGAAAATAACTACCATAAACGACTCATTTCAAAAATGATACACATAAAAGAGCAGAAAAACGGTATTAATTTAAACAAGGACACAGAACTACTTGATAATGTTTATTTTGACATCTTAGATGAATTAGCAAATTTATGATTTCTTGTCTTGTTTACACGATGACTTATTATCTGAATATATAATTGTTACCCACAGTCAAGTTAGAGACACGCTATAGATAAGAAGCTAAAAACAGAATTTTATTATCAGGACGCATTGTAAGTTAATTTATTTAACATTGTCCTATAATTTTACACAATTGATAATGTTTAGTTACAGTTTAATACAAAGATACAAACCGGTCTGTTACTATGGAACTCGCATTTATATTGATTGACAAATACATTCAAACTGACAAAATTTGGACAAATCCTTTCTCGCCTTCAAACGAAGAATGGGTTTAAAATCTCTCATTACTAACAAAAGCGTTCCATAATGATAAGATGGGAAATGTTATTCTTGCTGTGCCTCTTAGAAAATACACCGATGTTAAAATATTGATGATATTTCGCTCGTTATGGTCGTTCGATATACTTTAATTATTATATTATTTAAGCGTTTGTTTAAGTTAGAATTTGTACTGAGGAAGACTAAGTAAGTCGAAACGTCTACATGTTAAGAATTTACATGTTATTAATTTTAAGAGCATGATTAAATGAATTTATTATATTATATTATATCTATTTATTTGCTCGTTAGTTGGCCTTTCACTATATTCCATTATTATTATTTATTGCGTTGCATTATACGAGCCTTTTTGTCTTTTTGATTTTTAAATATCTTATATTTTTTATTATTTTCATATTTTTATATGTATACCTTTATTTTTGTTTATTATTTAAAACTATAATTGAATTTCGATTATTAATTACGTACATAATGTATTCATATAAAAATGCTTATTACATTTTTGTTTGAGAAGCTCTGCTTGCAACTTTTCTCCGACTCGAACGGGACTCGGACGATCCGAGTCTGATCGGCTCTTTTGGTTATCGCAAGTCAGAGAGAGATATGGATAAGACGAGAAGTCAGCACCACTGATTTATTCTCCAATGTTCCGGTATCACCGGTAGTTTTATTTTCCGTTAATGGACACAAGGAATGTAATTGTTAACTCGCACATTCATGAGTTCGATCAATAGTTTCGTTGATCGCCACTACTGACTGTTCGAAAGCACTACGTTGATGATCACCACGTATTGCAGAGATTGTATCGCGAGATCGATACTCTCGAAAGGATCGAAAGATTAGAGCTGTTTGAATGCGTAATTCGTTCACTTGTCGAAACCGTGTTAACAGGGCGAAATCTGAGCGTAATCTGCCGGTAGGCTTCTTTTCCGGAAACATCTGGTCGGCTAGTTCCTTTTTATCGCCTATCAGCGGCGGAATTCGGTTCGCGACCCAATTACGTAACGCCACGCGCTCGGCGTATGTATTGCGCTACGTGGGCGAAAGCGGAATTAGGTGCGGTTACATCATTTGCGTTAGGCGCCTAAGGATGTCGCCATCGATCGGATTATCGATCGCTCATCCCTTCGTCGCGGTGATTGTCGCGATCGCGGGAAGTCTCAAACAATTTTCGCATATGTATTTTTGGTTCTTACATGCATTTAAGATATTATATACTTTAATGCAATTTAAGTGAATTTTTGTTTTCATTAGGTTTATAAAAAAATGATTATATACGAGGGGTGTATGATAAGTACCCGTGTTTAACGACTGATAGCGCCACTGACTCAAAATCTGTATACTATTGTTTAATTTCTTTCAACTGTCGCCTGTCAAAATTTCAGACATATTTATCGAATAGATTTTGTTTTAAAGCTGTTGAAATTGGGCAAGTTTGTATTTGTTTGCAATCATGGAAAAAGAGCAATATCGGTCAGTGATTCGATTCCTTTTTTTGGATGGGAAGACGTGTGAGGAAATCAAAATGCAGTTGCATGCCGTTTATAAGGATCATGCACCTTCGATGACTACCATCAGATATTGGTTTAATGAATTCAAGCGAGGCCGAACATCCGTTTTTGATGAAGAGCGCCCAGGCCGTCCGATTGTGGTGGATATGGTCAACAAAATCCATGATATCGTGTTAACAGACCGCCGAGTGAAGATCAGAGAGATTGCTGACATTGTAGGCATCTCAATTGAACGCGTACAAAATATCTTACACGAAAAATTGGGCATGAGAAAGCTATCGGCGAGATGGGTGCCGCGTTTGCTCACAGTGGAACAAAAACGGAACCGCATGACAACTTCAGAGTACTGTTTGGACATGTTTAAGCGCAATCCGAAAGAGTTTCTGCGGCGTTTCATAACTATTGACGAAACATGGATCCATCACGCCAGAATCGAAAGAACAGTCTAAACAGTGGACTTCACCCGGCGAACCTGCTCCAAAGAAGGCAAAAACGGTTCCATCGGCCGGAAAGGTCATGGCCACCGTTTTTTGGGATTCGCGAGGCATCATCTTCACCGACTATTTGGAGAAGGGAAGGACAATTACGGGGCAGTACTATGCTGATTTATTGGGCCGATTCGACGCTGAATTGAGAAGAAAACGGCCCCATTTGGCGAAGAAGAAAGTGCTCTTTCACCACGACAACGCACCAGCTCACTCGTCCGCAATCGCTACAGCAAAACTGGTCGAATTACGCTATGAATTGCTACCTCATCCACCATATTCCCCCGATTTGGCCCCCTGTGACTTTTTTTGTTTCCAAACATGAAAAAATGGCTTGGCGGAAAGCAGTTCACGTCAAACGAAGAAGTTATCGCGGAAACAGAAGCCTATTTTGCGGAGTTCGAAAAATCATATTTTTTGAATGGCTTAAAAAAGTTGGAATATCGGTGGACTAAATGTATTGAACTAAAAGGAGACTGTGTTGAAAAATAAATAAAAAAAAATTTTTTTAAATGCGTTTTCTTCCCTAACACGGGTACTTATCATACACCCCTCATATATGTTGTGCACATGTGCATATGTGTATATTATATATGAATATATAACGCGTTATATATTAAAACGTATATAAAATTCGTATATAAAATTTTTATGTAATTTCTGTTTTTTTTATTACAATTATAATTTATTTTTATTAATAAGAATAAATTATTTATATGTTGCATATCATTTGATTTCATGTAACATATATATATATATAAATATAAATATATAATTATTGTTATTTTTTCTGAAATATCCTCTTTTTATACTGCATGTAAAATATAATATACGGCACAAAAATATTGCAGCAACATTGCAGGAATATTTCTTTACAAGATTGCAGCAATGTTGCAAAATGTTGCTGCAACATTACTGCAATATTGTAGCAACAGTAAAATGTCCGCTTTCAGCAACATTGTATTGCAATATTGCTGCAATCTTGCAAAGAAATATTCCTGCAAGGTTGCAATACAATGTTGCTGAAAGCGGACATTTTACTGTTGCTACAATATTGCAGTAATGTTGCAGCAACATTTTGCAACATTGCTGTAATCTTGCAATCTTGCAAAGAAATATTTCTGCAATGTTGCTGCAATATTTTTGTGCCGTATGGGTATATATGTGTCTATATGAATCTTATTTTTATACAGATCCCAAGTTTGCTAAACGTGTAGCAAATGCTGCATTAAGAAGAACACGTGAAGGTACAATTTCATGCTGACGCTCGACGCTGGATTCGAGCGTCAAATCTGGTCACGTGACTACATTTGACGTTCTATCTGTGGAGGAGGCAATAGCGTCAAACAGCCAGCGTCCATGGTCCATGCTTGTTTGAGCGTTTGCGGAGTCTATAATATTCTGTAATAAAAAATTACTTTCAAGTGAGATATTTTGAGTGCAGTAAGTGACAACACGCGCAATGTTTAGTGCATACAAATATGAGGCGTGGATTGCTGAGTGCCAGAGAATTATTGACAGAGAAAACAAAAAGAAATTGAGGCTAAAAAGAGTTGCGGCAGCTCTTATCATTAATGAAATAATGAGAAAGAAGAAAAAGAGTCCTTATAAAAAGAAAAGTTTTTGGGTTCGTCCATTATTTCAACTGCGACAGATTTATGGCTTTTACGAAGCCATATTTCCTACACTTTCTTTGGACGAAGACATGTTCAAAAAGTATTTACGTATGTCAACAAGTCAATTCGAGGAACTGCTTAGTTTGGTTGGGCCTCTTATTTCTAAGGAGAGTATAACAAGAAATCCTATACCTGCTGCAGCACGATTGGCTATGACATTGAGGTTAGTTTCTTATAGCAATTTTAATTCATTATTTTTGATTGTCTACATCGTTAAAACTAATGAATTATATGAAGATACTTGGCAACAGGTGACTGCATGACTTCGACTGCCTACCAGTATCTTGTTGGGTTTACTACAGCAAGTAACATTATTGGGGAAACATGCGAAGCTCTTTGGAATTGTCTCAACAAGGAAGTACTGCCATTTCCATTGAAAACAACAGACTGGTTGAACATTGCTCGAGAATTTGAAAACCAATGGCAGTTCAAGCATTGTATAGGTGCTATTGATGGAAAACATATATTAATTAAGGTATGTAGAAATATTAAAGAGTTTAATGAATGATAAATTGCATCGATGAATAATAATATTTTTTGTAGTGTCCTGACAATGCTGGCTCCGCATATTTCAACTATAAAAATGCTCACAGCATTGTATTGTTGGGAACCTGTGATGCCAATTACATATTCACATTAGTCGAAATAGGAGCCTATGGCCGTCGCAGTGATGGCGGAATTTTGAGGGATTCGATAATGGGCCAAAAATTCAATAAGAGACAAATGAATGTACCGAAACCAAAACGGCTGACGGTCGATGGAATGCCTTTGCCGTATGTTCTTGTCGGCGACGAAGCATTTCAACTTAGTGATTATTTACTTCGGCCGTATCCTGGAAGAGGAGGTCAGCCAAGATCGGAGCATTTTTAACTATCGTCTCAGCCGTGCTCGAAGAACTATTGAAAATTCCTTCGAAATATTGGTCAGCCAGTGGATAATTCTGAGAAGACCCATCGATGCTACTGTTGATAACACAATTAACATGATTAAGGCCATCATATGTCTCCATAATTGGCTTCGGAAGCGTGACGATACAAATGAGTATATTCCACCAAATATGGTTGATCAATATGATCCTAACGGTTTAACTCCTGCATCTTGGAGACAAGAAGTAGGGTATTCGGCACTCCAAGATGTTATTGTTTACGGTAACCATAACAGTAGCCGATCTGCCATAACCATTAGGGAAGAATTTTGTGATTTTTTCACTGGAGAAGGAGCTGTTCCCTGGCAATATAATCGTAACTAAAACAATCCCTTTAATTTGAGTGATGATGGAATAGCTTAGTACATTTTAAGTAGGATTAATTTACATGCGCGTGAAATTTTTTCTAACTTTATTTTTAATACGCTTTCTGTTCGGTTATGTAAACATTCTGTAAAGAAATTTCGCAAAAATTCGAAAAATACAAATAAAGTACCCGTTGCAGTTTTATTATAGGTAGAGGATTACTAAATAAAAATCACAACTGAATTTGGCAATATTATTGCACGCTTCAATATAGTACTTGCATGTTTTACATATAAAATATATACTTACAACAACCTATAATATATATAAATTATAATGTCATATTAATGTATTAAACTATTTTTTATATATGGGCGAGTTTTTTAATTCATCGATTGATTTTTATAGAGCTTTTATAGAGCAAAGTTGCATTTGCGCATAATGCGATTGATCAATCGATGAATTAAAAAACTCGCCCATATATTATATTTTTATATGTAATGTATAAACTATATTAAACGAAAACATAATATTTTTATTGTGTTTCCTCGATATTTGTCTTATTGCGTTTCCTCATTCATCAGTCGAATGTGAACCATTTTTACGATGTCCAAAAGTGTTTCCATCCGTCTCGCGTACGGTATTCGACGTAATTGGAGTCCTGCTGTATGCAACATAGCGTCAATTTCATCCGATGTAGAGGGTGCTGGTAAAACGACATTTAAAACGACTTACAGATTCTTCATCTGTGACTGTGTTTCTGCGAGATCTTCTATTGCGTGAGTCTGCTGAAGCTGTAACATAATCGTCATTGCCATTGTTATCATTATCATCATCACTATTGTTATTATTATTGTTATTATTATTATTATTATTATTAATCTGTTTACACTCTAAGAAAAAGAAGGAAATAGAAGAATATTGGTAAGTTGACCTTAAGAAAATCGATAAAACAATAAAATAATGACGATGCAACGTGCAAGTTTCTAATTTGCACGATTTTTATATTGGAATATCTATGAATTTCCCATACTTGATGCTGTGCTGCTAATGTCAACATCTCTGTCGCCATCATTTGGTATAGTTATATAATCAGCTTCTTCTTCTTGCAAATCCTGACTCGCATTTGTGTGGGTTCTACAAAGGAAATTGTAATAATAATAATAATTATAAAACCAACACTAATAAGATTTAAAGAAAGAAGTATTACGGTCGTAACAGGCAAGAATCGCGCAGAAATTCCATCGCGTCGTAGAATTTCCACTTCTCCTTAATGTCAATTCTTGCGGAACCGCTGGCATGCTGCTCAGCTTGAACAAGTTTTCGGAATGTGTCTCGCAAGCTTTTAAATTTTTTTTAGCATCTGCTGCATTTAGTTTGCCTATAACGGTAAATTACAATTCAAGACGAGGCTCAAATCACTTATGTGAAGAGACATATTATTCCTCACCATTCAGTTCTGCGGAGACTTCATCCCAGAGACGCCGTACAGTCTCTCGATTTCTTTGGTCCAATGGTAATGAGAAATCCCATAAAGGAGTCCGTTTCTGCACTTCCAGGATGAGAAGTTCCATGTCTAGATCGGTCAGTTTTTTGTTTCGGGCAGTTTTTGCGATGGGTACTCCAGTCGATTTTCTGGAGAATCTGACCGGTTCAGCTGCAAAATGACGAATTACAAGGATTTGTCATTCTAAAAAAATTTTCAAAGTGTCTGGTTGTGCGGCAACCACACGAATAACTATATATTAATGTCCGGCTTTAACGTAAATATAGACTCAATTTAGAGGATTTTGCCGAACGAAAAACGGACGTTTATTCACATGCGTTGCCAGACAAGCAGACAGCCAAAAGTTTTAGTAAAATTATAATATTCTTAAATTCGTGACATGTTATTTACTTACGGATATCCGGATTTAAATTCTCCTTATTTAGGTTATCCATAACAATTGCCTCTATGTTGCCTGACATCATACTCCGCCTGACAATACTTTTTCTGTCATCTGTAAAATTCATTTGCCTAATTAACTTTAAAATAAAAACAATTATACATTACATACCTAGCATGGGGTAAAAGTAGTGATTCTCGTCAATGTAAAACTTGTTGTAACCCTCTAGACAGGAATGACCTTGAATCTTCTCGCAAATTTCCTCGCACAAACCACAAATATACACAATACGAATTTGCTAAATATGTAAAAAAAAATGTATCATCAATTATTCTATTTTTTTCTGTAATGAAAAGCATATTTGGAGGTTACATTAATACCAATATAATTTTAATTGATATTTACCTGTTGGGAATCCATCTTGCTCTCTACTATAATAGATATTCAAAATAATCAATATAATTTTGTGGTAATTTTTAATAATAATGGGACACGAAATATAGCCTAACCACCGGATTGACTGAAGAGTGTCGAACGTCAAAGCTAAACACAGTTTAGCTTTTATCACTCGACGCGGGAATTCAAAAATCTATCACATGACCAGATTTGACGCTCGAATCCAGCGTCGAGCGTCAGCATGAAATTGTACCTTGACACTTTCCAGACCCAAGTGGTCTCTGATAATACACTCGTGAACAAAATTAACGCATATGTATTTTAAGTCAAAATTTCGCATAATTTCAAATAAGCATAACTCCGCTAAAAATGATCGGATTTGAAAAATTTTTTTTTCACTGTCAAGCTTGAAGTCTCTATTTTAAAAACCATTCGTCAGATTTTTAATTTATCCTCCTCCCCCGTACGCTACTGCTTCAAAAGTTAGGACGTGTTTTGTCTCTAAAAAATTGCGTACTTTGACGCACTCCACGGGGTGAAATAAATTATTTTCGCAAATCTTATCATAACTATCGTAAAATGTGGACTTTTTACTACAAATTTAAAAAAAAAGCAAAGTTCGTACGATTTTTTTTCGCGGAGTTATTACATATGAAAGTTACCCATACATTTTTTTTATTTACCGCCAGCATTAGTATTACCCGACACGCACCACGAGGTTGCTGGTTGGATTTGGCGCATAGTGTGTGTGTGTATGTGTGTGTGTGTGTATACGCCCATGCGTGCGTGCGTGCGTGTAAATTTGGGCTCAAATTCCTTAAACAACAATTAGAGCATGCATTAATATGCGTGAACGTATAGAAGAAGTAATCTGAAGACGAGGCGGGAACACACAATTTTGAATGAGAACATTCCTACATTTCCCTCTCCTAACCATACGCACGCACGCATACGCACGCACGCACGCACACATACACACACACACACACAGCAGAGAGGGTTTGGAGTCATTAAATGGAAAAAATGTATGGGTAACTTTCATATGTAATAACTCCGCGAAAAAAAATCGTACGAACTTTGCTTTTTTTTTAAATTTGTAGTAAAAAGTCCACATTTTACGATAGTTATGATAAGATTTGCGAAAAAAATTTATTTCACTCCGTGGAGTGCGTCGAAGTACGCAATTTTTTTTAGACAAAACACGTCCTTACTTTTGAAGCAGTGGCGTACGGGGGAGGAGGATAAATTAAAAATCTGACAAATGGTTTTTAAAGTAGAGACTTCAAGCTTGACAGTGAAAAAGAAATTTTTGAAATCCGATCATTTTTGCGGAGTTATGCTTATTTGAAATTATGCGAAATTTTGACTTAAAATACATATGCGTTAATTTTGTTGACGAGTGTATAAGCGAAGAGGAAGAAAGGCAAGAGGAGGAAACGGAGGGAGATGATGAATCAACCAAAGAAGGTGCGTACTTTTGAAGATCTTTGATCAGGCATAGATGATATAAATCTGTGTTGTTTGTGATCTCTTCATAGTATTAATATCTTTTCTCAAAGTATTTTATTTTGTTTTTGGTCCTCTTAGGTTACTAGACTTCGAATTATATGCAATTTGTATATATAATCTGAAGTCTACTAATTACATACTGTTTTTGTCTTGCAGACAAGAAAAAAAAGAGCAGGGCCGAAGAGCTCGCAGATGCTATCTATAGTAAAATTAAAAGTGACAGGGAGGAACATCATCTTAAAAAGTTTGAGGCAAAGGAGAAGTTGCATAGACTGTCTGAAGAAAGGAAAGAAATTCGACACAAAGAGAATATGGCTATGAGAACTCAATTTTTACAGCTTCTGGATGCTCGTCTGAAGGTAATTGATGCTGCGGCAAAAACAACTATGGACTGTGATATAGAAAATACTCAATACCTTGGGCCAAGCGATCCCAATTCTTATAATCAGGACAGTACAACTGATGAGTGATTATTAGTTTTATTATTTTGTTAGTTTTTGATCTCCTTGTCTTTCTTAAGATTATCTTTAATTTTGTGTCACATTATTAACTACGGCTGCCTTCGCGACAAAACCAAAATGATCCAGGTTAAAATGATCCTCCGCTGTAATTAGTCAAATCTGAAATTTCATTGAATCTCATTGAAAATTTATTCAATGAAATTTCAGATTTGACCAATCACAGCACAGGATCATTTTAATCTGGATCATTTTAATTTTTCGCGAAAACAGCCTAGATATTGCCTACAATCTTTAAGTTCTACCATAATGTGGAAATATTTTTTACCAAAGTACATAATATTATTATGCCAAATATATTTGTGCCAATGTATTTTTTTTGTTTCTGACATTAATGGGCAAGTCTTACATTTCATTATATGAACTCATTTGTGTGATCTTAAACTATGTCACATGTTTTATTTGTGCATATATTTTTTATTTGTTTATGTTATATCGAAGCCTTGTTTTTATTTCTTTTATGTTATGAAGAAATTAATGCTTGTAGAAAAGGGAAATCTTTTAAGTCAAGTTTAGGTAAAAGTGTTATTATTATATAATTGTACAGATGGAGTCATTATTAATGCCTTCCTACCTGAAAAGAATGCTAAAGTTTGATATTCAATAAATTATTTTTTATCAAAAATGAGTTTAATCAAATAAATTTTCTTATTGGATATCGAACTCGAGCGGCTATCTTCAAATGGAAAGACATTAATTGAACATACACATGAAATAACTTCATCAATCAGTATTACTAGTTTTAATTTTTTCTTCGTTTGTGTCAAGCAACTTCTAAGTTTTTATTTATGTTATTATGTTGTTAATGGTTATTAACTAAAATGGATATTTAAATGAATTTTATTCCAACTTGTTGTATACTATTTTGATATTATTCATAGTTTTGAAATTTTATTTTATTATCAAAATATAAACTAAGATTTTCTAGGTTTATCTAAGGCTAAGACTTATTCTAAGATTGATATTATTATATAAGTTTTGATATTCATTACATTATCCATCTTATACATAATAATGATAAATTAATGTACGAGTGTTATTTGTAACTTAAGAAAGAAAAAGAAGGTATAAGAAATAAAATGTCATATGAAAGATTGTCCTATAAATTTCAATGTATTATTATTGCATAAAATATATAAATATGAATATATAAAAATATAGAAAATTATCAAGTACAAACATAGAAAGTATAAAGAGGTAACACATTTAGGTACTTAGAAATTGAACATCACGTAACTAATCTCAAATTATTCTTGTATTGGCGGAAGAGATAATGCAATTCTGTCCCTCTTTGCATTAGTTGCACGGGTCCTTGCTAAATCGTTAACTGGTCCACGAACTGCCCTCTCTTCTAGGCAAATTTCTGGCAATGGCTCATTACAGACATCTCCTCTTAATTCACAAATATTGTGCAAAACGCAGCAAGCCACTATATATTGTGGAATTTTGTTAACCGATGTCATGGGAAGGAGATGAAGGAGACTCCTCCATCTTGCCTTGAGCAATCCAAAAGCACGTTCAATAGTCATTCTTGCTTTTGAAAGATAATGGTTGAAATTATTCTGATGCCGAGTTAGATGTCTATTATCCTTGTAAGGAGCCATTAAATGTGGATCTATCTTATAAGCTGCATCACCAATAAGGTGAATATCATTGGGGAAATACTCATCTGACGACCTCAGAAAGTCATTTATTTCTGACAGACGAAATACACGTTGATCGTGTACTGAACCTACATGCCCAGCATACACATGAGTAAATATTGCTTTTGCATCACACACAGCCTACAAAAATTATCAGTAACTTTATTAATTATTTATATATAATCCCTCAAGATGTTCATGAATTATAGGAAAATAAAATGATATAATAGTATCTTTCCACTTGGGTTCCAAAATTTACTCCTTGGCGTAGAGTAGCTTATGATTGACCAATCAGAACAAAGAAATTTGTATTTCTTTTGATCTGGTTGAATTGGTCAAATCAAAGGCTACTCTACTCCAAGGAATAAATTTAAAACACAGTCTGGAGTGTATTATTTTCATTACCTGCAACTGGATAGTGTGCTCCTTTCCGATTTATGTAAGCTCCATCACTAGATTTCGGGGCATTGATGACAATATGACACCCATCAATGGCGCCAATAACACCAGGAAAAAGGCTCTTTCTTCTGAAGTCTGCAACTGTAGTGTCCACTTTGTCTTCTCGAGGCCAGGTGATGAATTGTGGAGCCAAAGAATGCAGAGCGTGACATACATGCCTAACAGCTCTGACTGCTGTTGCATGTCCCACGTCAAATGTCTTACGTACTGACCTGCACAGTGAAGAAAATATGAAATATGAATGGATATATCTTAAATACAACAATAAATAAAATGATGTAGACATTATGCTTACCGATAAGAGTCAGGAGTGCCCATATACCAAAGAGCTATTAGAAGTTGTTTTCGTGCTGATATTGTGGGCCGTCCTCGATTGTGCCGCCTCTCTAATTCAGGAGCCACCAGTCCGAATAAATATTCGAACGTTGCTGGAAACATCCTGCAATCAACAAAATAATTACAGACACATCCACTGCACATCTCAGTAGGTTCCTAACCTTGCATATTTCCTAATATAATACTTTTTCATTATTTGATAAATAATAGCACATACCGAAAATTTTCTTTGAAAAACTTGGGAGAATATGTAGGAATCACCGTTTCTACATAATTCTTTTGACGAGGCAGAGGCATTCCCCATCCACGAGCGACAAGGACAACAATATTTAATATTTGTAAGTCCTCCTCTTCTTCGTTGTCACTGGAGCTTTCACTGTCAGAGGACTCAGAGGACGAATCCGATTCATCTGAGGACGACTCAAATACTAAATCAATTGCTTCATTCCATAACTGCAACTTCTTCATTTATAGATTTAGCTGCCATATTTATTGATAAAACGGCGCTACTGAGAATCGTTCCAAAATTCATTTTACTGACGATGCTCCTTTACTGACCAATGTTCCGTATTGTGACAGTACTGGCAGTACTGTCAGTGAATTTCGGAACGCACCCGTAGAAGGAGCGGGAGGTACGCACAAGAGAGAGTGTGGCTCAGTGTTGAGATAGTATTTTACTGATTCGGGTTGGAGAGAGAGAGTGAAAGTCGGAAGATGGAATGGATGAAAGAGGGAGTGAGAGAGATAAAGGAGATGAGAGTGACAATGGAAAAGATGTTGAAGGTGATGGAGAGGAAGTCGGAGAGAGAGACTGTGGAAGAGGAAAGGAGAAGAAGAATGGAGAAAAGACTAGAGAGACTGGAGATGATGGAGAGGTTATGGAGGAAGAACGTGGAAGGGGATGAGAGAATGGAAGAGGAAAGGAAGAAAGAGAGGAAGGAGTGTAAAAAGAATGAGTCGGAGAACGGAGAAGACAGGAGGTGGAGGGAGGTGGTAAGAGGAGAACGGATAAAAGAAGAGAAATGTGAGAAGAAGACGGTAGGGGGGAGAGAAGAAGAAGACAGAGGAAGAATTGGAAGAGAGCGGACGGAAGATGACCGGGATGAAGCATTGCAGCGGAGGAAAGAGGAGAGTGGAAGAAGAGGGGAGAGAGAGCAAAGAGCGGAATGGAACAGAAAAGACGGAGAAAGGGGGGAGCGGAGGAAGAGAGAAGAAAGGAGGCGCAGACGGGGAGAAGAGAGAAAAGAAGAAAGAAGAGGACAAGGAGGAAGGAGGAGAGAAGACGTCAGGAGAAAGTGAGAGAGGGGATGAGAGAGGGAGGAAAGAGAAAAGGGAAGGAAAAATGGAGAAAAGGAGAAAGGAGGGGCAGGGGGGTAAGAGGAGAGAGATAGAAGGGAAAAGTAGTGAGGAAGAAAGAGCCAGGGGAGGGAAAGGGAGGGAAGTAAGTGTAGAAAGAGGGGAGAAGGGGGATTCAGAGGGAAGTAAGGTGGAATGGTGGTGGAAGATGAGTGAAGAAGAGGAGGTTAGGAGAAGGGGAGAGGAGGAGAATGAGGTAAAGAGGGAGGATAAAGGGAAGAAAGAAGGGAAAGGGGAGATGGAAGAGGGTAGAAAGGAGGAATGGATAGGGAGGAAGTGGGAGGAGAGGGCGTCAGAAAGAAAGAAGAGGTTGGAGGGGAGAGAGAAAGAAAGAGGAGAGAGAGAGAAGAGAGAGGAGAGGGAGAGGAGAAGAATAAGGAGAAAGAATATAGTTTGGAGAGGGGAAGAGGGGGAGGATGCGGAGGAAAGAAGAATGACGATGGAATGGTTAATGACATGGGCACTAGGGAAAGAGGTGAAGGTGAGGGAAGTTAGAGAAAGGACGGGAGAAAGGGGGAAGAAAGTGCTGATAGCGGAATTGGAAGAGGAGGAGGATAGGGAAAGGCTGTTAGAAAGGAAGTGGGATTTTAGAAGAATGTGGAGAGTAGGCATAGATGAGGATTTGACGATGGAGGAGAGGAAAATAAAGTGGAAAATGTTAGAATGGGCGAGAGAGGAGGAAAGGAAAGGAAAGGCGGTAAGGGTATGGAATAGGAGGATAGAGATAGACGGGGTGGAATGGGGGTGGGACAGCGAGGGGGAAGAATGGGTCAGAAGATAGAGGAAGGGAGTTGGTAGGGGGAGGTAGAGGAGGATGGTGGGGTAGATCTAGGTAGGAGGGGCGAGGGATGATAAGGAGGAAGGGGACCAGTGAGAAAGGGAGAAGGGGAAAGGGAGAGGGAGGATAGGTTAGATTATTGTGAGGTCTCCAAATGACCAGGTTAGAGGGATGAGAAATTTGTTGTTAAAGGGTGAGAGAGAGAGGAGAGGAGGATAGGAGAAGGAAGAAGAAACAGAGGCCGTGGAGACAGGAAGGAAGGAAGGAAGGATGACACGAAAAAAGAGGAGAGGAGGATGACGGCAAAAAGGGAAAATGGAAGATCTGACATGTATATTATACAAGAAGTTTTGTAAATAGAGGACGATGATAGATGGGTGGTTGTGAGGGGTTTGGCGGTCCCCTGAAAACGACCCGAAATCCCTTAGGGGCCTCGGAATAAATATCTATCTATCTATCTATCTATCTATACAGGGTGTCCGGTGACTCGCGAATCACCTCTCGTAGACAGGTAGAGTGGGTCAAACCGAGTAGAAAAGTCCTGTACCATTTTGCGAAATTCGCAATAGTTAATGATAAATTAATTGTTAAAGATCGGCCAACTAGTGTGCGCGGCGAGAAGAGACAGCCCATTGTTACGCCGTTGCTGGGGGAGGGAGGGGTGGAGGAGGGGCGAAGCGGTAGCAGGGATGTTCAACAAAAGACAACGGGTGTGTAAATGTACGTATGAGCTGGAGCTTTGCGTCGAATTACTTCTCTCATTCTCTTCCTCTCTCTTGTAAAGAAAAATTTTGACAAACTATTTTCTACGATTTTAAAATCATTGTAGTTGCGTCGACATCATATTTAGCAATGTGCATCATTAAAAAAATACGTAAATTTACTATAATAATAAGTGTAAAATTACACGAAAAATAATGAAAACGTATAACATTTCCATTATTTCTCGCGTAATTCGACATTTATTGTTAATCTTATTTTACATAATTATTTACAGTGCATCTCGTCGAAATTCAGCATGCATAGAAAGAAGAAATTGATGCAAATCACTCGATAGTACTCGGATATGTTCTGTTGAGATTTTACATTAATAATAATTAATAATAATTCAATGACATTCTTTCTCTCTCTCTTTCTCTCTCTCTCTCTCTCTCTCTCTCTCTCTCTCTCTCTCTCTTTGCGGCATAGAAAAAATTTGTTATCTTTTTCACACCACCTTGCGGTAGATAACATGGCGCATTTTTTTTAAAGTGGTATCCCCCGTAGGTCTAATCCACTCTCATATTTTAATGCAGGAATTGTTCAAAATGGCATCCTCCTTCGCGCGAACACAATTCGGCCCTTTGAATAATATTTCGCGTAGCGCGATACGCCATTTCCGGCGTGATGCTATTAAATGCAGCGAGAGTTGCTTCTCGTACCTCTGCTTCTGTGCCATCACGCCTGTGTTCGACTAAATTTTTAATGTGACCCCACACAAAATAGTCAAGCACATTAAGGTCTGGCGATCGCGCTGGCCAAATAATTGGACCGCCTCGACCGATCCATCTGTCAGGATAATGCGCATTTAAAAAATCGCGTACTTGACGCGAGTAATGCGCAGGTGCCCCATCATGCTGGAAAATAAGACGTGCCCTTACGTCGAGAGGTACATTCTCGAGTAAAACAGGTAACTCATTTTCCAAGAAACGTCTGTAGACATCGCCATTGAGTCGAGGCGGTAGAAAATAAGGACCGATCTGAAAATCGTCGAGAGAAAATGATTTCTTAAAGCTGCAAAAAATTCCTTAATTAATAAAAAAATTTGCTACTTACAATTCGGTTCGCAATTATTCCTGCCCACACGTTTATTGTCCAGCGATACTGGAATGTACATTGCCGAACAACATGCGGATTTTCTTCGGCCCAATATAAATAATTGCGGCTATTAAATATGCCGTTTGGCGTAAATGTCGCTTCGTCGGACCAAAGAATTCGGTCCGGAAAAGCATTGTCCCGCCGGTGTTGAGCGAGAAATCCTACGTGTGTTTCATCGATTGTTTATATTTATTTTTTTTTTAATAATGCGAAAACATGAAATTAAAATAATAAAAAAATACCTTCGCAAAAGTAGACGCGCTGTTCTCTATCCCTGGGTAGAAGGTGTTGTACTCGCTGAAAATGATACGGCTGCAATCCGTTTCGGCGTAAAGTTTGATGCACCACGTATCGCGAGAAACCGAGTCTCCGAGCTGCGCGTCGAACACTGTTCTGGGGATGCTCTTCAAATTCTTCCAGGATTCTCTCTTCATCGTCTACACCATAATGCAATAGTGCATTTACATTTCGACGATTTGGAATAACACTTCCTGTCTCCATCGTACGTTCAACACAATTTAAAATCGAATTGTAAGTAGGATGTCGCTCACGTCCGGGAAATCGCTCCGCGTAAAGGCGAGCCGCGAGACGAGCGTTTCCTTCGGCTAAACCGTACATCATAATCATTTCGGTATACTCCTGTGTAGTATACATTTCTTAATATTTTTTAAAAGATCTTTTAACGAGACGTATACGTTGTATGCTGGGCACCAACTAATGTGGAGAAACAATGAGATGAAAAAGAAAGTGATAACAAATAAATAACGAAAGAAATGCTTTTGGTTTACAAACATTTATTTGTTTCAAATGTTTGTAATTTGATGCCCTTTTCATCGATTAAAAAATATAATACAAGGGCATCAAATTACAAACATTTGAAACATTATCCTGACAGATGGATCGGTCGAGGCGGTCCAATTATTTGGCCAGCGCGATCGCCAGACCTTAATGTGCTTGACTATTTTGTGTGGGGTCACATTAAAAATTTAGTCGAACACAGGCGTGATGGCACAGAAGCAGAGGTACGAGAAGCAACTCTCGCTGCATTTAATAGCATCACGCCGGAAATGGCGTATCGCGCTACGCGAAATATTATTCAAAGGGCCGAATTGTGTTCGCGCGAAGGAGGATGCCATTTTGAACAATTCCTGCATTAAAATATGAGAGTGGATTAGACCTACGGGGGATACCACTTTAAAAAAAATGCGCCATGTTATCTACCGCAAGGTGGTGTGGAAAAGATAACAAATTTTTTCTATGCCGCAAAGAGAGAGAGAGAGAGAGAGAGAGAGAGAGAGAGAGAGAGAAAGAGAGAGAGAAAGAATGTCATTGAATTATTATTAATTATTATTAATGTAAAATCTCAACAGAACATATCCGAGTACTATCGAGTGATTTGCATCAATTTCTTCTTTCTATGCATGCTGAATTTCGACGAGATGCACTGTAAATAATTATGTAAAATAAGATTAACAATAAATGTCGAATTACGCGAGAAATAATGGAAATGTTATACGTTTTCATTATTTTTCGTGTAATTTTACACTTATTATTATAGTAAATTTACGTATTTTTTTAATGATGCACATTGCTAAATATGATGTCGACGCAACTACAATGATTTTAAAATCGTAGAAAATAGTTTGTCAAAATTTTTCTTTACAAGAGAGAGGAAGAGAATGAGAGAAGTAATTCGACGCAAAGCTCCAGCTCATACGTACATTTACACACCCGTTGTCTTTTGTTGAACATCCCTGCTACCGCTTCGCCCCTCCTCCTCCCCTCCCTCCCCCAGCAACGGCGTAACAATGGGCTGTCTCTTCTCGCCGCGCACACTAGTTGGCCGATCTTTAACAATTAATTTATCATTAACTATTGCGAATTTCGCAAAATGGTACAGGACTTTTCTACTCGGTTTGACCCACTCTACCTGTCTACGAGAGGTGATTCGCAAGTCACCGGACACCCTGTATATATATAAATAATTAAATTTAAAATATATATAATTATTAATTTATTATAAATCATTATATACTAATATAATTAATGTTTATTAAAATATAAAATATTTATATATAGAAAAATATAGAAGGATAATAAAATATTTTAATTTTAAATAATTTAATTATTATAAATAATAATTTATATAATCATGGCGTTATTTACAAACATCTATTTAGAAGGCAAATGAAAAATATAGGCTCGAAAGGGTCTGAATAGCTTAGTGGTAAGAGCAGTCGCCCGGAAAGCGAAAGACGCGGGTTCAATTCCCGCTTCAGCGACTTTTCGGACCTATATTTTTCTCGCCTATTTTTCCATTGTAAGTATGAGGTTAATTGATAATTAATCAAATGGAACTCAATGATCTCAAACCAAGAGATACTGTTCCGAAAAATTAGAAATTAATTTTCGCGCTTGGCTCTATTGGCCGACATCTATAACATCAGATCACATTTATTTATTTATTATTTATTATATAATTATATTTTAATATTTTTATAACTTATTTATTATTAAAATTTTAATAAAATAAAAATTTCAATATTATATATAAAATAAATGAACAAAATAGATAAATATGAAAAATTAATTACATCAGTAATCAACCAAATTTCACGTTACGAATTCAAATTACGAATTTTAAAGGCTCTCTATATTAGCCGTACTCTATAAAGCCGTACGCAGATGTGGTGCATCAGTTACAGCAAAAATTAATTTTCGCTATAACTGACGCACCAACATCCGCGTAGGGCTCTTCTAGCCAGTTTATTTTCAAATAAGTATTCAAATTACTATTCTGTAAAAGGCACAATTTATGTATGTCAATAATCTCAATAAAGGTATAATTATGTATGTCAATATCAATAATTACATATAAAAAACATTTTTTAAATAATTATAAGGCTATTTTCACATATGTACATGTATATGTTATATGTTATAATATATGTTATAATATATGACGTTCTAATATTTACACACAAATACATATGTATATATACAGGGTCTTTTAAAATTCTAGAAAGTAGAATATCTCATAAACAATGCATTTTAGAAATAAATGTTTCAGATAAAAATTGTAGGGTTTAAAAATATTTATTTACAGATCTTATCACTTTGACTTTGGATAGCGTTGCTAAGGTCAGGTCAAGATGATCTTGAATTTTTTTAATGGAACCGTCATATTATTTTATGTAAATCGATTCCTTGCAATATTCTGTATGAAAAGTTATAAGGTTAGGATGGTCAAAAAGTGAATAATTTACGAAATAGTTTATACTTTAATTTGACATAATCTTACATAAACTATGAAATATCTTGTAACATTCATGATCTTACCTTAATACTTTTATACACAAAATAATGAAAGGAATCAATTGGTGTCAAGAAAATACATAGTTGTTTTAAAAAAATGTATGTAAATTGCAACTAGCAGCTACATATTTTTTCTTAAAAACAACTGTGTTTTCTTTACACCAATTGATTCCTCTCATTATTTTGTGGATAAAAGTATTGAGGTAAGATAATCGAAAAATAAATATTTTACAACATACTTCATAGTTTATATAAGATTATGTCAAATTAAAATATAAAATATTTAAACTATTCACTTTCTGACCATCCTACCCTTATAATTTTTTATACAGAATATTGCGAGGAATTGATTTACATAAAAATATATGGTGGTTTCATTTAAAAAATTCAAGATGATCTTGCTAATATAACCTTCGCCAATGCCACCCAAGGTCAAAGTGATGAGATCAACAAAAATAGATATTTTTAAACCTTACAATTTTTATATAAAATATTTTTTTTCTAAAATGCATTGTTTACGAGATATTCTACTATATCCAGACTTTTGGCCCACATTGTATGTGTATATATGTATATCTGTGTGTGTAAATATATAGATATATATATATACAGGGTGTCTCAGACCACCCGTATCACCCTATTATATCGAAAACTGAGCGCGGCAGACAAAAATGTTTCAGACAAAAGTTGTAGGGCTTCAAGTAATGCATTACATAGTAATATTAGTATGACCTTGAAGAGTGTTGTCAAGGTCATATAAAAATGACCTTGAAATTTTTAAATGGAAGTACCTATATTTCATTCCATATTCTTGTAGCTTATCTCGAGAGCTTTTCAAAACACTATATGTAAGTCTCTTTTTATTAAGTAGTTTTCGAGTTATGGAGCTTGAAAGTTACAGTACCGCCGGCGTTAGCATTACTCAAAGTCTACCGCGCGGAGGTTGCCCGGTCGGATTTACATTTCTTTTGTATGTGCGCGCGCGTATGTCTGTGTGTGTAAATGTATGGCTAGATGCTACATGTGATTAGGCCTGATGTTCGAAATGTTTACCGTTTACTTAAATACAAGTATGTATTCTTTTCTTGAAATTATTTGTTGCATAAAGAATTTCATCGGCATCTAAAGAACGAATAGCGTCGCGTATTCTATGAATCATATTATCTCTTGTCGTTGGGGGTTCGCAGTATACCAGATCTTTTACTCTTCCCCACAAATAGTAATCGAGAACACTGAGGTCCGGTGATCGTGCTGGCCAATGATGTGGGCCATATTTGCCTATCCATTTGTTTGGAAACATATTGTTCAATCGTTGACGAGCAACTATAGATGTATGCGCTGGGCATCCATCTTGCTGAAAAAACATGTTTAGGCGTAATTGTAGAGGAATATTTTCAAGCAAAAGCGGAAGATTATTTTCAATGAAATTGGCATATCGAGCACCGTTTAAGTCCTCTTCAAAGAAAAACGGCCCAACGACATGTTTTTCAATAATTCCGCACCAAACATTGACTTTCCAAACATGTTGATGGTCAATTTCTCGGAACCAATGAGGATTTTCTTGTGCCCAATAACGACAGTTCCAAGTATTTACAGACCCGTCACTTTTAAATGTGCTTTCATCAGAAAATAAAATTTTCTGATGAAAGTTTTGTGGTTGTTGACGTATCCAATTGCAAAATTCAAGTCTGTTTCTAAAATTGACAATCGTCAATGCTTGGTGAAGACTCATCCTGTACGGATGCAGCTTGTTTTCATGAAAAATCCGGTGGATCGTGGCACGACTAATACCAGAATCTCTTTCTCTACGCCTTAATGAATCGTGGGGATACAATTGAGCAGATGCAAGAATTTCTGGCGTCCTTTCCTCTATAACTGGGCGTCGAATTTGTCTACCTTTATTGTGATCAGGTTGAATAATGCCTTTATTAATAATTCGTTTACTTAAGCGAGAAAAAACATTGTATGAGTGAGGAACGCGATCTGGGTATCGTTCTCGCCACAATCTTACAGCTGCTCTAAATTGACCACCACATTCACCTAAAATAAGCATCATATCCGAAGCTTCTGTGTTTGAATACGACATAGCTGATTAATGAGAATTTCGTTACGTGCTTTTCTGCAAGAGAAGATCATTTTTCTTCGCTGGAGAGCCTGTTAATAATTCCGCTTAAGTGAATTTTATGTACGGATTAATTGTTACGCCATGCGCCGCCTAGCGGTGCTTTTTGCCGATGAAATTCTTTATGCAACAAATAATTTCAAGAAAAGAATACGTGCTTGTATTGAAGTAAACGGTAAACATTTCGAACATCAGGCCTAATCACATGAGTAGGTATACTATGCCAATTCTAACCCATGGGGCTCCGAGGGGAATGCGGGGCGCGGGGGGTTCTCCGTGGCGAGGGGTATGACGTCACGCGGGGCGGGGGAACTCGTAGGCGCGGGGGCTGACGTCACGCGGGTGGAGGGGATGTTTCGACAAAGGAGGGAGGAGAGTTTTCTGAGTGCAATATTTGTAGATGGATATCTTTACTTTTTTTTTTTTTTTTTTATGAGGGATCCTAGACATTTTCCCAAAAAGGTATAGAACAAGCGCCGACGATCGACAATTTTGTACCCTCGCTAGTATAATTTTATTACGGAAGCGCCGATGTCCGGCTGCTCGAACTTGTCAACGGAGCGTTCTAGAATCCATAAAACTATGTTTTTCATTTTATGGACATTTTATCATTAGGAAAGAAATGAAGATTTTAGGGCCAACGCTGCGACGAACATGTTGAAACGTGATTAGGTGCAAAAGCGTTGACGTTCGGCAGCTTTGTACCCTCGCGGAAAATCCTCCATAAACGAGAGCGAAACATTTTTTCTTAATATTTTTAAGGAAGAATGCAACGTATCGGCGCCAACGTTCGGCTGCTTTGTACCCTCGCAGAAAATCGGTCGTAAACAGATAGCGCTCGATTTTATTACTATGATATTCCTTTGCGATAATTTTGAGAGGGATGGGGGTTGAAACTTATGGAGAGCGGGTCTGTATCCACGATGTTCATCACAAAGTATTCAGTATTCATATAGTAAAGAGCTAAGTGTCCTGTGCGAAGTGTTAGTAGCATAATAGTGAGAAAAAAAAAAATGGAAAATGATAATAATTTCGAAGCGATATTAGACGAGTCGTCTGACGAAGATCACGCGCTGTCGGATGACAGTAATTATATTAGTAATTGCAGTGAGGACCTTACGGATATTGACGACAAGGTAGTGGACAATTCACAAATCCTTGCGCTAAACGGACGTACAAAAGTTTGTACAATATACTTTTATTATTCGACGGGTACTGATCAAGCTCTATGTACTACATGTATGATCTCTATTCAAGACTTCGGACACATGTATGCTGTTCGGAAGCATGTGATTCAATTACACGACGCAGTGGAGAGTCGATCGTGCTGCAATTGTAGAAATCCATTGTATATAATAATTCCATGCAATATGTGCCCTATTTGCACACAATAAACTTTGGGAGATTGTGCTGGGACACTTAAAGTGAGAATTCTGAAAGTGAAGATGGCGTCTCAGGAAAGATTGAAGAACATTCCAGTGACTTCGATTGTGCATTATTTAAGAAATCGCGAACTTGATGTGCAAAAACCTCAAGCAAGAGATGTGTTGTAAGTATTTCTTTTTAATTTAAAAATTGTTAAAATAATTAATAAAAATTTTTTTTTTTTCTGTCACAGAAGGGACCCCTCGCAGTAGTCCCACGGCCGTCGTCTTGCCACCCCCACCATCGTCGGCACAGCCGCCCGACCACCTCACCACCGTTGCCGCCACCACTGCCCAGCCGCTGCTCCTCCGCTTGCCGCCGACGCATTAAAAATTTTTATATATTATAATATTTATATTCTTATCTTTATATTCTTATATTTATATTCTTATCTTTATATTCTTAGTGTTTATATTCTTATCTTTATATTCTTAGTGTTTATATTCTTATCTTTATATTCATATTATATTATTATATTCTTATATTTTAAATTTTAAATTCACATTCATACACACACACACACACACACACACACACACAAAATTATAAATATTACGCATACTCATTTTAAGAATAAAAATTATTTTAAATATTAAAAAAAAATATATAGTTTATTTTAGAATAATTCCTCTTTCCATCTATATTAAGAATATTATTATAAAAGAATTATTATATTAATATTATTATAAAATAATTATATATTAAAATATTATTAAAAAAAAAAAAAAATTCTCTCTCGCGTGCGCCTCACGCTATCTCTCTCCTCGCTGCGTCTCACGCTATCTCTCTCTCTCTCTATCTCTCCTCGCTGCGCCTCGCGTCATCTCTCTCTCCTCGCTGCGCCTCACGTCATCTCTCTCTCTCCTCGCTACGCATCGCATCATCTCTCTCATGGTCCCTAGCCTCTCGGTCCTTAGCCTCTCAGTTCCTAGCCTCTCGGTCTCTAGCCTGGCGTTCCCCCTTCCCCGCATGACGTCATCCCCCCCGCAAGGACCATGCAACGAGCTACGTATGAGAGCTGGGACTGCTTACGAGTGGGAGAAAGATGGAGAATGGAAATGCATGCAAAGAAATTACATCATAATTTAGACTTAAAAACTCTTTATTCTTTTAAATATTTTTTTTTTTTTTTTTTTTTCTTACATATTATGGACTAAAAACTAAAGCTGTCAGCTCGCAATCGATGAGCTGATGCTTGTTGAAGGCGTCGCTAGCGCGTATTACATTTGATACTTCTTTAGGATTCGTTACATTGGACGCGATATTTGAAAATTGCGTAAACTTGATATCGACTGTATTGGTAATTTTAACCAATCGGTCAAAAGTTACATCAATGCATGGATCGAGATCGAACATACGGTGTAACGTCGATTCGGTCATCATCATGCATACATTTGAAGATTCAAGACTTATTAACTTGGCGTCGTTAATCGTACGAACTCGCACTGTTAACGGTCCAACGCTTATAAAACTGTAGGCATCTTTAAAATCGTTTCGAAGCAGATTCTGAATATTGTGACGTTGCTCGTAGAGTCCTTTCCACGCTTCGAGAGATAGTATCAGTTCCTTTCCTCGATGATCTCCTATGGCGATTTCCACGTAACTCGGTGGATCCACTTTGATACCAATTTCGAGGAATTTAAATTCCGTAGCCGTCAATGCGTATCGTCTGCCTAGTATACGAACCGCACGACGCTCCAACGAAATGCTGTAAAAATGAAATTAGTTTGAAAAATAATACAATTTGTAAAAATATAAAGACATAAAAATAGAAAAATAGAAAAAGTTAAACTTACTCGTCACATTTATTCTCAAACGATGGAGTGTCATCACGACTCGGGACGTAATTATTCACACGTCTGCCGGAGCCACTGCTTCTTTTAGCGTAGTACATATTTCCAGATTTTAAAAGTGAACCACCAGTATGAACGGTTAACGCTACACTGATCGTATAAAATTAAGAATATACGTGACGCTTATTTTAAAAAGTAGTGGGGTAAATATGGTGGGAGATTCTAGAATACTATTAGCGCTATGAAATTTAGGAGAAGGGGAAACGGCGCTCGGATAAAAAGAATTCTTAGAAACGATTCGTGAGGAAAGGATTGGGGAAGGGGAATAAGAGATAAAACACATTAATGTTTAAATATTTTATTTTTCCAAATCTTGCAATTCTTTCTGGCGTTGCGACCACCAGTTAAATATTTTGAATACATTTTGTAATGCGCAATTCTTAACATGTTTTCCACATCGCATAGTGTTTTTAACATCTAGATTATTTAGAGACTCGATATCATCGTAATCAGCATCCAAGGTCTCAATAATGAAACCGTTTCCCGCATCATCCAATATATCGGCTAACCATTCTCGCTTCTCAAGTCCTTTTACATATACGAGAATGGATTCTTCTTCTTCTTCTTCATGTGGTCCACCAACGATAGCTGTTGTAATCAAACGCTGAGCCATGCTGTATGGAACGTTTCCATCTTCCCATTGCAATCCATGATGATTTCGAGTCAACCATGAGGCTTGGTGTCTCTCCGATTTTATGAGTACACTCCATGGTACAGGACATGCGAAAAAATAATGTGACAAAATAAATCCTCTTCTCAGGATTGCCGCTTCCTTTACAATGAATTGTTTATTGAGGATAAACCCCTGTAGATCCATAAACGTTGGTACGGACATGACGAGATCTCTCTCTCTTCGATGTATCAGTTAAAAAAGAAGAATGACAACCATCTCATAACACTTTGATTTATATTCTGCTATGCTTCCCCCTCTCTCTAAATTGTTGATGCGTTTAAGTGATTTTGCGCACAACATTGGTCAACGGGTTGTACTGGATCACGCGATCGTGTATGATGAGACAGTACGCAGTGGTATTCATCGACACATTCTCCTTACACTCGAATTCCAATCTCACATCCACGGTTGCGCTCTTGACCGATTCGTTTTGTCGAGAACAATCGATGATCACGAACGGACCATTACGTAGAAACATTGAGACGGTGAGACTCGGCTCGAGATACTCGTATCCATAATAGTTCTTGCAGAAACGCGCATACGTATCGTACAGAATCGACCATCTGTTTTTATCGAAATCCAGATTCATATCGTCGTACGGATAACATTCCGAGTTCAGATAGAGTTTCACATTGGTCATCTTGCAATCGTCGAATCGACTCATATCTTCAGACATGATGTTTTTCCGACCTGTCTGCAGAGCGAAGATAACATATCGTGGCTTCTCCAGCTGAGTCGCTGTCTTAATGGCCCATGAATGCTTGGTTGTACGCTGCAATAGCGGATACTCATACAGATCCCACGAGCGAAAACCCATGCTGAGGTAATGTCCGCTTTCCAGAGCGCGCAGCATCGACAGCTTCTTAATCTCGCTCAATAACACATGTGGCATTCGCCATTGTATCTTGAATATGTTGATCACAGGCTCCAGCGTCGAATCTCCAACCAGACAATTGTTGTCGTTGCGCGATCGTATTAAGATTAACTCATGACGAGCGTTCATCACCACTCGTCTGTAATCCTCGCAAAATCCCAATAACATGTAGAGCGGTACGCAAAAATTGAAGTTTCCATTTGCAGTAGTCGGATCAGTCCAGCCGGCGTTTCTCATAATCACGCTTCTATCAGATGATATCGTTACATAGTTTTTGAGCAAACTTGTTATTCCCACGTTTCTGTTGCGATCAATCTCCACGCCATCGAGTTCGTATCGAATCTCATCGAACATGAATGCGACACAATTATTTCCCAGTATCACAGCAGATCCTTCGGCTGGTTTATTTATCTTTAGTTCTCCCTCGATGTATAGGAAGCTTTCATACGGCAACGTATACAGATCCTGTTGTTGTATGGGTATTCTTATCTCATCACTGTGTCCGAATGTTGTGTTAGCGAACGGGTTGTACGTGTGAGTCTCGATCTTGACGATGCGATCGTCGAAGATTGGCTCGTCTCCAATGTTGAGGATGTCGGTCATTGTTCAGATGTTTCGCACCGCGAATCCCAAAGATTGTAAAAACGCAACGTTTGATGCGTTCAGTTTCTTTTTCTTAGTGCAACCGGATGATTGGATATTAGTGAATGTCGACGTTGTTGTTCTTGTCGCTGGCTCCGTAAAGATTGTGTTATTTCTCGTGTCTTTCGATCCGTTCAACACGAGCATCTCATACACCACACACGTACGTTATCGCTGTCGTCGTCGTACGTGCAATCTAATGGTGATCTCTTCTCCTCGAAAATCGAGCAATCGTCTGTCCTGGTCGACAACGCGTAACGTTAAATCCGTAATGCTCCACACGATGATCGGCAGGTAAATGATGTGAGCCGGTGTTTCCGATATCTTATATCCAGGTGGTACCCTCGGTGAAAATTCATGTATCGTATGAACGAGTTTGCCGTTGCTGTACGCGCCCGCGGTCACATTACATTCTACGCGGATAATGTTCACGTTGATAATATTAATCGGCATGTCCGACTTGTACCATTTTCGCGGCTGCAGTATACGGTTCGAGAATCCTAGCAGCGATCCAATGTTGTTAGGCTTGCTAAAATTCATTCTGTAGGCGCATTTGATCTCGCTCCTCATCGTATTATAATTAGCGCGGAGCACTATCGGATATTCTCCATCTTCAAAGTCACCGTCCTCATTCGTCCGAATATGCATGGTGTCAGCGTGTTTTTTATCATCGTCACGAACAGCGTGTCGCGGACGTTTTCGTGAAATTGCATGTTTCAAAAACTCATGTATCGCTTGCAGCTCGTACGATTCCTCGGGAATCGTAATTTCCGCGTCATCTTTGCCAAAGTAAAATTTATTATTCGAGGAATTCACGTTCGATATCGTATGATAAGTCTCAAAATCCGCTAGACCTAGCTCGTATTCATCGTCGCTCAAATCTACGGTGGGAAAGTAGTTTACCGCGAGAACACTACTCTTCCCAGTCAGTGTGAATGTCATAGACATGTTGACAAAACTGTTAAACGAATACTGAGTTAAATAGCGTAATGTCAGTCTTTAAATTCATGTGCATCGACCGCTCGGAGAAACTGTAAACACAATTGTCCACAGATGCTTTGATTGTAAGTTTGAACAGGTGTGTAATTGTATTGTGTGTAAAAATTGTATTGTATCTTTGTCACATTTAAATATCGCACCAATTCATTCGGCGGTCGAAGATTGCCGAAACTGTCAAAATATATAGCGCGATCCCCCCTCTTTGTATACGCTACCCAATGAGTACCCGATCCTTTAGCGTTATCCAAATTTACGATGCCGCTCTCGTTTCGATATATACCACCGATTGGTAATGAATCACGCATGAAAACACCTCTAAAATACGGAATGTGCATACGTTTTGCCAGTTGTAACAATTGTATGTTGGTAGTTACGCCCTGAGGCATTTTTAGCGTCTCTTTGACGTTTTTTTTTTTTTTTTTTCCCCCTTTTTTCTCGTTGAAACTCCTCGTCCGTGTTTGTATGGAGCGAGATACAATCCGTGACCTTCCATGGCGCGATTGTGACGTAGCATCTCTTGCAACTGACGTTGTGCAGCTTTTCCGTCGTTCACCATCTTCGCTACACCAGCCGCTCCACCGACCAGAGATCCGAGCGCACCCAACATTGGTAGAATCGGTAATACACCCCCACGTTTCGCTACCGGAAGTATTCGTTTCTTCGCCATCTTTTTCTTCGTCTTCATCTTTGTCGTCTTCAGGCCCATACCGAACTTCGTCTTGGCTTTCATCGCTGCCCAGACAGCTGTGGCGGCGGCTCTCTCACCGAGAGTCGAATCTCTCGCAACGATGCGAGTTTGCGCTTCTTTGGCGAGTATCCTATCTGCCGCGTGTCTCTCGATGAGATCGTTGCTTCGAGAGTACGCTATATCGTGTTCACGGCACGCCGCGTCCAATGGGTTGATACCTCGATCGCCTCTGGCTAATCGCTTTTGTAGTCGCGTGCCCGGACCGCAAAACTGATAGCCGGGGATATGGAATTCGATCGGAAGTGCGTTTATCGCCTGATTTAATAGGCCTCTACCTATTTTCGTTGACATTCGCTGCAATCTTTTATCATCGGTGCTGGACCGTCAATGTGCGTTCGCTGCCACGGTCGATTGTAATGTTCGAAACAGCGGCGATAAGTTTGAACCTCCAAATCCGCCTTTATATGTTCCGGAAGCTTGTCCCACACGCAGTGAACGTAATTGCCGCACATTCGCAATAAAACTGTTTTCGACACAAATTGTAGCTGTTCGGCGCTCAAATTACAAATATCGTAAGGGCTTGATAGCAAGACAAACATTTTTTCGTTACTGAGCAATTCGCAGTTCCGCACAGCTATAAATAGGCAGACGTTCGATCCAGTCAGGAGTGTGAACATGAATTTCGTGCGACAACCTTTCGCGATACGCGTGACGAATTACGACGCCAGATTACGATCGATGGGGGACAACGCGGAGATGCGTAGACACGGTACGATACTGCCGACTACTATACGCGCGATCGTTTGCGGCCCCTCGAATTGCGGTAAAACTAACGTGTTGATTAGTTTGATAGAAAGCCCGCACGGCGTCCGCTTTGAAAACGTGTACGTGTACTCAAAGTCGCTGCAACAGCTAAAATATCGGTATCTGGAGAATTTGTTGACGTCGATCGATGAAATCGGCTATTTTACATTCTCCAATAACAGTGACGTCATTCCACCGAGCGAAGCATGTCCAAACTCGATTTTCGTTTTCGATGACGTGGCGTGTGACAAACAAAATACGATAAGAGAGTACTTTTCAATGGGACGCCACTCGAACGTCGACTGCTTCTATCTCTGTCAGACATACGCAAGAATACCGAAACATCTTATACGCGACAACGCAAACCTGCTAATCATGTTTAAACAGGACGGTACCAACTTGAAACATGTGTACAACGATCACGTGAATACCGACATGTCATATGAGGATTTCAGTGAATTATGTCGTACTTGTTGGCAGCAAAAGTATGGATTTCTAGTGATAGATAAGGATAGCTCGCTTACGAACGGCCGATACAGAAACGGATTTAACGTGTTCGCGATACCGCAAAACAATTAGTCGTTGCCGATGTTCTGTCGAGAGAGGTGAAACACGAGCGTTCGACACTCTACCGACATGGCTGAGAACGATAATATTCGCGAACGTGAAAAGATAGCGAAGGAGATTGCGAAAACGAGTGAAGCAATCCGCAAGAAACATCGCGCTTTGAAGACCGGTAAGATCGATGACGATATCGCGGTCAAGACCCATTTTAGACCTATTATTGAGCCGCTACAAAAGATTGTCGACAACTCGATCGCGATGAAAAACGAGCCGGAAAGTACCGCAAAGATTAAAATCTTACCCATCAAGCGGTACAAGGAGGAGGAGGAGGAGGAGGAGGAAGAGGAGAAGGATGATGCGACACCGAAAAAGAGGAAACGGTCAAACCCGAATCGCTCATCGACACCGCGTACATCGAATGCTTTATTGGATGAACTGATGATAAGCTCTACACCGTTCGCGACAACGAGAATCGTACAACCTATGATACCCGAAACACTAGCAAACGAAAATGTTTTCGAAACCTCGGGCAGCACGCTCGAAACATCGTTTGTTCGAAACACATTACAAACGCTGGAAGGTCAAGAAATGTTGCGACAGCACTTGGGACCACTGGGACAAGAGTACATGAGCACTCTCCTCGGTGGCGACAAAGAAAGGAAAATCGATCACGTGTACGGTGTCTATTTCGACAAGGATGAAATGCGTCTCGGTAACAAACGATTCGACATTGACAAACATGACTCTATAATTATAGACGAAGTGAAGTACATTGGTACACCAGGATTATACGAATTGATCTTCAAGAGAATTCCCGATGATGACATTTACACGGAGGATGATATGTATAAGTACAAGAGCATATTATTGGCGACGAACGCACATAAACGCAATTATGACACACAAGGCCAATTACGAAGCAACAGGGGATACAAGTACAAACATATAATCGCACCATTGATATCGATTGAAAAGAAAAAATCTGGAAAGGGAGTATTCATGCCTCACGCGATGGCACTAACCGACAATAAAATCGATTACATACACTGGGATGACCCCAACGAGCTAGTGGATCGGGTACGATTGCTGGACGCTTCGCGCCGAGCTGGCCACAACGCTCACGACAATGAGATCCTGTCGATCATCGAGGAACTTCGCGAAGCAGGCATTATTATAAATTGAATGGTGTCTCGACAAATCTAATCAGTCGATCAGCGTCACTTGTATCGGGAGAAAAAAAAAAAAAAATGCCTATCAACAAATTTGGATTATTCGAACCAAGAAATGATGCAACCGGCACAAGCGATCATTGGGATAGATTGATGAAAAGTTACGTGCGCGGAAACGCTCTGTGTCGTGTCGCTACAGACTATGATGCAAGATCGCGCAAGATTCGTCGTGTAGCGCAACCTGAAGCTGACACTGATGCCGTCAACAAACTGTATGTGGAATCCTGCGTTAAAAGATTGATGAATCAACAGAAAGAATCAGATGAGAAGCTGACTTCGTTCGAGAAGGATGTGCGGGCAATACAGATTGTGATAAACGAACTTCAACGCGCGGCTAACGCTAACTCAGAAACGGCTATCAACTTGAATGAAAAGCAGTGAACGGGTTAGGAGCGGCTATCGAACGGTTATCGAACGGCTACGAACAATTATCGAACGGCTACGAACAATTATCGAACGGCTACGAAGGATTATCGAACTGCTATCTAACTACAATGAGTGGTAGTGGTAGTGAACGGCCTAGCAACAGCTGCGAACGAGGGTACGAACAACTCAAGCAGGGTTGCGAACGAGGCTACGAACAAGTCATTAAAGACTACATACAAGGCTACAAACAACTCAAGCAGGGCTGCGAACGGGTCAGTAACGGCTGCGAACGGGTCAGGAGAGGCTACGAACGGGTTAGAAACGACTGTGAACAAGGCTGCGAACGAATCAAGAACGATTTTCGAATGGGTCAAGAACGGAAGTAAACAACGCAAGAACGGCTCAAGAACGGCTCAAGAACGGCTCAAGAACGGATCAAGAACGGCTACGAACGGGTTAGAAACGGCTACGAACGGGTCAAGAACGGAAATGAGCGTTAAAACAAGCAGCGACAAACGGCGATCGAGAAAAACCGACGAAGCGATGAAACAACATAGTTTGGAGAGACGGCAGTTGGTGAACGAAGTGTACGCGCCGGCGAGAAAAAATTTTCCCCGAAGACACGTCATAGTGCGGGGATACGATGATCTGTGGCAAGCCGACATCGTCGAGATGCGTCCGTATTCTCGTTTCAACAAAGGTTATCACTACATACTCACCATTATCGATGTGTTGAGCAAGTACGCGTGGGCCATACCACTCAAGAGTAAAGGTGGAAGCGAGACGGCTGACGCTATCGCCGAGATAATTCGAGATAGCAAGAGATCCCCGAGAAATATGCAAACCGATATGGGGAAAGAATTTTATAACGCCGAAGTGCAACGGCTTATACGGAAACATAACATCAATCACTATTCTACATATTCGGTATTGAAGGCATCGGTCGTCGAGCGATTCAATCGCACGCTGAAGAACGACATGTGGAAGATGTTTACGCTGAATGGAACTTACAAGTGGATCGACGCGTTGCCGCGGCTCGTATCGGATTATAACGCGCGCAAGCACCGAACAATCAGCATGCGACCCGTCGACGTCACCCCCGCGATCGCTGATAAACTTTTAAAAACAGTATATAGTAACATAAAGATTGCCGCTCCGGCGAAATTCAAAGTAGGTGACCCGGTACGCGTTAGCAAGTACAAGAAACTTTTCGAGAAGGGTTACACGCCAAATTGGACGACGGAGGTTTTTAAGATTGTTAAAGTGCAGCGTACTAATCCCGTAACCTATCTACTCGAGGACTATCGCAAAACATCTGTCGCTGGAGCGTTTTACGAGCACGAGTTGCATAGCGCGAATTATCCGGACGTATATCTCGTGGAGAAAGTACTGCGCAGGAGGGGTGACGAGGTTTACGTGAAATGGCTGGGATTTGACAATTCGCACAACTCTTGGATACATAAGGATAATACAATTTAATTCATACAAACTGTATTTATTAATTACTCAAAAAATTAAAAAATATATATAATATGTACAACATATAAAAATATATAAGATCTTTATTAATACATCCTTTCCGTTACTATATGAAATACATACACATATGTTACATAACATTATATCACACATACATTATATTACATTATATTTTATAAGGGTATCTGGTAATGTCCCCATGGTAATGTGTCGGTCGAATCAGGTATGATATACCGCTTATCGTCGTACGGACTTAGAGCAATTTTCGTCTCGCGAATGGTGTATACTTCATGCAATTTCGATCTAATACATGACTGACTACGTGTCATTTCAATCTCTTCATTCAGGCACCGCGTATAATCGTCGAATGTTATCGTTCTCGCGACAACGTTACTTTTGACACCTTTAACCTTTTTTGTATCTTTCTTACCATCTACTCGCAAAGCGTACATTTTTGCTCTAAGTCCTACAAATTCAGTCATTATCGTACCGTTATTTTCATCTTTCATTAGACCTGGCACCTTTTTATTCACAAGCGGTATACCGTACGCGTTGTCAATTGGATAATCGCTCGTATCGAATCTAGCGATATCACGTTTCATATTTTCATACACGTCTTCGCATTTAATATGATATATTAAACTATCTGTATCGGTGTACATTACCCGACATCTGTCACGATAGAGCGGTGACATGTACTCGTAGTGAAATTCATACAGACACACTTTCGATATATCGAGTATACACATACCAACATAGATTGGTTTGTTAAATTTTACTTCTAGTTTACGTAATTCTACAGCAATTAAATTTTCCGAAAAGACGCTCCTGCTATGGAAATTTGGTTTAGCAATCATCGCCTCTGCTCCGTATCGTCCGTCCCACTTTGTCAATAATTTTACATCGACACGATTACGCACATTTTCCATCGTTTTGCCAAATACCGCATTATTCATCAATTTGTATAAATTTTTTTCGAAATCATTTTTTGCTTGCGTTCTAAATTGCGTATTAAGTTCAATGTAACCGCGAAGCCATGTGGATTGAGTGAATTGTAATATGCGATGTATTTTTGTAACTTGAAGGCCGTGATGCGTACATTGCTGCAGGTTACGGTAGTGTATCACGTAACGCTTTTTATCGTATAATGTCGCGAGCAGCTTATCTTCCCGCTTACCGGGTGGTTTATCGCGTGTCGGGCAAAACGGTAGGTCAGTGTGCGCGTCGTGAAGACATTGTGGATATTCTAAATCTACTTCGAGGATATAGCCTATAGGCGAATCGAGCGTGATAGATGATATATCAAAATTAGATATGTCATCGACCCATCGAAAATCGGCGTAAGGCAACGGTTGGCACATTGCCCATCCATACAAATTATTTACATCTAAATACATTAAATATGATGATGGTTTCGACGGATCATACGATTGCATGTACTTGTTATTAGCATGGGTGTATCTATTAGAACATTGACTTAAACCACCGCGTATTCCCCGTTCGATAAACATAACCATATCGATATCGGTAAGCAATTCGAATGTTATATTTGTGTGTTTTAACATGGCATCCCATGTATACCCGGGAAGAGTATAATAATACGCAGGGTCGAGTCCATAACTCGCGATGCAAGTGTCGCGAAAGTTTTCAAAAATATCTGCTAATAACATGACATCAATTTTTAAATATAGATCACTATATTCGCCTAGCGTTCTAAGGGAGAATCGGTTCCAGACGTTCTCGGCGTGCGCGTAATCGCTCTCGGATATTGTGCTACCGGTCAAAGAACTGTAAAATGATTCGCGCGGCGGTAAACATGTATCTTGCAATTTGTCGATACAATCTATATATTCGTATGGAAAGACACCCTTCCGTGTTAATAGATTGAAATTTTCTGTCGGTAAATTTTGAAATTCCGATTGTAAAATTTTTAGTTTCTCTTTATTCAAAAAAGATGCTAATTTATCAAGACTTGCAGCGAGAAATTTATATGAATCGATAAAACGTAATTTTATATGATTTTTCGAATTGTCTTGTGTCAATTTAACAGTCTTTGTAAATAAAATATATTTTTCCTTCGTTATCGGAAGTAATTCGATTTCCCCTTCGAACGCTGTAGCTATATCCTCGATAATGAAATGCGCGTCGTAACCGGATAGATTATGGAAAACTATTGGAATACAAAAAGTTTCTTTATAATTTAGATTGCAATTTGAGTGCGCGGGACCTCTGTATCGTCCAGTCAGATGGCAATGATCGCGTACGCGTGTATCGTCTTGTACGAATGGTTTTTCGCATATATGACAATGCGTTGCGCTGTGAAATTTTTTCCACTCGTCTAATGTTAAATTTACCATGGGAACATTTGTCGTTAAAACAGTCTTTATACGTAACGCTAAATTTTTAAGTTCTTCAGCGAACCATGAAACGCAATCAACGCTACGGCGAGAATTATACGCGGATAACGAGTTGTCGTACGAACAATGCATATAATAAGCGATGCTGAATACCTTGTGATGTTGATGTTGATAATTTGTCGCTTCTTCGGTCTTTGCCAAAACGCATTCCAAGTCGGCGTACACTACAAACGGAAGTCGCTCCTTTCTGTTGTAGTTGTCAAACGATAACCACTTGTCTTTATCGCTTGGTAACCGGATAGCGCAGTCGTTTATCTTTCCGCAGTCTACTGTATGTGACTGCAACTTGTTCTCCGATCCGAAATAGTGCAAGCATCTATGAATGAAAAAAAAAAAAAAAAAATTACAATTTTATTTACAATTATATTTTAATATATAATTTGCAATAAATATACACACCGATCGCAGATATATTTCTTGTGACCATTTTTGCTCAATTGCGTATTCACAAGGCGGGATAGATTCTTGATCCACGCGAAATGTCCAACGCTGTTACTGTCTTGCACATACAGCAAGTTGACATGCTTGTCTTTCTTTTGCTCCGAAAGACGTATCGGGACGATGTTATTATTCTCAATACTATATACATTGATGGAGATATTATTTGCTAGTTCAAACTTTTTAATTTGATTTATGGTCATTGGAAATTCAATGTCTTGGAGATTCAGCACTGTCGTGTAATGAGGATATGACGATGTTCTCTCATTATATTTTGCAACTGGATGCAGAGCGGCCACCACTGACCACGCGAAACATGCATTGTCCGTTGATCGCACGTTCACCACCGCTCTCTTTGTCACAATTTGTCGCGGCAAGTTTAGATAAGACCCTGCGCGCATTGAATTATACTTGTTTATATTTATAGTCAAGTTAATTATTTGTGACAACGCCCAACCACTATCGCGTTCTTGAAACTCTTCTAGCGATGCTAGCGTGGGCTCGATAACGCGGCGCTCGTACCACTCGTGTAAATCGGACGTGCGAAAGAGTTCATAGTTTTTTGTATTGACATTTTTGTTGGCGCGTTTATCACCGGACACAAACTCGCCATTAAACACGGTGTTCACTTTTACATTAATGTGTTTTTGCATCACTTTCTGCACGTGTTCGATCACAATGTCTTTGGCATCTTCGAGAAATTGACGAGGTTCGATGTAATTATTGTTTATTACCGCACCGGTTAAGATGCGGCTCTCGAACGCCGTATCAATCTCTCGCCAAACTAGTCTTTCCGCGTTATTGTCGCCACTGTATTCACCACCACTGGATATAAATTGTTTCTGCAATCGAATTTTTGCACCCTCGAGTCGCGCGATTCTAGCCACCAAAGACTGTCTATTTCCAATCGAGAGTCGCGGACGCTTGTTACGGCTGTATCCTTCGAGCAAATTGATAAATTCCTCGCAGCGCAGCGCCCATGCAAAATATTCACCCAAGGTGGTGACTTGGCGGGACCGCTCCAACAGATCGCGTTCGTTCTGCTCGATGTTTTCCATTATTTCTTTTATTCACTATTATACCACTAACACTTTTAATACAAGAAAGTAGCCACTAAACTTTTTTCACCGCTACATCTATGCGCTTTCAAATCGTACTATGGTTTGACGCGCTCTCATCCTCCTTATATATTTCACCTAATTCTATCTTCTTTTCTAACATTTGGCGTATCTCAAAAGATAGTTTCCCGAGATATTGGTTTTATGGATAGAGGAGTAAGGACACAAGCAGCCGAACGTTTGCGCCGATACGTTGCATTCTTCCTTTAAAAATATTAAGAAAAAATGTTTCGCTATCTGTTTACGACCGATTTTCTGCGAGGGTACAAAGCAGCCGAACGTTGGCGCCGATACGTTGCATTCTTCCTTAAAAATATTAAGAAAAAATGTTTCGCTCTCGTTTATGGAGGATTTTCCGCGAGGGTACAAAGCTGCCGAACGTCAACGCTTTTGCACCTAATCACGTTTCAACATGTTCGTCGCAGCGTTGGCCCTAAAATCTTCATTTCTTTCCTAATGATAAAATGTCCATAAAATGAAAAACATAGTTTTATGGATTCTAGAACGCTCCGTTGACAAGTTCGAGCAGCCGGACATCGGCGCTTCCGTAATAAAATTATACTAGCGAGGGTACAAAATTGTCGATCGTCGGCGCTTGTTCTATACCTTTTTGGGAAAATGTCTAGGATCCCTCATAAAAAAAAAAAAAAAAGTAAAGATATCCATCTACAAATATTGCACTCAGAAAACTCTCCTCCCTCCTTTGTCGAAACATCCCCTCCACCCGCGTGACGTCAGCCCCCGCGCCTACGAGTTCCCCCGCCCCGCGTGACGTCATACCCCTCGCCACGGAGAACCCCCCGCGCCCCGCATTCCCCTCGGAGCCCCATGGGTTAGAATTGGCATAGTATACCTACTCACATGTAGCATCTAGCCATACATTTACACACACACACACACACACACAGACACACAGACATACGCGCGCGCACATACAAAAGAAATGTAAATCCGACCGGGCAACCTCCGCGCGGTAGACTTTGAGTAATGCTAACGCCAGCGGTACTGTAACTGTCAAGCTCCATAACTCGAAAACTACTTAATAAAAAGAGACTTACATATAGTGTTTTGAAAAGCTCTCGAGATAAGCTACAAGAATATGGAATGAAATATAGGTACTTCCATTTAAAAATTTCAAGGTCATTTTTATATGACCTTGACAACACTCTTCAAGGTCATACTAATATTACTATGTAATGCATTACTTGAAGCCCTACAACTTTTGTCTGAAACATTTTTGTCTGCCGCGCTCAGTTTTTGATATAATAGGGTGATACGGGTGGTCTGAGACACCCTGTATATATATATATATATATATATATATATATATACAGGGTATCCCGTAAAGACCGGATCAACTCTTAAGGGTAGATTCCTGAGATCATTTTAAGACGAAAATCCTAATACCAAAATGTCGAGACTATAATAGTTTTTAAATTATAAGCATTTATAGTTAACGAATCAGACCGCCTAAAGTTGGCACGCTCAGGGGTGACACAACGCAAAGTGCTAAAGGCGAAAACTGATTAGCGACCCTCTTCTTAATATTGATATAAAGGTTATTTATCCGAAAATAAGATTGCTTATATTGATATTTTTGTAAACGCATATTGTTTAATTATAACATTTTCTTTTTTTGAAATATTTGAAGTGGATATTTTTTACTTTTGCGTGATACATAAAACGCAAGCTATCACATGATATTTCTTTCAGAAATTTGCTATTAATTTCATATCTTACAGGCAAAACTGTAGTTATCAAATAAGTAGATATGTAGTTAGCAAATGTATTTACAATTATTTAATAAAATAAGCAGCTATTATTGCTAATATCCAAATAAAACTCATTCAAATACACTTTAAATGTTTTATTAAAACAATTCGGAGAAATTAAAAACATTTAATATATTAAATTAATACATTAAATATATCTTTTAATACATTAATTTAACAAAAGCAATAAATAATTAATTAATTAATTATACAATTAATTAATGTACATTATAATAAATGCTCAAATTGTGCACCATTCGTATCAATGCACAATCTTGCGCGTCGCAATAAACTTTGTTGCGCATTGTGTATAATTTCGGGAGATATGCTTGCAACAGCTTCGACAATGCGATTAAGTAATTCTTCCCGATTGTGCACTGGCTCTCTGTAAATATAATTTTTTAAGTGTCCCCAGAGAAAAAAATCAATAGGAGTTAAATCGGGTGATCTCGCTGGTCAGTTTTGTGGTCCACCGCGTCCTATCCATCTATTTGGATAAGTTGTATCCAAAAAACGCCGAACATTTCCGGACGAATGAGTTGGTGCACCATCGTGTTGATATATCATATTTCTTCTAAAATACAATGGAACATTTTCCAACAAAATCGGTAAGTCATGTTCCAAAAAATTTTGAAAAATTTCACCATTTACCTTAGGAGGCAGTTCAAATGGTCCAATCTGTAATAAAATAAAATATTAAAATTACTATTCTAGTCACCTTCTAAGATAATAATCTAATAAACAATTTTAATTTAATTATATTATTACATCATATTTAAAATTTTTGAAGTTTTTTATTAATTATTAATTCTACGAAAACGTAACACACATAATGTTGACAAAAATTACAAACTATCTTACTATTGTGCCCTCTAAAATGTAACATAAATGTACGATATAACCTTATATCTTATACTGTTTTACAAGTTGTTATTTATAAACAAATAAGAACCGTCACGCGAGTGCTTTCTATCCTATTTTGCATTTGAGATAAATATCTTTTCGTTTAATTAAATAAAGCAATGGATTATACTAAGGAAGAATATTGTGATATGTTACTTATTTATGGCGCGAGTAATCAAAATGCACACGAAGCTGCTCGCAGATACGTAGAACGGTATCCGAATCGTAGAGCGCCAAATCCGAATGTTTTTCTTCGCTTAATAAATAGAGTCCGAACATCAGGATCATTAATACCGATAAGAAAAGACAATGTGGGTCGATATTTTTATGTCCGTGACGAAGAAAATGAAGCTGAAGTGTTACATGCTATAGAGGAAGATCCTACAACAAGTATTCGTGAAATGAGTACAATTGGAATGTCAAAAACAACCGTTCAAAAAATATTAAAAGAAAATGGATTACACGCGTATCACTACACAAAAGTGCAACATTTGAAGCCGCAGGATTACGCAAATAGAATACATTTGTGTACATGGATTCTGCAGCAAGAAGAGCGACAGCCTGGAACACTACAAAATATAATGTTCACCGATGAATGTTTATTTACTCGTGAAGGTCTTTTTAATAACCACAATTATCACGTATAGTCAGAGGATAATCCACACGAGTACATGATTCACAATTTCCAGGATAGATTCAAAATAAATTTATGGGCTGGTATTTTAGAGGACACAATAGTAAGATAGTTTGTAATTTTTGTCAGCATTATGTGTGTTACGTTTTCGTAGAATTAATAATTAATAAAAAACTTCAAAAATTTTAAATATGATGTAATAATATAATTAAATTAAAATTGTTTATTATAATAGATTATTATCTTAGAAGGTGACTAGAATAGTAATTTTAATATTTTATTTTATTACAGATTGGACCATTTGAACTGCCTCCTAGGGTAAATGGTGAAATTTTTAAAAATTTTTTGGAACATGACTTACCGATTTTGTTGGAAAATGTTCCATTGCACATTACAAGAAATATGATATATCAACACGATGGTGCACCAACTCATTCGTCCGGAAATGTTCGGCGTTTTTTGGATGCAACTTATCCAAATAGATGGATAGGACGCGGTGGACCACAAAACTGGCCAGCGAGATCACTCGATTTAACTCCTATTGATTTTTTTCTCTGGGGACACTTAAAAAATTATATTTACAGAGAGCCAGTGCACAATCGGGAAGAATTACTTAATCGCATTGTCGAAGCTGTTGCAAGCATATCTCCCGAAATTATACACAATGCGCAACAAACAGTTTATTGCGACGCGCAAGATTGTGCATTGATACGAATGGTGCACAATTTGAGCATTTATTATAATGTACATTAATTAATTGTATAATTAATTAATTAATTATTTATTGCTTTTGTTAAATTAATGTATTAAAAGATATATTTAATGTATTAATTTAATATATTAAATGTTTTTAATTTCTCCAAATTGTTTTAATAAAACATTTAAAGTGTATTTGAATGAGTTTTATTTGGATATTAGCAATAATAGCTGCTTATTTTATTAAATAATTGTAAATACATTTGCTAACTACATATCTACTTATTTGATAACTACAGTTTTGCCTGTAAGATATGAAATTAATAGCAAATTTCTGAAAGAAATATCATGTGATAGCTTGCGTTTTATGTATCACGCAAAAGTAAAAAATATCCACTTCAAATATTTCAAAAAAAGAAAATGTTATAATTAAACAATGTGCGTTTACAAAAATATCAATATAAGCAATCTTATTTTCGGATAAATAACCTTTATATCAATATTAAGAAGAGGGTCGCTAATCAGTTTTCGCCTTTAGCACTTTGCGTTGTGTCACCCCTGAGCGCGCCAACTTTAGGCGGTCTGATTCGTTAACTATAAATGCTTATAATTCAAAAACTATTATAGTCTCGACATTTTGGTATTAGGATTTTCGTCTTAAAATGATCTCAGGAATCTACCCTTAAGAGTTGATCCGGTCTTTACGGGACACTCTGTATATATATACATATATACCCAGATAGCCAAATCTGTCAAGAGCATGTATTAAAACTGTGTGCTATATATTTTTACCAGCAAAAAAACTGCAGATTTGGTATAAAACTTGTTATATCAGATAATGATAGCAGAACGTTGGCAGAAATGTTATAAAATCTGTTGACATAATTTGGCAGCAAGTCAGTAGCAGAAATCAAGCAGGATTTGTATAGAATTATCATAGCAGATTGGTAGTAGAAACCGAGGAGGATTTGCGCAACGCAGTTTGGTGTCAGATTGACGGCAGAAATCGAGCAAGATTTGCGCGCGCACAATCTGATGGCAAATTGACAACAGGATCTGCATTTTGCAGTTATTTAATAGTTCCTTCGCCTACCGCTATGCGATGTATTTTCTCGCAATCAAATTTCTGTTAAAAATAGATATAAAGTCTGCAAGTCGTGGCTATTAATAAAAGATCAAAAGTATATTTTTCTATCAGTTTAATTTTTGATATCTGACAAGTCTAACATGAGAATATTAAACTTATTAGAATCAATAGGATATATACATGGAAAATTATCCATTTACTTTCTATTTAAAGCATAAAGCAGAATTTAATTCTCATATAAATTATATCTTAAATTTTATAAATTATAAATTTAATTATTTTTGCAATTTATTTTATTAATTTAATTAATAGATTAAATTGAACATTTAAAAAATTGCTATGTGAGATATAACTACATACAATATAATATGTTATATATTAAATATCATATTTATGAAAAAAAAAAAAATAATTAGCGGATAGCACATCTTAATATGCACCTGTTATATTCATCGAAAAATATTGAATTTTATTATACTTATATGTTCAAATGGCAAGAAACTGCAGATCCTGCTCGATTTCTGCCGCCAATCTGCTATTAGATTGTGTTTGACAGATCTTCTCGGTTTCTGCCGCCAATCTGCCATCAAACTATATGTGCAGATCTGCTCGGTTTCTGCTGCCAATCTGCTGTCAGATTTTGCTTACTAACTATGCTAGCAGAATATCATCAATTGCGGACACAGTGTATAGGAATCTGCCGTAAAGTCATGATTAGATCTGCTGTCATACTGCCGACATGCTGCTAACATTTTGCTATCTGGGTATATATACTGGGTGTCTGATGTAAGGTGTCACACCGAAAATATACAAGTAGATCTCGTTAAACTGAGTCGAAAAGTCCTATACCATTTTGCAAATAACCACGTAAAATTTCGAGATATTAATTAAAAAAGATCGACCAACGAGCGCGCGAATTACGTCGGGGCGGCCCGCCGCATGCTAGGCGCGCGTTGCCTATAGCGATACGGCACGGTACACCGCTTAGCGGGCCGTCCCGACGTAATTCGCGCGCTCGTTGGTCGATCTTTTTTAATTAATATCTGGAAATTTTACGTGGTTGTTTGCAAAATGGTATAGGACTTTTCGACTCAGTTTAACGAGATCTACTTGTATATTTTCGGTGTGACACCTTACGTCAGACACCCAGTATATATATAAACTTACGAATTATTCGATTCATCGAAGGATCTCTCAGTATAGGTGACTTCGCTTCTTCCTTCTTCTGGCAGCTGAGAAGAATGTCCTATATTTGATGTAGAGCAGGTATATTTTTCCTGTAACTTATTAATATCTGTATTACGCGAGTGTGTATTATCAATCACTGTATTATGTGCGGGGAAATGTGTGGGATATGTATGTGTGTGTGATTGTGAAAAATTATTTTCGGGAGATAAGAATGATGGAAGATGTGTATGTGATATGTTTTGTGTATGTGTAGGTGTGTATGCGTAGGTGTGTATGCGTAAGTGTGTATGCGTAGGTGTATTTAGGTGTAGTAATATTATAAAGCGTGTTTGTATATGTTGATTCGTTTTGTTCATCCATCGAGGAATCTTCGTCTTCGAATAAATGCGTCCTCAGCTCGCCGATGTCCTGGTCGATGTCTCCAGTGGCGTTGCTCTCTGCGGTTGATTTTCTACGCTTTGGAGCTTCATCCGATGATGTCGTCAGGTAACGCGATGGCTTCGTTATACAGCGCTTTGACCGTTTCAACATTTTCCTCGAAAGAAAAGAATAATATTAGAAAAGTATATATATAAAAGAAATGTATATGCAACTATAAAAATGGATGACAATATTAGCTAGCAAAGAACATAAAGGCCATTGCACGTACAAAAATTTTAGTCGTAATCGTAAAGCCGTAAGCAAATCGTCCAATCATAGAGAAGAATTATCATAACGTAATAAGAATGCTTGACTGTGATTGGACGATTTGCTTACAGCCTTACTATTACGACTAAAATTTTTGTACGTGCAATGGCCTTAAGGCATAATAAAATAAGAATCGTGTCATATCGTTGCATTCAATATAATGCTGAATGAATGTGATAATTTATCACAATTCTGTAATATTATCATGTATTTGTATCATTGAACATAAAAAACAAAAGAAGATCTTATTATGAAGAGATTATCATTTCAAATACAAATGCGCATAGTATAATTAATCTATAAAAGAATGAAAAATGAAAATCAAAAACCCCAAAATCGAAAACCAGAACCAAAAACCAAAATCAAAAACACACAAAAGAAGACAAAACTGTCATGCACAAAGGCAAAAGAGAAATACAATATAAATACAATATGTACATAAAGATATGCGATAGCAAATATGTATGCAGGCTGTTTCAAAGAGTGGAATGTGAAAAAAAAACTGAAACAGAAGTATTATTCTTCTATGAAAAAGATCAAAAACCAAAATTAAAAAAACACAAGGGAAGACAAACCTGTCATACACAATGGCAAAAGAGAAAAAGTACGATATGTGCATGAAGATTATCAATTAATATGCGATAGCAAATATGTATGTGTGTTTCAAAGAATGGAATGCAAGGAAAACTGAGACAGAAGATAAAATACAAAGTAATAATCGTAAAACACAGAAAATGTAGAAAAGAAAAAGAATAATATATCATGCCACACACCTCGAATTCTTATAAAAATCAAAATCAAAAGACTTTAAATTCTTACAGCACAGTTATTATATGTAAGAATGTAGCAATATATAGTAAATATATAGCAATATATATTACAATTTTTCATTGTGTATAGTAGCAGCAACTATGTATTGAGATGCTTCCGAATGATTTTCTTCATCACGATCGTTATCATGTGTCGGATTCCAAAAAGGCATTCTGTAACATTTGGCACGGATATTTTGTAGATGAATACGGAAAATCTCGTTACTCAACATGGAACATTTATACACCTGGAGAACAGAAGACAAAATGCCAATATCATAAAAATCATTAATTTGCAAAAATTTTTTAACTTCCAAAACATATGAATTATTATTCTTAACAATTTCAAAAACAATGCAAACCGATCCATCATGTAAGAGACAGCAATTATCATATCTACACCTAGTGATATTATTAAATGTGATCTTGTGATACCGAGAATTGTCACTTACACCACGCTGCACGGATACATGAATGGAAGAATCACTATCACACTTCTGGTTCGTTCCATGAATTTCTATCTCTGTCATTCTATTGAAAAACTGCTGGAGAGGTAATTCTGGCTTTCTGCAATATTTTCTAAAAATTGACATATTATTTTCGTATGGAAAAGCTGAAAAAGTATCTAAGGGACCAAGATGTCTCACATCGTTAATGAGATGAAGAAGACCATGTACGTTATAACTATTAAAAGTTGAACCGTAAAGATTTTCACTTCGCTGAACAAATTTTTGCAGTGCAAGCTCTGCAAACCGTAATTGCAATTTTGATGGTGAATTTGAGACCAAAATTCTTATAGCTGAGTGTAAGAATAAAAAGTGCTTGTACACTTGATCAACTAAAATACCATATGTTACAACTAAACCTGTATAGAGTAAAAACTGACGGAACTCTGTGGCTTTATATTTAGAGCATGCATCGAGGAATCTAGGCTGTCTTGAAAAATCGGAAGGGCAATATTCTTTAAGACTGTTTAATCTTGCACACATAATGGAAATGGATCGACCAGATAATTTTGACAATCGAGAATATTTCCCATATACCCATGCAGATAAAAGTTTTTTCATTACACCTAAACATACAAGGTGCATATATTCAAACGGTACTTGTGAAATCATACCAATTGGAATCATCGACAATGGACTCTTACCTTCTTTATGATGATCCCCATCAAGACACCTTACATATTCCTCATCAGTTCGAAGAGGATGATTGACACCATTGAAGACATAACGACCTCCGCTACGTGTACCATAAACTTTGCATTTTGAACAAGGTTGACTAAATGTATGGCCACGATGATTCAAGATAAATCCATGAGCTGCATCAGCTATGAAGCATCTCAAGCGTAGAGGCACTTTATTTCCATGAAGATTTATTCCACCGTTAGACATTATTTTACCAATATCTGCAATAAATTTCTCAAAAAATTGATTAGGATTACATGGCTTTTGCTTACCCTTATAGATTCCTACTACTATTGGTTTTGAATGCTGGATATTTACAATTCTGTATTGAATTGGCCAAAGATGAATAGAACCTGATCTATCTAAAGCACATCCATCTGTATTAAAATCTATTAGCAATTGATCAACGATAGATGAAGATGAAACATACATAAGGGATCGAATAATACTAGTTTCAAGATCAAAATGAATGTATTCACCTGGTTCTACAATAGACACAGCAACACTATTTCGTGGGGTATTTAATAATGTTCTGATATCTTTTGGCAAATCATGAAAACAAGAATGTGTGCGAAGAAGAGATAGTATACTATTTCCTTGAGTATGCGTTAAATTATTATCTACGAAACAAGAAGCTAAACGCTCGCAAAAAGATTCTGTTTGAGGAGTGAAATTGAAAAATGGTGATGCTGTATCACCGTCATCAGAGATAGAAGAACAAGAAGATAAAGATTCATTGCTTTCCGTATTTATATTATCTCTAATAGTGCAAATCTCATTTCTAACAAGAAATGAACATTCAGAAGACAAACTACATTCTGCAAACGAACTGGAAATATTTGATTTATCATTAACAGTTGCAGCAGCAACTTTTGGAGTAAATTGTGATCGTAAATTATGTCTAATCTCAGACATAACCCTACTTCGCTGTCTTACAGACAATCGAAGCAGCGATTTTCGCGAGATTGAGGTTTTAAAATTAATAGATTTCATACTTACGTCAGTAGTATATGGGCCACTATAGCGAGTCAAAACAAACCCCCACCACTCGGCCACTGGCGCCAGAGAGGCGTGGCTAGACACGGCTTTTCGATCGCTGATTGGTCTATTTGTTTATTGGGGTCATTAGACCCAGGGTTCTGATAGGCTCTCTCCATAGTGGCCCAGCATTCTGATTGGCTGATTTTTTTTGGAAAGATGGTGGGTGAGTAGGGAAGGTTTTGAAAAAAGCCGACAAAATGGCGATAAAAATCGAGGTATAGCGAAGCCGGCGTGGGGGTTTATGACACCCCGACCGTCTATGATAGGCTCTAACTATAGTGGCCCAGCACGCTGATTGGTTGATTTTTGTATTTGGTGGGGAAGGGGGAGAGCGGACAGGATTTCTGAAAAAAAGCCGACAATATGGCGATAAAAAAATCGAGGTATAGCGCTGCCGTCATAGAGCGGTTGGTCCCCGGTGATCGTGTATAGCGCTGAAAAAAGATAAATAAAAAACGCACTAATTTCGGCTGACCGTCGTTACTCGGCGTCACATTGACGGGTAGCGTCGGCATCGTCGCTAATAAAGAAAACAAAAAGATATACAAAAAGTACATGCGGCTAGCCTCCGCTTTCAATTTAGGCTAATTATCGTCACCTCGGGTAACAAAAAGAGGCCTAATAGAAAACACGTGCATTCGAGTTCGCATTCTAGTGACGCTACGTAAAGGTTTTATTGCTGAAAAGAATAAAAAAAGTACAAGCGGCTAGTGCCCGCTTACAATTTCGGCTAATCGCTTCAGCGTCGCGTTGTCAGATATTATCGACACCTCGGGTAACAAAAGGAGGCCTAATAGAAAACACGCGCATTCGAGTTCGCATTCTAGTAAACGATACATAGGAACAGATAGGAAGGGTAGCATTCGCTGACAATGCGCGGGTAATAAAACAAAATATGTTCGGGCATCGGAGACTGAGACGCAATATTTAGACAAATGTCGTTGCCGAGACCGTAAATTACGCTAAAGTTTTTAAAAATATCGAGTTTCTATTTCGCTATGAGGTAAAAGGTAGAAGATGTGGGAAAAATATAAAAGAATTCAAGTAAAAAAGTTTCACACACATTTATTATAAATTTTTCATATATATTGATATTACAAATACATAAAGTTAAAAGCGATACATAAAGTATGTTATTAAAATTACTGAATTAAATTTGATATCGGTTAGCAACTACGTTAACACGTTTCTTATTTCAACGAAGAAAGATTTTGCGAAATAAATATACGATAAATCGGTCGTTGTGTTCACAATTTTCGGTAAATAGAGTAAGAAATTGATTAAGATCGTAACCGACAGACATGTAATATAGAAATACACAGCTATATTGTCCGCAAGTTTGTGAGAAAAATCCTTGTAGTTGTCGGGTATTCCATCGATGGATGATGGAGTTTCGTCGAAGACGAAGGAGAAATCCGGGCTCCAGAGGCGGTATTCCGTAGCTGTCGAAGTAGGTGCCTGTTCCGTGTTCATCGAGGAAAAAGGCGACCCAATGTTCTCCAGGTCGTTTATGATCGTCTGTATTAGCAACGATAGCCGTCGACCTCGTCCACACCCTCGGAACTCTGTCGGCGGGATAGACACCCACATGCTTGGCATCGATATGGCGCAATGCTCATAGAATTTCGCAAGAGTTCATTTTTTCGACACAAAGACGAACGCGTCGATCCTGGTATTGTTCGAATAACTTCGGTTTTTATTTCTCCCGCAAATCTTTCTTCTTTTTCTTTTTCTTTTTTAATTGTCTGCTCGACGCTTGACAAATTTTTTGTCTCTATTATATTATCCGTTTGAGTTTGAATATTACGAATTAGAACGGGATTGACATTTATTTTGCTAGCAGCGTAATCCTTGTCGCAGTCAGTTTTCACGCTTTTGTAGCCATCATCATCGTCGTCGTCGTCGTCGTCACTCAATTGATAATTTTCGGGAGAAATACAAGTAGTGGGCTGACTAACGCTGAGAGTATCGCTGCTGCCGGTATTATTTTGATCGAGTAGCCAGCGTTTCAATTTGTAAGCGTTATGTAAGGCGCAATGAAATATCTGTCGAAATCCGTGATGAGCGCAATATTGTCCACACTCTTCCTCCAACAATAGATTTTTGAATGCTGGAGAGATACCTTCCAAATTATATATCTCTCTGGAAAGTAGATTTCGCAAGTAATGTGCTTTTTCACTGCCTCTAACGTAAATGTGACGCGTGTGCCTTATAATTTCACGTAAATGCCGCGTAAAATATTTTGGATTAGCCTCGCCATCGAAACATTCGATCCCATGATAATTTCGTACGAGCCAGCAGTTTTGTCGTCTTACTTTTTCGGGTAATTCAGCGAACGGATAGGGCGGTATCATAATCCAATGGTCGACGATCGGTGCGTCAATCGCGACAACCGCGACTTCCTTAGGAAGAAACTTCTCGCTCGCATCGCGGAAGCCTTGAATCTCAATGACTATATCCATATTGCGAAGAAAAACTTATACGCTTTCGTTGGCGAGGTTTAAGTTTTTCACGAACCGTCGACGAACGCGTCTCGAAGGAAACTGATATTTCTTTTTGTTACATTATAAGTTTTTCTTCTCGTGAAACGCGTCGGCGAGTGGAAGTGGAAGAGAGCGGAAATAAGAAAAATACAAAAAATTTTTAATCGTACGTTGCGACGAGAGACATGTAAATGCCGCGATAAAAAATTTAACCGGAAAAATCGACAATGACTTGACGAGACGAGTCTATTTCTATTACATTATCAAATTCGCCGTAAACAATACAGTTAATTGTCTCGGTGAGCGCTTTTTCGAATCGTACTTCTAATCGTAAACTGCCGTGTCTCACAAGATTCCAATGCCCGGCGCAATTAGCGGACAAATCGGGTGTGAGATCAAAAGCGAAAAGCGTGTATCCCTTGGAATAATCGTCTCTACTTATGGAATTTCCCTCGTTTAAGAAATGGATGCCCGTTCCCGAGAAGAGCGTTTGATAAGCATCGACGTAAAGCGGTTCTTCCGGCGAGAAAACCGGTTGTAATGGCCTACTAGGAATTTGCATGCCGTCGACGTACAGAGAGAAGAAATTTATGCCGTAATTTTTAAAATTAAACGGATTTAATTTTCTATCTCCGTTAAATGCTTTATTATTAACAAATCCGACTATTATTCGTTTCGGTAGTTGTCCGAGTATTACGTTATCTAATGATTCGCCCACAACACCGCTGTGAATCGTGAATGTTTTAACCTCGACTCTCGTAAGCGGATATTTAGCTGTAACTTTACTCAGCATTCGAGCATGCGCGAGTAACACTCCGGCGCTTATTTTCGCCCTTCTCACTAGCAAGCTGGCATCGAGAATATGTATTTTTGACGCGCTGTTGCTTTCCATGAGGCAAAATGAATCTTTCGAGCGGACGAGTCTCAGTCGTACTTCCACTCCGTTAATTAAGAATTTGTCTTGATTGAAAACGTCGCAATGGAGATGTCCTATAAGATCTATCGCTCGCCCGTTGCGAATGTAATGGGCGCGTCTCGCGAGAGCGGTATTGCCTTTCGATTTCAGCGTTTCGTCCATGCGACCCGGTGTATCCGCGTCCCATAGACATGACGTTAGATGGGAAGTTTTTGTGGGTGAAGAATAATTTAACAATGCCTCGATGTACGCGCGGTACGCGTAAGCGTTGTTTGGAGGCGACACGAGCTTTTGATTGAAATACACGTCGACCTGATTGAAGATGGAATGAAGAAAATGATTTACGGGACCTACGGCGGTATCTGCTGTTGTGCCGCTTGTTCCTGGAGCTCGAGCCACTGATTCGTCGCTCGATTTCGCGCGTACGCGAAGACTCAGCAGAGTATGCGTGAGATCTAGATATTCTTCTCCGTGACCGGGGACGACGAATTCTATCGGTGAATCGTCCAAGAGAGAGGTCACGGGCTTGTAATGAATCCATTGTGAACTCTCGATACTAGTTTGTGTGGGCGGCAGGGAAAAGAGATCGAGTTCAGTCTTTAAACACTCGCTCGAATGTGTGTGAAGAAAAGACATACTTATTCTCCGACAATTGTTTCGTCGTCGCTGTCCTCGTCGCGGTTAAATGCGTGTAAATTAAAATAGATTAAGAAAATATATCGGATACAGTACGTTTCTTGCCGATTTTACGTCGTTTCGTGGACGTCTTAAGTCTTTTTACCGTCGTACGGGCTTTCTTCCTCTTATTTTTCGATGATTTTGTATTCGTCTTCTTTTTCGTCTTGCTTTTCGATAAACTTTTCTTACTCGAGCGGCGGCGTTTAACGATGCGCGTGTCAAGCCCAACAAAGGGAAAATGAGCTACGTGCATTTTCGCATCCGATTTATATCCCGAACCTTTCATGAGGCTAGTTATTTTTTCTTTAGCTTGTCTTTTAAGATTGTTACGCGATTCTTTAAAGCGATGTTTAGCCGCTACCTTAAACGGAGTATTGTTTTCTACATCAACGATTATATTAACGCCCGCGCGTAAAGCTTCTTTACCCACAGCCCGCGCAGCAGTACCTAAAAAAGGCAACACGCGCCTGAATAATCCTCCGAGAAAACTCCCGATACCGTGCCCTCGTTGATAGGGCGATCCGACGAAAACTCGTGGAATTCCACCACCGCGAGCTCCTCCGTTCTGTAATTCGTCGTAATACGTCGAGTAATAATCCATCAACAGAGAATGAACAAACAAATTTTTTTTTCTTTTCTTTTCTCTTTCTCGTTTTCTCTGTCATAAACACCGAGTATTCTTACGATATCTATTCGATACGTCTAAAGTGCAATGTCACCGTCAGTGTCCCGAATTCGAATGGTATACTTTGACCCAGCTGATCTCTTATATCTATTTCGATCGTACGGAAACACGTTTGACGCAGCGTGATGTATTGAGCGGGCGAGAAATGTCTTATCTGAGTTGACGCGAACGCGTAATCATTTCGCGAGTCAAGCGCGACTATTCGAAGAAGGGGAGATTGTACATCGCCGGTAATGTAAGGATCGCAAATGTCGTAATAAACAAAGAGTTTGTCAGGAATACCTCGCAACAAACTATTCGGCTCGTCGGCTATTATCATACGAAAGTGCGTGAGTTCGTAAAATAGCAGAGAATGCATCTCTTCATCATAGACCCACGAAGGTAAAACGTCGGGTATAACGGAACTACTTTCGATTTTAACTAGCTTTTCGTTGTTATTGTACATTTCGATACCGATTTCATTATAAAACCACGCGGGTAACGGAGATGGTACAATGGGTTCGCTATCGAACTGAACAAGATCTCTGCGCTTGATGTGTATATCAAAGCCGAGTATGCGGCGGAGTTTGTCGGAAAAATTTACATAATGTGTCATACTACATTTATTTTCTTCGCAGGCAAGTTTCATGAAAACTTTACCACCCATGAAGACGTTGAAATGCCAAACGATATGTGAATCGACAGATTTAGCGGCGTAATTCACACTCTCGATAATATCGCGCATACTTAAGTAAATACCCGCGGGTACCTGAGATTTCATAGCCTTAACTGTCTTATCGCGCTCGTTAATATCGATGAATCTGATTAAATTTTCATTATTTCGTATATGTAAAAAACTACACGGAAACTGAATCTCCGTGAGCGCTACTTCCCAACGTCCGTGTAATTCTATACGCTGGGGTAATTCAGTGGTGAAACATGTGGTTGTACTTTCCGGAAAGTAACGCATGCTACTGTTGCTCGGGAGAATCATGTAAAATTCTTCTTCCCTCATTTTAACTCAAAGATCTTAAACTCGAAGCGGGTATCCAAGAGTCGAATTTGGAGGGCTATCCTTGCCAACTAACTAGTAATTGTTTATTGTTGCCACGTCCCCTGCTTTTTATTACCCGCTCGACGATAAATTCTTCCCCTTGCAAATCTTTATTGACCGGAGTTAATTCTTGTTCGTAAAAAATTCCGTCTATATCCTCACCCGCTAAATCGCTTAATTCATATACGCGTGGTTTTCTCCATTCGAGAACACGGCAAATTCGAAATATTTCTTCGCTCCACTTTGCCTCGTATCCTTTCTCAAAGACTACTTTTGCCCTACTGACACGCACGTGATCGCCCTCGTTATATTTAGGCTTTTGTTTATCGCCACGATTCTTTTTCTTCTCGTTGTCGTTCTTCCATCGACGATTCATATTTTCACGCGCGATGCGTGCATTTTCCCGTGTAACGGCTGCGGGCTGCATTTTAATAGAGGTATGACGAGTATGGTTGTAAGCGCGAATATCCTGTAAAACATCGATGTAGCGTCGCGTATTTTTATGTGTAAAATAACGCCACATCCGTTCCTTGAGCGTCCTATTAAATCGCTCCACTACAGCTGCTTTAATATCGGGATTACGGGCTACGCGAAAACGAATGTCTTTTTCTTTTAAGAATTTCTGTACAGGCTGCGCTATAAATTCTTTACCTTTATCCGTCTGCAGATAAACAGGTTGGCGATCTTTGTTTTTCAAAAGTACACGCTGAAAGGCTTTTGTCACGCAGGTAGCTGTTTTGTCGCGTAAAGGTTCTACCCAAACGAATTTACTAAGGACATCTATAATTATCAACAAATGAGAATATCCGTCATTATAGCTCTTAAGATTACGAAGATCGATCAAATCTGCTTCCCATAAATCGTCAATATTTGTCACGTTGTAATGTAAACGAGGAAATTTTCGTCGTACTGGTCGATGTAGCGTATACGCATCTTGCGATTTAAGCCATTCGACGACATCGTTGCGCGTAAAATTTGGTTTAGCAGCTCGAGATAAATTCTCCGTCGCGGAATAGCCTGCGTAATGCGAAGGAACGTAATACAATTTTTCGAGTTCCATTATTCGAGTTTACTCCAGCGAAATAAACCCTTCTTTTTCTTAGGCGAAGAATTCGGCACTAATGTTTTATTATCGTCGCTGTCGTCAGTGGCGGATAAAAACACCGTGTCTCCTTCGGTCTCATTTAACTCCCGACCGTATGACTTTGAACGCGACAGTAAAGTTTTCGGAGTGGAGCTTCCACGCGGTAACGTTTTCTCAATACGCAGAGATCTACGTGCGGACGTAGTCAATAAATCGCGATTCCCTATAAGATTGGTGGGTGTACCTATGTCGCGCAGTAATTGCGCAAATTGAAATCTCCCGATTGCTTTTATCGTTTTTCTCTCGCGTATCGCGTCGTTTATAAGATCGCTAATATTTGATCCCGCTACAACGACGCCGTCTATAATCACGAGTCCGCGTTTATCCCAACTAATTTTCGATGACGGGATATCTAACAAATATTTCAATAAGGCGTTTGCTTTGGAACGATAAGTTTGCGGCACACTGTTGAGTATTTCTTTGATTTTTTCCGCTGATTGTGCACGTTTCTTCCCGAAACTACTTTCGCTAACCGTATTATCACTGCTGATTGAAGTATTTCCATAAGATTGTATTTCCATAAGTTCGTCATCCAAGGGCATCTCGGTATCTTTATCCTGATCGTCTTCGCCCCCGTCATTGTCAACATTACTAGCGTCGTCGGCATTATTGCGCGTATCGTTGCGCGAATCATTGCGTAAGTGTCTTTTCGTTTCTCGAACAAAGTGAAGATAACACTGAAGTACTTCTTTATACAATTTCCATCTTTCGCATTCATCAAGGGAAGTCGCGAGGTTGAGAATACGCTACATTTCCGCGTCGAGTCGCGATAAGGAAGTTCCAGGAGTTCGTACGGTGTTATTATTATTAGCATTTTCCTCATTCGATATCATTGTATTTTCTTTCTTCTGCGAGTTATCCAGCATTGTTGTAATCTTCGCTATTTCCGGTTATTGTTGATAATGTTGCGTTTGTCGCATTCTTTCAAGATTTTCCATAGAAATCAGTACCATTTTTTTTGCTCTGTCCATTATTCCACATGACGAACGAGAACGCTTCAAATCTTTTTATTACTTCTTTTCTAGTCACCGAAAAACCAAATATTTGCAGAGATGTATTTTTTTACTCGCCGATAATCCGGGATAATACAACGCTGAGCAAAGGAGCAATAAGGTAGGGCAAAAAACCTCCGCGCTGAACCAACAGATTTCTCTTGGTTTTCCAATTGCCGCGTTTTGCAGCGACGCGTCGAAGGATAGATTATGCTTGACTAAACGTGTTTTTTCGTGATTATTGAGCGGCACGTTACCTTTAAGAGTATTATAAATACACTCTTGAATACACTTTATGAGATTATTGTCGGCGGTACTAAGAACGCTCTTTGATTTTTCTTCAGATAATATAGAGTTTTCAAAAGGCAGCCGTTTCTCTCACCGATGGAACGTCTGGCGATTTTTATCGCGTCGTCGGATGAATTTTTTGACGTCGTCGACGTCTCTTTTTGCTGTCTTTTTCCGCGTGTTACCATTACACTAAAGTTGCGCAACTGACAAGTCTCGCATGTAAATGCTGACCTTTTATACGTCCTCCGTTACTGCTCGACTAATCGATCTACGAGGAATGTAGACGTAATGCAACGTATCGCTGGGAAAAATGCACGTGCGAAATCGATATTCGTCTGGAGTCGATTGTTTCAGATCGAGCAATAAATACCCGTGAGGTCGCGAGGTAGCGTCGTAGTATGCTTCTTCCAGAAATTTCGGATCGTCGGGACATACTTGACGCGCGAGATGACGAATTTGAGCACGATCGCGCGGATTTTTAAAAACTACTATATAATTAGCGTTGAGAGATATATCGCGTTGTCCGCGACCTTGGTGGAAGAGATTTTGCGAGATGAGTATAACGCTAAGATTCTTATGATGGCTTCCTTTGGTAAATAGATCTACGATAGCGTCGCACGATGACGATTCCCTCATAAGATCGTCAATTATCACTAATTTTGGAGATAGCGGATCGTTTGAATAATCTTCCGGACGCGGTAACCCCTCGCGAAATTCGATTATATTTTTCTTTATTTTTAGCAAAGTATCACCATATCCGTTATTATGTACATCGTTTGTTTCTTCTTCTTTATTTTTACTCGTGTCGCACTGCAGCCGCTGATACGCATCTTGCCATTCGGCGTAATAAAATAAAATTCTCTCGAATCGAACATCGGACATGCCGGATAAATGACGAAGAAAAGTTTTCACAAAAATTGTTTTTCCGCATCCCGTAGGTCCGCAGACGATCGACGTCCACGGATGTTTCCATCGTACGTCCATTTCGCGAAATGATTAATTTAGAAAGCGGAAAGCGAAAAACGCGGAAAGCGAAAAACGCGGGTTCAATTCCCGCTTCAGCGACTTTTCGGACGTATATTTTTCTCGCCTATTTTTCCATTGTAAGTACGAGGTTAATTGATAATTAATCAAATGGAACTCAATGATCTCAAACCAAGAGATACTGTTCCGAAAAATTAAAAATTAATTTTCGCGCTTGGCTCTATTGGCCGACTTCTATAACATCAGAACACATTTATTTATTTATTATTGATTAATTTAGGTTCTATTCACGAGTTCATAAATGAAAAAGTTAACGCATGCGATTTAGTAACTATTGTGTATGTTCGTGTATGTGTGTGTGTGTGTATGTGTGCGTGTGTGTGTGCGAGTGTGTGTGCGTGTTAAAAACGTACGCGCGTGTCGCATATATTTTTAAAATATTGAAGAGGTGGTTTTGTCCGTGTCATAAGCTTATCCTCGCGTTTCGGGGGCCACATCCGCGGCGGCCGCAAGCTCGTGCTAGCGTTTTCTTACACGCGTACGAGCGAAGAGCCCCGTGGCCTATTTAGCCGATACGTTGCCGCAGGAGCGACGCGAGTAAGCGTTTCCGCGGAGATGCGCTCGCGCCAGCGTTTTTCTCCGAGCACCGCTACTTACGAGCTTATGTACGCGGTGCTCTCCATGCCGCTCACTCGTGACGGAAATGATAAGCTCGTTTAACGTTCGAGGATCAAACTATAATTTACGTCGCAATGTTCTACGCTCGCAGTAGGCACAAGGAGGCAATATTATAGGGAGGATAAAAGAAAATGTTCTGATTGAAGATATAAACAATTTCATTTATTATTATAATAATTTTTGTTTTTTATAAAATTAAGATTCGCGTTTTAGCAAAATAATACGAACAATTTCATTAAATCGAAGCGAAAGTAATTCTACAAATACAATGTCAAAGTAAACATCTAAAAATGTTAAGTTATTTATTTGCGTTTGTACATTACGTGCAATTTCCTGATAATTGCCTTTGACAGTAAGTTTAATAATTTCGCGATCAATGTAAGACAAGAGAAGTTTTAATTCTATTTCGTTAATTAAATATCTTGCAGTTACATTAACAGTATCGACTATAGAAACTAACTGCGTCAAGTGCGCATCCACGCATTTTCTAATATTTTCCAAGCCGAGGAAAGTAGTTTTCTGCATCACTATCGCAACGGCGTAAGTTTTTCGTTTCTTCAACGCCGGCTGCAATTCTTCTTCCACCTTATCATTCGCAACATGATCCTTGTTTTCCTTGTATGTCACCAGTACAGCCCTCGCTCCGTAAGCAGTAGTGAAGTTGATCGAAATATTCTCGATAATAATGGGATCAGGTTTAATCTTTTGAGTCTCATTCAAGTATAGATTCATATGCTCCATATTGGTTTGAAACTTCTGCCACGTGTCGACGTCGAAGCAAATTCCATCGGCATAATTGCCTGATAATTTAACAATCGGTACGAAGCCACTGCCGTCGTTCCTCGATTGCAAACCAATGTGTATCTTCTTAGTGTGCGAAGAATTAAGTCCATACGTTGTAGATAACAATAAATAACGTTGCTCGTTTCTTCCGGCGTTATCGATGTCAATGTTGTCCTTGTTATCCGTCTTGCGAATATTGCGATCGCGTTCAGATTTCGCAAAATTAGTTACTTCCTTACGTGTGGCCATTGTTTTCACTTGTAAAATCACACGAATAGTCACGACACGCAGCAAAATGGCGAAATCACGTGGAATTCTTTCTTCGTAGCACAAACTTGTGTTTTCGTACGCTCGAATTCGAATGAATACGGAAGAGCGATTTGTCGACGTGCTTATATTGCCAATCTCCCTCTCTCGCAAAAATTTAAAAAATCAAAGTGGGGAAGACAATTTATATGTGAAAAATCAGGATTTTTCATGTTCAGTCCTGTGTAAATAAAAAACTTCTAGAAACATTTAGAAATTTCTAGAGATGAGATTTGAGATCGTGTAACACGAGAAAAGAGGACAACAAAATTTATGTACGTAAGTGAATAAACGGAAAATTAATTTTTTATGTAAAATCGAATTATGTTTAAACAAAAAGAAAACTCGTGAAAGATTATATTTGATTTGAAAATATTTTTTGCTCTAAAATATAGTAATAAGGATTTGCGAGTTCGAAAACGCCGGATTAGGTCGAAGAATAGCGTGTAATAATCCTCTGTAATAAACCCTGTAATAAAAAGTAAAATAAATGTTTGCGGACAAGAAAAAGCAAGATCGGCGATTTAGACCTCGTAACATTATATGATGGGATAAAAAAAAAGCAGGCTTATACTCTATACAACTATTTTTTGTATCTGAAGAAATAAGAGAAAATGATTTTATGATTTTCCCCGACCCGGCTAGGAAAATATTTGTAAAACTCAAACACCATCTAGAATATTCGTCGGAAAGAAAATCGACGTTTGCCAATTAAATAACTAAAAATCTTTTCAGCCACGCCTAGTTGTTAAGAAAAGCACCATTCGATAGGTAAGTAAAGTAGACTAAGAAATGTGCGTATGCTCTATGACCGCCTCCTTTTCGAAAAACAAAATAAGCGCTAGCGGGAGAATTGAAAATTTTTCCGAACCTCCCACTCTTTTAAAATATAAACGAAGAAAATGTTGAATTTTTCGACGCCTTCATTCTTTTGGTGGGCGTGGATATAAAGTATAAATTCTCCGAAGCGTAATAGAAAATCCGCATTTTGAGTTTGACATCGTCTTAGCTACTCAGTCTCGTGGACGTACACGTTTCGACGTTATCGCGTTAGTGTTGTGAGTGCAAACGTTAAGTACAAATAAAAAATGGCAGCTCAGAAAAAGTTAATTTCTGAATGTATAACTTTGGCCGCGAATTTGTCGCCGACGATAAATGCCGCGTCGTATTTATCACGGCTGACGGAAGAGCCGTGTAATAATTATAATATTTTTAGAAAATTCGCGGGCTTGATCTCCAATTCGTTACTTGGAGTATTATATAGATTGGGGCATTTCGGCGGCGATAGAGAATTATTAAACGCCGCCGCTGAAATAATATTAATGCGTGAGGCTTTTCAACACGAAGAAGAGGATGTGGGTGGATATGCGCAGTGGTATCAACGCAGAGTACTAAGAAAACAATTAACAGGTAATTATTTTATTCCTTTCGATGAGAAAAAATATGAAACAGTAATTATATTATAAGCCTAAATTTTTAATCGTTATTAATTATTCGTAGCGAGGAACACTCCTGTAAAATTAGCGACAGTACACCTCACCCGAAGACGCAGAGCGGAAGAAGAGCCCGAGGCAGGACCTTCGCGTAAGTTTACAAACGTTAAACATATATAATAATTATTCGTAAAATTACAGTTACTGATAAAAAATTAAATATTTTCAAGAAGAGCACGAATACACCCGCCGGAAAACTTGCCGATTGCTGTTATCGATATATCTGGTAAGTTAACATTTTTTAAAAATAATAAAATATTTTTTTAAATATAAAAAATTAGTAATCTTAATATATAAATATATTATTTTAGATGACGAAGATGATATTATTAATAATAATAACAATGTCGAAACCAACGACGTCAATGACGACGTTGACAACGGCGACGACGACGACGACAACGATTCTATCTTTGGCGTAAGCTCAGCGGATAGCGAAGTGTTCACACAAGGTAAGACGATATTTAAAAATATAAGTACAAAGCGCTGAAATTTGAATATACGAAGTAATATAAGACTTTATAATTATATATTATTTTTATAACAAAATTTCAAATATTAAAAATTAGAAATGGACCAGGAAGAGGAGCAAGAAGACGAGGAGGAAAATGACGAAGAGGAAGAAGAAATGGAGGCAGAAAATTATGAGCAGGACGAAGAAGGCGAATACGATCCCCGCGTGGAAGGTAACGAAGTTGTTTTACTTTTTGCTAAATTTTTATGTTCGAATTTAATCTTAAACAAATTTAAATTTTTAGCAATTCGTCGCTTGTCGATTATCTATTCTCCGGAATATTAGCGGCAGGAGAGCGGGATGCGTTACTCGAGATACGACGATTATCACCACGAGGTGAGTTATCTCGTTGTAATATAACACTAGCGGCTGTACAAAGATTAAATTCGAGCATAAAATAAAAGCAATATTATAGTATTTTATACAATTTATATTCAATTTTACAATTTTCTTTTTTCGATAGTACAAAGCGGCGGAGGGGGTAGAGGATGTGGACAAAACAACGCGTCTGAGAGAACATTATTATCACACTCGTAGAATAATGAAGAAGAAATCACGAGGGGGGAGAATGAAGAGGAAAATCTTGATAATACCTCGTCTGAGACGGAAGATGGAGAAGAGGAGGTGGAGGAGGAGGAGCAACGACAATCGCAACAGCAACCACAACAACAGCAACAGCAGGTCGGCGATAATTTTAATTATATAAATTTGATTAGTGAAAATGCCCGTAGATTTAGGAGATTTGGGGTAATCGGTAGAGAGGCGAGTTTCGCGATACGTCCATTACCCGAAGGCGGAGATATTTATCGTTCTTTAGAAAATGCGTTTCGAGAAATTCACGAATATGCGATAAATTCGAGTGAACCGGGTGATTATGTAGGATTATCGTTCGATTCGCCGAATTTATCACACGGACCCGCGGGTTTATCCTTTCGTCCAGTGCGTGATTTGACCCACGGGGATATTTGGGACCTTGTGAGCGCGGGAGGACTCGATATCGCGGAACAATTTAATGTACTTATTTACAACATCTCTGTTCCTTTGGGGCGCGGGCGTGTCGCATTAACGCGAGAAAATATCGCGAAGCGCTCAATAGTCCAAATAAATAATTCCGACAACTTGTGTTTTCCCCGGTCTCTCGTAGTAGCGCAAACTTATTGCGAACGCGGTAACATTCGTACGGGAGAGTTACACGAAAAATGGAATAGAGTAAGACATCAGCAATCGGCGTTACAGTGCGAGTGGGCGTTAGAATTAACAAAAAATGCCGATGTAATAATACCCGAAGAGGGATGCGGGGTTTATGAAATTGAGCGCTTCCAGCGATATCTCGCAGCAGACAATATCGCTATCGTCGTATATAATTTTAATACTTTCGGTCGCGGTGAGAAACCGTTCTATGACGGTACAGCGATACTCGCTTCTCTCGGACGTGAATCCTCTTATCCGCTAAATATTATGTATTATGAGGATTCACGTCATTACAGCCCTATATTAAATTTAAAAGCCGCCGCGGGTTCTCGTAATTATTGCGTAGCGTGCAATGTAGGCTTTCGAAACGATAGAGGTAGCGGTCACCGATGCTCAAATAAATGCCCGCGTTGTTTTACCGTGCCGGCGTGCGATCACTCTGACGTACGAAACGTAAAATGCGGCGCGTGCAATCGGACGTTTTACGGTGCAACGTGTTTCGAGCGTCATCGTAGTGAAAAATCATATGACGGTAGATTGTCCGCCAGTGTTTGTAGTGTCATACGATTTTGCGATAAATGCGGGTGCGTAGTTAAAGCGAAAGCGAAACACGAATGCGGAGTTTCTTACTGCAGATTATGTCATTCGGCGCAACCTCGAAATCATTTATGCTATATGAGGCCTCTTCGACGCGTCGTTAATTCCTCTGCCGGACCATCATCGTCGACATCGCCTCCGGTAGTAGAAGCGACGACAACGTCAGTAGATACAGCCGTCGAGGAAGAAGAAAGCACAATTGATAATAAGGAAACGAGCACATTTTCATATAAAGACAGAAAAGGACGCGTAGCATTTGTGTTTTACGATTTCGAAACGCGGCAGGACGAGACGATCGAAGGTACGACGTCAGTAAAAAAACACGTTCCGACACTCTGCGTCGCGCAACAAATTTGCGAAGCGTGCGCGCGAAACAATGACATGTCCGTGCGTTGTCGCTGGTGCGGAGTGCGAGAGTTCGTGTTTCGTAATGATCCGGTGAAATATTTTGTCGATTTCGCAACGCGAAGGACGAAATATTTCAAACAGATCATATGCATAGCGCATAATGCGAAAGCGTTCGACGCTCAATTTATTTTGAAACATATTGTGGAAAATAGCGTCAATCTCGTGCCGAAAGTTATTCTGAACGGAACTAAAATCGTCGTATTAACGGTTGGACATACAAAGTTTATCGATAGCGTAAATTATATGCCGATGCGTTTATCCGAGTTGCCGAAAGCTTTCGGGCTGGAGGATACAGCGGATAAAGGCATATTTCCGCACTTATTCAATACTGTCGAAAATCAAATGTATGTTGGACCATTACCCGCCGCGCATTACTACTCTCCCGAAACCATGAAATCGAAAGAGCGCGAACGCTTTCTCGCGTGGCACACTGACATGCGGCTAAAAAACTTTGTGTTTGATTTTCAAACGAGATAGTGTAATATTGCCGTACCGATGTTGATATATTTCGACGAGCATGCATGGCGTTTAGAAAAATTTTTATAGATCGCGGAAATGTATGCCCGTTCGAGGAATGTACAACTATTGCTTCGACGTGTATGACAGTTTTTCGGATAAACTTCTTACACACGAATACGATAGGTGTCATTCCAGCAGGCGGCTACAGAAAAGCGAACACGCATTCGCGTAAAGCTCTGCAGTGGTTGATATGGAAGGAGCGCAAGCTCGGTCATCCTATAAACCACGCAGGGCGTGCACGTGAATATCGCACGAACGACGGCACACTCGTCGATGGTTATTATGAAAAGACATCGGAAACGGGGATAACATCTCGTCACGTGTTGCAATTCCACGGCTGCTTTTGGCATGGATGTACTTCGTGTTTTCCGATAAATCGCGATAGACCGCTTCCGTCGGCTATGGAGCGTAGAGAAACGATTGACTCGCGATACGAGCGAACTCTCGCGATCTCGTGGCGACTTCGACAACGGGGGTACTTGGTGACAGAAAAGTGGGAGTGTGCTTTCGATCGAGAAATGCGGGATAATCGCGAGATGCGCGAATTTCTCGAGAAGCATCCGTTGCTGGAAACAGCTCCGCTCGATCCTCGCGACGCATTTTTCGGTGGACGTACGGGAAATATCGCGACACTTTACAAAATTTCGGGTGCGGAGAAAATACGTTACGTGGACGTATGTTCTTTGTACCCGTATGTATTGAAGACGGGTGCTTTCCCTATCGGCCATCCTGTCATTTATATCGGAGATGAATGCTCCACTTTAATCGGAACGGCACCGAATTATAATTTTGACTCTGTCGAAGGCCTCGTACGTTGTACAGTACTTCCACCGCGCGATTTATTTCATCCGGTACTTCCGTATCGCTCGCACGGAAAATTGTTATTTGCCTTATGTCGCAGTTGCTGCGAAACATTTTCGCAGTCGGCGTGTACGCACGAGCGTCCTAGCGAACGCGAATTCGAGGGCACGTGGGTGTCCTGCGAATTACGCAAGGCCATCGAAAAGGGTTATCTTGTGATAAAAGTAAATGAAATTTGGCAATATGAAATTAGTCAATATAATCGCGAAAACACGGCAAGGTGGATTGTTCGCCGAATATATAAACTCATTTCTACAACTTAAACAGGAAGCAAATGGGTGGCCGAGCGAATGCGAGGACGATGACGCTAAAGAGCAATATCTGAGGGAGTACGGGGAAACCGAGGGTATTGTTCTCGATAAGCGTAACATAGCGCGAAACCCTGGTTTACGTTCGGTCGCGAAGCTTTGTTTGAATTCATTCTGGGGAAAATTTGGCCAGCGATCCAATTTGTCGAACACCGAAGTCGTTAAAACGCAGCAGCGTTTTATGTCATTATTAACAAATCCCGAGCACGAGATAACCGATATATTACCTGTAAACGACGAGGTAATATATGTTTCGTGGCGATTGCGACAAGAGGCTGTCGTACCCTCACCGATAACCAACGTAGTAATAGCTGCATATACGACCGCGCAAGCACGATTAAAATTATACGAATATTTAGAGCGTTTAGATCGCCGCGTGTTATATTACGATACCGATTCCTGTATTTATGTGAGCACCGGTGATCCGCATGAATATGAGCCGTGCACGGGTAATTTTTTAGGCGATATGACCAACGAGCTCGAGAGCTACGGTCGCGGTAGCTACATCGAAGAGTTCGTGTCCGGTGGCCCAAAATTTTACGCCTACATTGTGCGAACACCCGGGGGCTGTGAATATGAGACTTGTAAAGTTAAAGGAATAACCCTTAATTACGAGAATTCGCGGCACGTTAATTTTAAGAGCATTAAAAAATTATTATTAGCGCGAGAAAAGAATCAAGAAAAAGAAAAAGCAGATGACGAAGGAGAAGAAGAAAATGAAACTACAATAAATCTACATTTTAGAGCAATTCGACGCACCGCGTTTCATGAAATTGTAACGCGGGACGAGACGAAAATATGCGCACCAGTATTGGTAAAACGTAGATTTATTAATAGCCGTTACTCAGTTCCGTACGGTTATTTATCATCGGAATAATAATATTCTTTTCTCGCGTATTTTCTTCGGTCTTCCACGTCTTTCTTTCAAAGTAGGATATAAGAATTTTATACATTTTTTAGGAAAGTAATGTAAATTATTGTAATAGTTGTAGTATTTGTATATAGTATTAGTAATAATTGTAACAATAATTGTAACATTTATAAAATGTTTTGTTCCTGTAATTTTAAGTGTAATAAGCTATAAAGAAAATATATATTATGTATCACGTCTATGTAATATCAATTTTATTTAAAAAGTAGCATAAAGTAAAATTTTGTACTTCAAATTGTCTAATATTTTCCTTCTCTCTATCCTCCCTTTATTTCGAAATAATTTTATTCTTTTCAGCAATAAAACCTGGACATAGCGTTACTAAATACGAACTCGAACGCACGTGTTTTCTCTTAGGCCTCCTTTGTGACCTGAGCTGCCAATAATATCCGACAATGCGACGCTGAGTAAGCGATTAGTCGAAATTGTAAACGGACGCTGGCCAGTTGTATTTTTTATTTATTTTTTGTTTCTTTTGTTACCGACTGTGCTGACGATATTTGACAATACGACACTGAGTAAGCGGTCAGTCGAAATTAGTGCATGCTCATTTTTTTTTATCTTTTTTCAGCGCTATACATAGTCACCGGGGCCTATCCGCTCTATCGCTACAGGTAGACGTGCGACGTGCGAAGTGTCATAAACGCCACGACGGCAGCGCTATACCTCGATTTTTTTTATCGCCATATTGTCGGCTTTTTTCAGAAACCCTGTCCGCTCTCCCCCTTCCCCACCAAATACAAAAATCAACCAATCAGCGTGCTGGGCCACTATAGTTAGAGCCTATCAGAGGTAGATGGTCGGGGTGTCATAAACCCCCACGCCGGCTTCGCTATACCTCGATTTTTATCGCCATTTTGTCGGCTTTTTCCAAAACCTTCCCTACTCACCCACCATCTTTCCAAAAAATCAGCCAATCAGAATGCTGGGCCACTATGGAGAGAGCCTATCAGAACCCTGGGTCTAATGACCCCAATAAACAAATAGACCAATCAGCGATCGAAAAGCCGTGTCTAGCCACGCCGCTCTGGCGCCAGTGGCCGAGTGGTGGGGGTTTGTTTTGACTCGCTATAGTGGCCCATATACTACTTACGTCTGCTCCGGACAGTAAGCTGCAATTCTCGCCTCTTCGCTGTCTTCTTCTCTTTGTAACTCTCAATGCTCTCGATCTCACATCAGAGAATGATCGTCGTTCTCGCCGATCGATGCTCGCTTGGAGCTTGGAGCGCCGTGACAATCAACAATCGATAAAGCTACGACTAATCACAAACGTACGTACGTAAAATTTACGCAATCCCGAAGCGTCAACAAATACCGCCAAAATAAAAGAGCGATTATTAATTTTTACGATCGTAACAAAAGAGCTAATTAGCAAAAGAATTGATGAGACGCGAGCAACATACAACTATAACGAACCGAGTATAGCTCCAAGCTTCGGCTAGCTTCGGATAGCAGACGAGAACAGAATTTCTGTTCTATTTCTTTAATAAAATTAATTAATAATAATGTCGAAACAAAAAGGTCACACGAGTGGATGAGATGCTAGTAAACAGAAATTATGCATGAAGGCAATTAATATGTGCCGATTTTCTCTCTCTCTCTCTCTCTCTCTCTCTCTCTCTCTCTCTCTCTCTCTCTCTCTCTCTCTCTCTCTCTCTCTCTCTCTCTCTCTCTCTCTCTCTCTAAAAAGATTTTAAATTTATTTAAATATAAATTTCAAAGTTAAAAATAGTTTATGTTGAATATATATATAAATATATTGTATTAATTATATATATTTTATTATACAGGGTTTGTCAAAAGTGTGGAAACCCCTAAATAATTTTTGTAAAAATGAAAATATCAAAAAACGGTAAAACACGTATTTTGATTTATCAAAAAAACTACCCTATGACATGGATATCGATCATCCCCCATCCCCTGGTACGCGGGGGTAAGAGGGGGGTTGAAAATTTTAAATTGGATTAAGGGTCGAGTGGGGGCTCGTTTGAAAGGTCTTTTCATAACAAACACACCCTTAAAACTTTAAGTCGCTACAACCCCCTCATTCAAAATGGCGGCCGTTCAAATTTCGAAATTTCATGCACTTAGTGTTATCCAGGATCAACTGCGTGGAAGTGGCATGAATTTGATCCCTTGTGTGTGTGTGTGTGCGCGCGCGTGTGGCTAAACAAGTGTGAATGTGTACATAGTGGTGATAGGTTGCAGAACAGACGATTGAAAACTGTTATCTCTCTTTAATGATTCAAAACCTTTTACTCCGTGTTTCAAAATAAATTTTACTCAGTGTGTTAAAGTAAATGCTGAAAGTGGCTGCCATTTACTTCCTGACAATATGCCAATCTTTGATAGAATGCAGAAATGGCACTACGATTCGTCTCAAAAGGTATCAAATCTATTTCATCCCTTATTCGCTGTATCAATTCTTGGATGCTTTCAGATTTTGTTTTGTAAACCTTACTCTTCAGGTATCCCCATAGATAATAATCAAGAGGAGTTAGATCTGGTGACCGAGGTGGCCAATCCTCTCCTCCCTCATTTCTGTTCCTTCTTCCTATCCATCGTAATGGAAAAGTCTCATTTAAAATTTGACGTGGCCGTAAACCAAAATGAGCAGGAGCTCCATCATGCTGAAACCATATTTCTTCGAAATTATTTGGAAAAATATTTCGTATGGCTGGAATTATTTGATCTACAAATAATCTCTCATATCTTTGAGCGTTCAGATTTTCTTAAAAAAAAAACGGCCCTATTAAGTAGCCATCTATTATTCCACACCATACATTAATTTTTTGTGGATATTGTGTGTGAGTTTCCCGCACCCAATTCGGATTCTCATCTGACCATAAACGAAAATTTTGATTATTAACTTCTCCCGTTAACGTGAAAGTTGCCTCGTCTGTAAAAACAATTTGATAAGGGAAGATGGGCCGGACCTCTATTAGTGCCATCATTCTTTCACAAAAACCTATACGACGCTCCAGATCTCCGTCTTGCAATTCTTGAACATATTGTAATTTGTATGGATAGAACATGTTTTTCTTTAAAATTCTCCAAACGGACTTGGGAGCAATATCGTGAATTTGAGCGGCTCTGTTAATAGTAGAATTGGGATCTTCAATAAATGTCTGCATAACATCAAGTTGTTTTTCTTCGTTAGTGGCAGACGATGGTCTCCCTGATTTAGGGCGATTTTTTACGCTACCAGTTTCTCTAAAACGTTCTATTGTTTTTAAGACAGTGGACTTATTAATTCGACGATTCGGATACGTCTCATTAAATAATCGAGCGACAGCAGCGTACGATCGCTCGTTGTCACCCCATCCACGCATCATGAGGATAGTGATTCTTTCACGTTCCGACAATTCGCCAGCCATTTTTAAAACGTTTAATTTTTAATCTGCCTAAAATCTGTGAAAACAACTGATTTTGAGTAGCCGTGAGAACAACTGATTTTGAGTAGCCGCGAGAACAACTGATTTTGAGTAGCCGTGAGAACAACTGATTTTGAGTAGCCGTGAGAACAACTGATTTTAAGTAGCCGTGAGAACAACTGATTTTGAGTAGCCGTGAGAACAATTGATTTTGAGTAGCCGTGAGAACAACTGATTTTGAGTAGCCGTGAGAACAACTGATTTTAAGTAGCCGTGAGAACAACTGATTTTGAGTAGCCGCGAGAATAACTGATCTTATGTAGCCGTGAGAACAATGTGAAAAACTTACCTCTATCTTGCCTTACATGGTAGGATCCTCCTCATTTATTTAAAATCAGTTGTTCTCACGGCAACTCAAAATCAGTTGTTCTCACGGCTACTCAAAATCAGTTGTTCTCACGGCTACTCAAAATCAGTTGTTCTCACGGCTACTCAAAATCAGTTGTTCTCATGGCTACTCAAAATCAGTTGTTCTCACGGCTACTTAAAATCAGTTGTTCTCACGGCTACTCAAAATCAGTTGTTCTCAGTACTCTGCGTTGATACCACTGCTT